>NC_086232.1:7211462-7570629 GCF_036321145.2 Pelmatolapia mariae | reverse complement strand
TATTAAACTCAATTACAGCTCCATATTTTTTCTTGATCTCTGCTAAAGTGGCTTTAGGCTCCAGTCACACATGCCTAGAGACTGGTTGGCAACCATCTGACAACCTCCAGGTGCTAAGGAAAAGTGCGGATTCTGTGACCGGTTGATGATCTCCAGCGTAGAAATTAGTGCAAATACCCACAAGCTATTCACCAACCAGCAGTGAAACAGCATCTTTCGAAATGTGTGGGTTGCAGTGATAAAGAAAAACGTTACTTTTAAAGCAAATGTTTCTGGTTTCCATCGTGATTTTTCAAGTTTCACTGCAGCTCCGAGGGTAAGTGGCGAGTGTTTCCAGACTGGTCAGTCTCTTCCGTACAAACTATGAGCAATCGCAGCAATCGGCTGTCAACCAAAGTAATCACAGGGAAGTTTGTGGTGCAGCACCCTCTCTGTGACAGATATAATGAGCTCTCATTTCACCTTATGTGAGATAAGAAATTTTAGCTCCTCTCCATGATGCCAGCTTTCTTCTGATTGGCTGCTGCTGCAAACAGAAGGTTGGAAGATCAAATGCTTGAGACCGCTGCGGTCTCAGCCAAAGTTGTCTGGCTGAGATCAGAATATTAGGGAATTGACATCACACAGAGCCCAAAGACCCCAAACTGTCTGAACTTTAGAGAGACAAACTGAGCTTTTGGATCATAGAGGTTATTTGTAAATAAACTGTACTGGCCTCATTATTCAACCTATAGCAATATTTAATATAGACCTTCACCACTATATGAAACACACCTAAATAAAAAGCATAATCTCTCCTCTGTTTTGTATAGTCAATATTTGCACCATCAGTATATGCTGCATGCACTCACAATAGATTATTTTCGTGAAAAGGAGCTGCAGAGTAGATCTGTCAGTTTATGAACCTGTATTCACTTTGGGTTGAAAGTGGGGAGCTGTTAACAGGTAAATTATAGGTCATCAGATTTTGTTATGACTGCACTACTCTATCTTGTTATGCATACTCGATATGGCTGTCATCACTAAATAGTGCCTTTTTTAAATAAATAAAAAGTGACTGAGAAAGGGAATGAATACAAGTTGCTCTGTCTCTGTAGAGCTGTGTGATGCTCCCATACTGTTAGTTCAGCTAGGCCACAGAGTCAGGCTCAACCTTAAGCCTGGCAGATCCACTTTTCCTTGGCTGGCACTTAGCTGACACCCTTCCACTCATCAGCTGCCCACAGTTGCTGCACATCTGCAAGCCACTTTTCAACCCACATCCACCCCAGGCCCTCCTCCGTTCTGTGACATAACTGTTGTCATTGATTCCTGGTCTGTGTCTCTGTTGGGGTCTTGCTGCTCCCCCCACCATTAAGTGTAATTCATGGAACCACGTATGTGTCAGTTTTGCGTAGGTTTTTTGGCTACGCAGGATTTTTGGGTATGCAACCAACACAGACGTGCTTGCATGCGGTACTTCAAAAAAGCAACGGCGTGTAGGCTGACAGTGATGATGCTCTGTGTAGGAAGAATGCTGACTGGTTGAAAAGTAGGTTTAAACAGGAAGGAGAAGAAGTGTGAAAAAATAATCAGAAATTTAAAGAAGCACACAGAAGAAGCAAAGCAAATATTTTGCACAGTTTTTAACACTCAGTTTCAGTCCACTGCAAAAAGCTCTTTGTCTGTTATGACTGCTGTGTTCTCCGTGGCAGGGGTTAAGCTAAAGGACTAACAGCAGCCCACAAACACTGATCTGTAGGCTACTTCGCAAGAGTAGTCCACAGTTGTTCCACATGTTTTGACACTGCCCCCAGGTGACAGTCACAGCTACAACATGTAGATGATCAAGAAAGTGTGTTTCTTTCATCGAGAATCTAGTAAATCTTTCTCAGATGTTAAAGATTTTAAATCATGTAGACAATAAAAAGAGTTTGTGTTTATATTCGGTACTATGCTATTCGTTCATCCAGCCAAAGGATTCATAAGGTTATGTTGTGGCGAGGCATAATCTCTCTGTCTACAGTTCACAAAAATCACTCCACCTCCTGCAGTGTTGGTCAGAATTAACCTGAGCTTTACCACAATGATAGCCTAATGGGAAAAAGGTCACATTTGTTAATTTTTGGGCAAGAATTGCGATGGATCTTGAACTGGATGAATTATTACACTGACGTTCTGATGATAAATTTATTCATTAGTTATTATTAATCTCTGACTCTCTTTTAAACTGTGTTTTTTGTCCCTTCCTACACCTCCATCTGGTCATGGCAGATGTTTGCCACTTCCTGATCCTGGTTCTGTTCAAGCTTTCTTCCTATTAAAAGGGAGTTTTTCCTTCCCACTGTCGCCATTTGATTGTTCAAAGGGGGTTGTTTGATTGTTATAATTTTTCTCTGTATATAAAGCGCCTTGAGGTGACTGCTGTTGGGATTTGACGCTATATAAATAAAACTGAATTCAGTTGAATTAAAGTCAGTTAGATTCTTGATTTTACAGAAAATACACTTTCATTGTAAAGCTGAGCACAGGACTGCAGGTCTTGAAAAGATTGTGCCCATATTCAGTTTCTCCACATTTCTCCGCTTTTATTCTTCACTTATTGATTTTACTCTGATGAACTCTCATCAGTTTAATGGTAAGTTTATATAGATTTGTTTCATCAACCCAACAGTGTTACAATAGCAATATCAACATGACTTTGTCCTGCAGAAAAGCAGCCTTTGTCAGTGTCTTTAGTGAACTTTCTTTGCATTGCATTCTGTTAACTATTGATGAACATAATTTTCCTTGAGGTCGTGTTAAGAATCAGAAGCTATCGTACATGTGTGCATCAGGAGGGAATAAACAATTCATGCTAATTGCAGTGGTCATTTTCATGAAAACCTTTGATCTGTACTGTAGGTCAAATATGGATTGAAACAGGTTCGATTCAGAGAGCATATGTGAGCAGGGAAACCTTGCATCCACCGTGCCAGGACTCTCCTTTTGATCTGGCTGTAAATGCACCTCTATCAACTGCTGCACTGAGATGTTATGTTAAATTTGGGCATGATGTAGTGATGTGCAGGTTTTAGTTTAGTTTACGGCTTCCTCATTTTACCCCAAATACTCTGTGATAGTCTTGGTTCCTGTCTGATCACCTGTGTTTGTTGCTAATATGAATGATATTGCGATCAAGGTTACTATAACAGAAAAATATTAGGTGAAAACTGACAGACACTCAGATGCTTTTTTTCTTACCCTAACATAGCAACAGATTTCCTGCTGACAAACAAGGCTATAGTCTAGCAGGTAAACCTTGGTGAAGTATTTGCACAACACGATTAAAACACAGTTAGAAACAGCACCTTAAGCCTATGAGGATAGGTCTTCCTTCTAAGGATTGAAATGTCTCAAAAGTCCTGAGGCACCAGGCCTATGAGCCTCACTACCAGTGAGGCTTCTAGTAATATTAGCTATAGCAGGAGACCAATCCTGAACTTCCAGCCAGTGTAACACAAAATTTTTTACACAGCTAGACAATCCTCAAAACAGTCAACAGGATAGTATACGCATTGCAGGTATGCATTTCTGCTTACTGGCAATTCATGTCAATAATTTCCAGACCATGTTTGCGTACCATTTTTTTATTCAAGCATTCCACAAAATGATACTTTTGCTACCACTGGCAGCTGCTCGTGATACTTAGGAGCTGCAAAAGTGTATAACAAATGTCTTTTAGTTTGAAATGGTTTCAAATAACAGTATATCCACTTAAATTTCTGAGAACAAAAAAACATTTAACAAAGTTAAATATTGGCCGCAGGACACAATATTTCTTTAAAATCCAGCTGAGCTTGGTTGCTTGGAAAGGACAAATCAAACACCCAGATGTTGAACAGATCTTCCAGGGATCTCTTCAGGGATCCCACACTTTCATGCACATTTCTTTGCTCTTTTGAATTTTAAACATGTACACTGTCTTTGAATCCTTAGATCCACCATTATTTCCCTGATGACTATATGCTTACTGTAATAAAACACTTTATTAGAACATGGATTCCAAAGTCTTTTGTTAACTCTCCATTGTTTCCACAAACGGGAGACACTGTGCTAATCTGTCTTTAACCTCCTGCTGAGGACAGTTTCAGAGATTTGGTATTTGGTCTCAAGTTTCATCTCTGGCTTGAAAGTGTATTTCCTGTTGTTAAATAGCCTTTTTTTTTAACTGTTGCTATAGTTACTTATCAATAGGAACATTGACTGCAGCGGTTCTACACTAGAGGTGGTGATCTTAAGTTTAATATTTTACTTATCCAAGAGTGAGGTGAATATACATAATATACATGAACAGGTCTATGTAGAGTTCCCGAAACCCACTTCAGAAAACACCATGCAGTACGTTTTGGCCATTTACTAGAGCATTTCAGATATTTATTCATTTGAATATCATTTTTTTTAACATTCTTCAAAAGTTCAAAAATATTTATTCTAGTCCCGCTCGCTTGCTGAAAACTATTATTGTTAAACCATCTCCACAATAATAAACAAGCGCAGAGTAAGATGTCATCATAGTGTTGCATGAACTCAACACTCATTTCCTTTCTTTTAGGCCAGTTCAGTTCAATTCAGTTCACTTTTATTTACATAGTGCCAAATCACAACAAGAGATGCCCTGAGCTGCTTTATATTATAAGATAAAGATAACCCTCCTATGAGTAAGTACTCACAGGACACAGGGCAGGGAAAACTTTATTTTAACAGGAAGAAACCTCTGAGAACCACTGAATATAATACACAACATTTGGATTGCTGTTATCCTGACATGTATCTGGACAATTCTTTGCATTCCACAAATAGTGCTTCTAATTGATAATGCACTCATATGGACTTTGAAGTTTGATGACAACCAATGATTGTGGCTGATACCTGTAATATTCATTGGCATCTGTTGGTGTTCTCCTACTCAAAAAGTGCAGTCACAGCCGTATCCTTTATTTGGGCACACCGTCCAGGTATGTTAACAACCAACCAAACATTGGGCAGCTCATTTTGGCATGTTTATTATTTTAAATTATTTCTTCATATATTTCAAACAGTTTTGGAAGTCATGTTCAGGCCAGTGTCCCGTGTTTATCAGAAGGCTTAGCCTTTTTCTATTGTGACAGTCTTTAATATCATTCAACTTCCCCTCTAGAGAACCTCTTGCCCTGTGGTCCAGACTTACTCCACCTTCACTGCAGCTGGCAGTAATACTTAAATAATAATGATTAGAATAAGGACTTCCATCACAGCAACTATTTACCAACCCTGGCATCTGTTAGTTAACTTCTGACTATCCTGTCTCATGCAAGGAGAGACTATGGAAGGCAACTGGTTATTGCTGTAGAAATATAAATACAATTCAGTTCTGTTGGTAATGGCAAAATTAAACCACCTTCATGCAGTGGGTTACATAAAAAAGCAGCAATTGAGATTTATTTAGACCAAAGAAAAAACTATAATGCCATGCATCCTTGTGCTACATTATATTAAATGCAGCTGCAGTAAGTGCAAATAACTAATTGATGCTCAGTAATAATGTGGGGAACAGCAAATGTTCTGCTTAAAAAGAAAACGTGTTGCATAAAAGATGTCAAAGATTTGTTTTATTAGGCTGTCAGTTTCAGCTTTAATTAATCACTCAATACTGTATGTATTAAAGCATCAGTTCATATAAGTGCAAGATACAGTTTGTTGCTCTTTTCTCTTTTTTGTAATTACCTCAGTTGTTTCAAATCTACCCTTGTCTTAAAAATAACTTTGATCTTATATGAATAACTGTGTTCCTGAAGTTCTCTTCTTCGTCTTCTTCTCCATCCAGACTTTCAATCAAAGCAGATCATACCCTGCCAGAGGCGGAAGAGGAGGATGGGCTGCTGCAGAAAAGTTTGCAGGATGGAATGAGGGAGAACTACGTCAACTCTAACTCCTTCAAGCCCCCACTGGCCCGCTCGCTGCGTATTAAGGAAGAGCTTCTCAGCCAGAAGCATCGCCTTCAGAGTCAACCTCCTGCTCTTTCACTGTCTAATCTAGAGTCAGCTGGCTTGCTCAGTCATAGCCAGTCCCATTCCTTGCTTGGCCAAAAGGGTTCTTCTTCATTTTGGGGAAGTAAGGCTCACCTTGAAAGCCTAATGAAGCTGAAGCAGGCCAGTGGAGCTTTGAGCGACCTCAAAGACCTGCCTACATTCCTGGAACATCAACACCACAACCACCACGGAGCCTTCTCCTTTAAGAGTTCCCTTCATCATCACCACCACAATCAGGTTTCCAAGGCCCAACATCATCACATTGAAGGAAAGAGAGACCAAGGCCACTCTCCGCCTGTTGACCTGAAAATCCCCCAGGTTCGGGGCATGGATCTTTCCTGGGATTCCCATTCCTCTGAGCTTTATGGCTATGGTGCCATGGGGGTCGGGGGTGGTGGCCATGGGGACAACACCCTGAGCCGGAAGCTAAGAGCCATTCTGCCAAAGCAGAACCGCCGAGGAGGAAGCCTTGGGAGCCTCTTGGATGGGGCCGCTGAATATTGGAACTCAGACTTGGACCACTCAAGTTCTGGGCCGGCGTACTCCATCTCAGATGTGGAAGGGGACCCAAGCTCCAAGCAGCCAAGGAAGAAGAGAGGCCGATATCGCCAGTACAACAGTGAGATTCTGGAGGAGGCCATAGCTGTAGTGATGAGCGGGAAGATGAGCGTGTCCAAGGCACAGAACATGTATGGGATCCCACACAGCACCCTGGAGTACAAGGTCAAGGAGCGCATGGGGACCCTGAAGAACCCCCCAAAGAAGAAGCTCAAGCTGATGATGAAGATGGAAGCAGGAGGCCAGGAGTTTCCCAACGAGTCAGAGAACACGCCCACTGCAACCCCACGAGGCGACGGTGCATCGCTAGCAGCTGCCGAGCTCAAGGACAATGTAAAAGAAGAAATCGATGATGATTTCAAACCGATCGACTAAACGACTTACACATGTAAACCTCAACTGACTTAAGTAATTTGAAAATGGATGGGGCTTTATTTGTGCCAATTTACTTTGCAGTATCTGGGTGAGCACAAATGCAGGAATTATATGAGGAGGATTCTTAAACTGGAGAGACACAACTAATCGGATGGTTCTTAACTAGTGTCATTTGAGCGATGCTATAGAAGCATTTGTTCAGCTTTTCTGTTCAGGGGCTTAACAAATGCAGCTAAAGACATTAGGTAAATGACAATTATTTACGCATGCTGATAATCCCCAACCCCCCAAAATTCTCTCCCGTCTTTTATGAACTTGATACACTGAAGCATTGCTGCTTATAAATGCAGTCTGCTTTGGATTAATATGATAATGGTGGGGAATAAATAAGGGGAAGGTTGAAAATTAACTCCTTAGAAGAAGTGACAAATTGGTCCCTTTATCACTCCCCTCTCGCTCATCAAGTACTAGCTCAAAATTGCAACTGTAAGGTTTAATTGTACCATTGATATTCCTCAGTTAGGGTTCGGAATCAAACCCACTCTCTTATTGCCAGGTAGCCATGACGCTTTAACTGAAAATCCTTTTCTTTCCTCCTTCAAATATTCTGCTAATTTCCGTGCGGACGAAAAGCAAGAATAACCCATCCTTTTTATGAACGAGAAGACACAAAAGTCATTCAGGGATGCATGTTTGTGAGTTTCGTGGACACTACTGACTTCTATAATCGACTTCTTTTCCTCTATCTTTTCGTTTGATTTGTTTTGCTTTCTTTTGCACTACATTTTGGGTCTGGCGCTTACAGACCAGGTTACCTCGGCATTGTTGCCCATGCATCATGCACTTATTATGGTCTGTCTCTGAAGCCCAGTCACAACTTTGCAAAGGGTCAGAGGTGCACATCGCCTGCATACGCTGATTCATATTCAGATGCAGGAGGCTTCTTTAACCCTCTTTTTTGCCAAGGGACAATTTAAGGGGTGATCTGCTTATGGATCAGCGGGGTTTTTTTAAGGCGGAATGCTACCTCACGGACCTCCATCAGTCTCTCACTGCTGATCCTGGAAAGCCGGAGCCACCCGCAAACGGTGACTAAAGTGAGCTCACCCTCTCATGAAGATCGTTACTGGACAAATGCCTTTTAGGATCAGAATGTGAAACTGTGCTGCTACCCAGTTCATTATCCAGTTCCTATAGAGGCTTTAGTTAACCTAAGCTAATGGATTTTAGCTTCTTAGCTAATGACACCATATTGCTGATGTTTTTTTTTTCTTTCCTTTTTCTAATCAAAACCAAGCAGAAGCAACTTACGTGAGTTTTAAAAGAAATTCTTCTCCCTAAAACTTCAAAGATGGTTTTAAAGGCAGTTTACTACAACAATGTGCATTTATTGTGGGGTGTTCAGTTTGGGGTGGTGGGTGGGTAATATGCAGTGGGCAGGGGTAGTTGGTAGGTGGGGGAAAGGCAGATTTTAATATATTATAACTTATTATGACTGAATATGTAAAAGCCAATCCATGATTCTGGGTGTTTTTTTTTCTCTCCTCATTTTTAACTCAGGGTAACTGAGACAGATGTGGATTACAAATATGGTAATTTCCTGTTGGACCTAATAGTAGATGAAAAGAGGACACGGCAAGCTTCTCACCAGTGCTTTGACTCTGGGAGGGCCATATGGATAATATGGTGGTGCCATAGCAGCAGATAGACCTTTAAGGGATACCGGAAAAGAACAGAACACTGATGTTGGATTTGTGGATTTATGGCGCTGAACCTCTAAGATAGCACTTTTTAAACACAAGAAGAAAAACAAAGGAGAAAGAAAGTTTAAGGTTATGCATGCAGTGTAGCTCTTTTCTGAGGAATACAACAGAGGGGGCAATGAGGAGGTCAGAGAGATGGCATAAAAAAAGCTTTAGTGTTTCGGAAAGGTGCAGCTTGGACCCAAACTACTTATTTTCCTCTTAATTACCTCCACAATTTAAAAAGAAAAGAAAAAAAAGTTAGACAGCTTGAACAAGTTCAGTTTTGTGTAGTGTTGTCTCGTTGTTTTCCCCTCCCTTCGTCGCTAAATGTCGCTCTTTGCTCCTGACACTGCCTGGTGCTCACCCAGTCTGTGAGATTTTTGACATGAGAATTGTAACTCTCTGCTCAGATGAAATGACGATGATTCACTCCTTTTGAAATGTATTGTACATTTTATTTATTTGATTTGATTTTGTTTATTCTCTTTTAACAAATGGCATGCACCACTATTTTTGGCTGATTTTGGGTTTGGGCCAATTCAGAATATTAATCTTGAGAGTAATAATAATCCAACACAGTTAAGTTTTGAATCAATCACAATCTAATTATGATTAGAATCATTTACTGCCTGTTGCAATCTTCTCCCACCCCTGGGGTTACTGGTTGTCCACTTTGTGTGACTGCCAGGCATGCAGAGCTAACTGAAGTAACTAAAAAAAAACAACAACAATAAAAAGTAGTAATCCTGGGACAATATAGCCAGGAATCAATATGCATGAAATGCGTCCAACACTTTGCCAATGCTGAGCATTTGAAGTGTCTAAAAGGTTTCCGCGTGCATCAAGTTGGACCCAGCGAAGGACAATGCACTGATCTGATAGTTAAAACAGGATCAAAGCCTGAGTGGTGATAGTAAAGCACTTGTTATGAACCTGCCTTTGATAAAAGGCACCAAAGCTGTGAATGAAAGTAGGAACAAAACACATCTCACATTGTGTTCCCTCACGCCAATCTCCCTGGTCATGTAATACGTTTTTAAAAAAAACCCAAAAACCCATTTATGCATTATGTAATTGGTGTCATGTGTGCATAAATTAACTCAATTGGCACTTTGACTGAGATCCCCTGAGAGAGGCGATTCCTTGAGGGCCAAACAATATCTGCTGTATAATTTATTCAAGTGACTAAATCATCTACAAAACTTTCCTCTCGACCTTTCTTGAACCTGTTATGTTACAGCTGGCTTTGGCTCTGTATTTGTCATTGCTTTCTAAAAGTACAAGTCCCATTTTCAGCCTGAACTTATCTACTGAGGTGCATGCCATTTATATATACACATATATTTATTTTGTTTCTTTTTCTCTTGGGTTTCGTTGATTGTTTATAGTCATGTGGTTAACCGCTCCCCCTGTCCAAAATAGTCCTCCTCCTTGCAACCGAGTCTCACTTACGACCGTGTCTATCTATTTATATTCTGACAAAATAACAAACACTCAAGTTAATGAATGTAGTGACATGAATCCGTCGAACAGCGGTCTGCAGATGCATTCTGCTGTAGCTTGGTTTTTTTTAACAGACTGTTGCTTTCTCTCCTTTTGCTTTCTGCTGCTGTCATTGGAAACACAGTCGTTTTCAGTAGCCTTTAATACCGCAAATGTCTCAGGATCGAGCCAGTGGGATGGGCAGCAATATTTGTCAGTCGGAAAAAGGCGCATGACTTAACTACCTGTACTAAATTAGTAGACGTGTGTACGCACGCACGCGCTCACACACAACATGTTAACTTGGTCAGTAGAGACCAAGTGCTATACCTCATTCTCAGAACTCCTTTCCGTGCCTCGTACTTTCATGTATCCCTTACCTGGGAGCTTGGCAAAGGTGTAGTTGATACTCTGGGAAATACAGTATCCTCCACTGTTTCTATGCTTTTATAAGCTTTTCTTCTTTGTTTTGCCTTCACATTGCAAAAAAAGACACGTCAAGTGTCTGACTGACCAATACTTGCCACCCACCGCTTTTAAGGTATTTTTTTATTTGCGAAAAAACATTATAGCATAGGGGACTATACAGCTATCCCAGGTTTAGGTTGGTCTTATATGGAGAGAGTAAAACCCTCTTCCTACTAAAATTCTAAACATTTACAGATTCAGTCATCTGGTTTCACCCTGGAGGCAGTGAGTCAGGTTGGTTCCACCCTGGTTTGAGAAGGAATACGTTTTTTTAAATATACATATGTTTGTTTCCAAGTGTAACAGAACTCCAGGATGAAACCTGACCAGGGTACTTTTTGTCCTTTTTCTTTCTCAAACCCAGAGAAATCAGAGACCCAGCAGTGGAGATTGGGGGACAGGTGGACAAGTTAACCTTCCTTTATGAGCTGTGATTTTTTTCCTAAACATTTGACACTGTATTCCCAAACAAAACAAAAAAAACGCAGCACGCACAGGAAAATGTCCTTAACGATGTTCAAAATGAAAAAAAGCTATATCCTATGAATATGTATGTATTTATTTTTACTGTTTTTTGCATCTTCATGTAAGCTAATCAGTTTCAATTTGTGTTTTTTTGTCTTCTGAGAGAAAGACTGACAAAGATATAAAAAGGAGAAAAAAATGTCAAAAAAAAAAACAAAACAACTACTGTAACCTCACTTATTAGACGACACGTGATGCGCCGTTCTGTCATTGGGCGGTGCACGATGTGGTGGGATACCAGGAAGGAAAGAATTATGTATACGATTGCCGTGCACCTCTCCGCAGAGAAGTTGCGTCTGTTTCTTATTCTGTCACGCTGCATATCTGGTTGTCATTTATACCTCAGGTCTGACCACTTCAAAGCAGCTGATTGTATATTAGAAACACACAAACCAGAAGAATCAGGATTTTTAGTACGGCTCGTTTCCAGATTTTTAGATGTAACTGACATAAGCAGATTTTGAATTTTTTTTTTCTTGTTGTGATTGTTTGTACTGTTGTTCTTCAAATGGCATATTTGTTTGTTAAACAAAAAAGAAAAATGAATTCTTTAAAAGCCAGAAGCCAGGTTTCCATGAATACAGTTCTGTATTCTTGCTAGCACAGAGCGCGCGCGCACGCACACAAACCAATAGAGACGTGACGCACCCACAGCAACACACATTCTCGCTCCTCATCAGGTAGCCACACTTTGTGTGGGCGGATTATATGTATAATTATGAAGCTGGAGTCTGCCGTGTCTCTTTTAGAAGCAGGTGGGTGTGTTTTGTCCACAGCCTGCAGAACATCAGCCCTGCTGGCTGATTTTGATCTGGCACACTGGGGCACTGCAGGCACTGCCTCTGTGAAAATCACTTTGTTTGTTTCTTGCCTTTCAACAAAGACTCCTTTTCCTTTTTTCTGGTAAAGGAAAAATCCTCCCTACAGTTGTTCTCTTCTAAGTGGCCAGTCTGTGGTGCTTTGTGCATTCCTGCAGTCTTTTTTAGAACGTTTCCTTCAAACTACCTAGTCTATTTTTGCTGCTGTAAGTGACAACCCTCAATTCCCAGGACTTCTTTTCACGGGGCCTGGAGGATGGGGATGAATTTATTGGGTGGTGAGGCAATAGAAATGGAACAATTTGGAGTTGAGGGCTGCATTCGGTTTTGGTTGGACGTGGGGAAATCAATAGCAGAACGTGCTGTTTATTTGATATAGAAAGAACGTGTGGTAAAGCGTTGTATCTGCTTGCCAAAAAGCACAAACATGAAGGATGACTTCTCGTCAATAAATCATTCAAGTCTTATTTAGAAGGCATGTTCGAAGGAGCATTTTCTTTATCTGTTTTTAAATAAAATCCCACATTTGACCTATAGCGAGACACTTCAAATCATATAAAGGTAAAGTAAGCATTGCTCCTCGACTGTCTCTTGCAGGATTGCATGCTGGTCTCTCGAGACAATTTGAGCTTTAGGCTTGGATTTATCTACTTAAAGACAAAAATGATTCTGGAGTCTAAGAACCAGCTGCAGGAATGCACAGCATATCACCAGTAGTTAAATGATGGATTAAGTCCCCAGTCCACAATTAATCCCAGTTTTGGACACATGTCTGAGAAAAATATACCCAGTGTGCTTTGGGATGGATTTTTCTTTTAACCACATATCCAACTGCATATCCAAGAATCATTTTGCTCTCTTGCAACAGGATCTACTGCACTCGGAACGCAGTTTTCCAAAGTAAGAATCGGCATCAACTGACAGTTACAGTTCTCCTCGTCCATCGTAAGCTGTGCTGTTTCTTCTCGACACATTTGTACAAGCGCTGCTAAGAGGTCTGTTGAAATGTGCATCTCCTCTGACGCGGAGCGTGATGCCAAGTTTTTTAAATGTCAAAGCGTTTGTGACAAGCAGTCACTCAGGAGCAGGTTGGCTTTGAAAGCAGAGCTGAGTACAGATCTTAAAGGCCAGACACGCCTCTGGAATGATGCTGATCTGCAGCAATCAACACAACAGACTCCTTCACTCGCTGCTGTGTAAAAGCATTAAAGAAATGTGGACGTGCCAGGGTATTTTGGCACAAATCGCAAACTAATAATGCCCTCCAAGGATAAAAAGTTATTTGAACATTTTTCCAGTAGGCTTTGATTATTTTTACGGGGCCGAATAAGTGATTACATGAAGTTGTTCAATCAGTGGAATCAAGAGTGCCTTTTTGAAGACTCTAATCTTGAATTTGAAGACACAATCTCAAATCTAGTGCTCAAGGGTTGGTTTCTTAATCAAGTATAATCTAACAACCTGGTTGAAATTACAATGTAGCTTGAAGAGTGGCATTTTTCCTTCAAAGAAAACGTTGTGAGATTTGGGTCAAATTTGTAGGTTTAAAATTCACAGCCCCACCGTCCTGTTACCCTGCTTGATTAGGTTACACCGTGAGAGGCACACAGGCACACTTTTTTCTATTTTCCTTACCCAGCAGGCCCGCTTTGCTGGTGTGCATCTCAGCCCTCCTTACAGACAGTCAGATAGATGCAGTGGTCTGAGGAGGTGGATGGGAGTGCAACGGTGAAATCTAAGTGAAGTGGAGAAGAATAAAGGCCGCCGAAGGTCGCCTTCCCCACCCCCACGATACGGTTAAACATCAGGCTTTTATTGAGATGATGCTGAAATTCACTTCAGAACTCAACATTACTTTACTGCTGATCTGAAGCTTTTAGGTACAAAAATAGTTGACCAGATTCAATTTTTTTTTGGGGGGGGGGTGAAAATGCAATCCAGGGCTTTGTGAAGGAACTCTGTGGTGCTCTTGTGTGTTGCCATGACAATCTTACAGCATCGTTCCCGTGTGGAGGTGTGTCTGGCCCTTTACAGCCACCTACATGGACCAGCCGGTCTGTGTTCCTCTGAACTCAGAACCAACTCTGCTGACACCTGTTCACAAAGATTTAGGGTCTAATTTGGATATTTTAGTAGAACTTAAGCAGTGCAGCAGATTCATTTGCTTTTGTCTAGTGTACTTTGTGTTGAGGGAAATGCTGCCGGACTAAGACACGATGCTACAGACCACAAAGATTGAAATTGTTGCTACCTCAGTCTGTCATGTCTGTAGCAATCTATTCAGATGCAGAGAAGTCAGCTGCACAAGGCTGACTTGAAAACTGAAGCGTATTTCCTTTTAGGTAAAGTTAAACTCATTTTTCATTCGTTCCCAGGCTGTACATCCATGTAAATCTTCATCAGCCCTTTTCAGGGAGCTCTGGTGAAGTTAAATGCTGCATAGAGGATTTTATCAGGCTGTTGGTTTTTTCCTTACAGAAAATGTGTCAGATTTTGACTTTCCTATCTATAAAAAGTTTCCAGTGATGCTCTGTCATCTCATCTCTTTACACACTTCTCAGAAGACTAATCATCAACTCCTTGATACCGTCACTTTTTGTCCCGTGGTTATGTGTCATTCTCACAGCATCTTTGGTCGTTGGAGCGTGAGCGCTGCAGGGCTGACAGGGCCTCATTTGTTCCCAGAGAGATGGTGCGTTCCTGGGCCGCTGCAGGTCTGTCACCTTTCTTCAGGCCTTTTCATAAACGTCATTTCCTTCTTCTTCTTCTGGTGTTCTGTTTTTATTCTGGTAACTCTTCACAGAAGCTTTGCTTTGCTTTTCTTGGGTTAACTGTGTACATATTTGTTTTTTAAAGACAGGGCTTGAGGCTCTTTTAGCAACAAGGAGATCATTATCCTCTGAAATACTGAGTCTTTCTAGAAGGAAAAAAACCCACTGAAATTCTACGTATGGGATTTGGTTAACATTTCAGCTGTAGTGTAAATTTTATGAACTCAGTGTTTTAAAGGTTTGATCTCTTGTTTTGATGGTTCAGGGTAATGAGCTTGGGCTTGGCTTTTGGTTTCTATGTTAAAAAAAGAGAGAGAGAGAGGGAGCAAGAAAAACAAGAAAAAAAGTGAGCAGGCGTTGTGTTTTGTTGAAATCTCCCGTGTGTTTTCCGTGATCCTCTTGTAGCTTGTTTTTGCCGTCCTTCACGTTGTGACGTTCGCTTAATTTGAACTTTGGCGTCTTTGACAGCCACGTACCCTCTCTGTTACCTTCGAGTTATGAAGTCTACACTACATGCAGATAACCACTGCCGCCGGTGTATTTTTAGTCAAGCTGAAGAACAACACTGGCTCATGAGTAAGATCGATTGTCTGGTCAGACAGACTGGCACTTGCTGAGTGGATATTGGAGTTCAGTCGTCAGACAGGAAGTTTGGTGGGTGAGATACAAATTCTCAAACTGTAAAGAAGATTAAATGTCACGAGACCTCACACTCATCTAGAAGCAAGAACATCACTTGAAAGGGTATTTTATTGTTTTTGATGAATTCTGTACTTTGTTTTTTAGCCAAATACTTTTCCAGTGCTTTATAAACAGCAAGGATTGTAAATCTGAATAACTCATAGCAGGGGAGGCTCACGCAGAGCTCGTTTAACGGCCCAGCTCGTTGGTTCTCTGGAGATCTAACAAGACTCGGACTGTTGCCTTCCCAAATGTCAAAATTACAGGAAGCTGCTCCATTAAAAACAAGAAGAGAAAAAAACAAAACAGGACGAGCGCTTTGAATCCACGTGCGGGAAAAATAACGCTGTGTTTGTTCTTTCTTTCAGTCTTTGATGATGTTCTTTTTTTTCATCTTGGTGTTTTTGGTGCGCAAAAATGTAAAAAAGAAAAAAACTTACAACACAGAATACCTCAGAAAAGAAATCCATGTAACCTTGACGACCTCCTTATATTGTCAGACCCTGTCCATCAACACTCATCTCTGGACACTTTCATCTCCATTTTTGTCATTTTTCTTTGTTCCTCCTGCCAAATGCAGTGCGTCGTAGCCAGTAAAGGTTCCACAAGTTTGCTTTGTCTATTTTTTTTAAACACTAATTTAGCTTCACATTCCCGCATTTTCTATTTTCTAATTTGTCGACATTCTTGGTCTTAATCCTTTCACAGCCCACACTGCATTGAGCTGTTGTTTTCAAGACAATTTTAAGCACTGCTATTTCCCAGTGGTTCAGAAAGATTCACAGAAGACATTCTTTGAATCCCCGTAAAATATGGAAGTTAAAAAGAAACAGACTCTCCAGTCTTTTGTTTCTCCAAGTGGGTTTGCTGATAGAGTGAAGGCCAATGCTGTATGTGAAACACTTGAAACCACACATTCCCCACCTTGTTCCCTTTGCATACCTCTTTATCAACTTTTTATTGTTGTTAAAAACTGAATGTAAGAAAAAAAACCGCAAACACAACAAACCTCTAATTTAACTATACATATTTAAGAATAAAAGAATACTCTATATGTGCACATAGATATACCTATACAAGCCCCACACAGACATAAACACAAATGCATATGTATATAAAAATCTCTAATGTCATATACTTTTATCTTGAAAAGGAAGAGGATGAGCCTTTTCCATTGATGATTCAGGGAAACAATACAGAAGTCCAGTGCAGTATGTTAGGTGAAATCGCTCCCACTCTGTCGCTTTTGGTGTTTGTTTTCCTACTCTGTTCTTGCTTGCTATTTTCCCATGATGTAGCATAGGGCAAAGGGGCAGGGCGGCTTGAGGTTGTTTTTGTTTTTTTTGTTAACAGACGATGTAGTGAAACTAGGATCTTGTGTAGTTGTAGTCTTTTTAGGCCTGATTCTGTGAAATGGGGGGGATGGGTGGGTAAGTGGGTGGGTTTCTTTTTTCTTTTTTTCCTGAAGCGGACACTGTAAAGACAGTATATGTATGAAGATGACTTAGATATGAAGTCACACTGGGTGGGTTGAAGGGCTGCAGGGAGGGTGATGGCTTATCTTCAGGATGGTCGTGTATATAGATCGGCTTTACCCATCAGTCCTCGCCTGTTTTTTCACAGGTGGGTTGGAATTGTATACTGAAGGCACTGAGAATGAACGGTTTTGCGTGTTTTTATGTCTAGAAAAGAAAAGACTGTTTTAAATGAAGGAAGTGGAGGGGTGATGAACCCTGTTCAGGTTCTCCACAGAAGCCAACAGACAGCGAAGTTGTTAGAAAAAGTGGCTCCCTCGAAACACCGCTTTGCTGGGAGTGACGGATGATTTCGTGGACGTTGACGCTCTTGATATTTTTGCATGCTGGTGTACATACCCCTCAGTCCTTTTGTTTGAAGAGGCTGGTTAATCCAAAAGCGCTCTTTTTCTTTTGGATGTTGTCCACAGGACAGATTCGGATGTTTTGAATATAAAATATAGCCCCCCGAGGAAAAAAAAATCCCCTTTCCTAAGAAGGAGCACCTAAGGTGTTTGTTTGTCACTGCAACAGCTTTTGTAGTAGTTTTTGGCTAAAGCTCTTTTGCAATCATTCTGTTTTCCTTGTGTAAAGTAATTTTTTTCAAGTGTATGAGTGTGAATGTGTGTGCCTATGTAAGAAACGATGTGCAAAGCTTGCTTCTTTCAATTTATTTTTTTCCCCCTCAGTTCAACCATGTTTTCGCCTCAGAGTTGTTTTTAAGGAACATTAATCTTTTTGTGCTCTTATGGAAACTCAATGAAACAGTGTGCAAGTTTGAAGAACCGCATCTCTGTCTGTAAAAGATGCCTCTCTCTGGGCACCTTACAGACCTAAATTGCATTACCCAGACACCCTCAGGGACCCTTGACAACACTGCTCTCACTCTTATTCAGGTACTTAATCTATACCGAGGCCTAGCAGTGATCAACTTTAACTATAGTTTATTTTCATTAGCCTGTTCCTATGAAAACAAATTACAACCAAAATTTGATCTGAAACAGTCTGTCTTGCCCTCTACTCATGGAATTACATCTCATTTTCTATCCTTACATGTCTCTTTTTGTAACCTCTGGATATGTTTAGTATGTTCTGAATGTTAGCTGTCTTCTCAGTTCATAACCACTGAGTCTTTGTAAGCACTCTGTTCTCTCTCTGACTTGCGTTAAGTGCCATGGCTTTTGCTCTGTGCAGTAATCAGGAATCGATTATTGTGTTGCTACGAAGCACCAACCTAACAGTGACTTACACCAAGCTAACCTCTTGAAATAAACACGTCAGACAAGTGCACACAACAGTGGTTTGGCTTTAAAATTGTCTTTAAAGCCGTCCACGGTCCTTTACAAATGCTGGTTTAAAAACCAGAGAAGACACAGTAAGCCATCTTCAGGTATCCCTCTGGTTTAAGTGCTAACTTTGTTTTTTTCTCCACCACCTGTGGAGCCACACACAACAGAGAAATGTGATGGATCTGCCTTCAGTTCTTCTAAAGCTTCAGGGAAAACCTAGTAACCCTCTCTACAAAGCTAAGCTGACTCTTGTGTCACCAAACCTGCAGCTCTGTTCAGGAACGAGGCGAGTCTAACTTGGGTAGAAATATCTGCTGGGCAGTTTTCAGTGATGTTGTGCACATTTGTTCTGTGATTTTGTTTTTTAATTTCAGTTTTTTTTTTAAGACAGCCACTCATCTCTGCTGTGATTGGTTGATGCCTCTGCTGGATGTTAAGTGTTTGTGTTGCTTCGCACAGCTTGGCAGATTCCAATGTCTGTTTTATGCTAAGAACTAGTCATGCAAAGCAGTTATTTATTGGCCGGGTCTTGATGACAGGAGTGTAGTATACATATTGCCTAAATTTTGTACCTCTTACAACAATCACATCACTGATGTTTGGTGAGAACTATGTAAAGCTGTATTTCATGTTAGAGCTCTTGCGATTACTTTCTACATTCCTAATGTTGGTTTTGGTAGTAACCTGATTTTGTTGTGATAGAAATAAATCTGATTGGTTTGGAAAAAGGCTTGTAATATTTGGTAGATGCAAGAAGTGTTGTCCAGGGGTTTAGACTTTAGTTTGGATAGAACAACAAACCTCTTCTTTTCTTGTTCTCGGTTTTTGTCCTGCTGAGGTTTCTAAGATTTCGTAATCTCACCTCGGTTCTTAACGGGTGGCTGGACGCCCCGAGACGGGGTCTGCTGGGCTTCTTTTTTTGTTTTCCTCTTTTCCACTGAGATTTTGTTTTTGGGTTTGACGATATACCTCATTCCTTCAGTCCAGCGGGCCCTCGGGGGGGCGCTGTGCCGATGCTCAGGATGCTCAAGCCCCCTTTCACGGTTTGGTCCCACCTGGACTGTACCTCTCATAAACACACATACACACATGCATGCACACTTACATACAGGTTCTCCAAATACCCCGATGGACCTCATTTTTCAATATCTACTGTTTACAGTTTGACTAAAAAACTAATTTAAAATATTTTCTCATATTGTAGTTTTATTTATGTACAATGTACAATTTGTTTTTCGTTTGTTTTCATTCTATTTTGTACCTTGTGAGTTGGACTTTTATTCTTCTAGACTTCTGTTATTAATGTCCATGTAAATGAGCACTTAACAAGGATCACAATAATCGGTTTTAGTTTGACTGACAATTTTATTTCCCCCCTTTCTTCCTGTTTTGAATGCAAAATCAGATTTTTTGTTTGGGCTAATGAATAAAAAATGATCTCATAATGTCTGTGATTTTTTTTATATAAAAAGATTAAAGATGATGATTTGAGTTCCTTTGTTTTTTTTACTTTATTTTGCATTGAATATCAGGCGACGCTGATTATATCTGTCTTTGTGCATGTGTAAAATATTTTACTGGTTATGTTATATTCAATTTGGTAAAAAAGAAAAAAAAAGAAAAAAGAAAATTGCCATTTTTGCCACACATTTCAGCTGTAATGTTGTGTAAGGTAGTATTCACTGGATGCTAGAACCTTCTTTTCAAAACCACTATTCTTCTAATAAATTTTGTTGTGAAAATACCTCGAGTCTTGTCTGAGTTTGTGTTTTGTTTCATAGGAACACCATAACCTGCCCGTATGCAATGCACTGATTCGATGCAACAAGTGCCAAGGCTGAGCTCTGATCAATGGACTGTCTTTAAAAAATTGCATCACTCTTTTTACAGTTTCAGTATCACAAGTCAGCATCTTCCATGCAAATACTGGGAACCACAGCAACCTGCAAAAATCCAACACAAGGTTTTCAATGTAGCATCTCATTTCTTTGAAATCCAGTTTCACGACTGTCAACAACTTCCAGCGGCCACTCACCAACTGGTAGCAGAACGCTCACTTTTCCCTAGCGATGAGTGACTGCCAGGGGCCCACTGACCAGTCTCTAGCCCTGCATGAATGGGGCTTTAGCATTCGAGAGCAACCGTTCACCAACCAGTCAGGACAACACAGTTTTCCCTCATGACCGGTGGTTAAGGGGTGGCTGTAGCTCAGGTGGCAGAGCAGGTCAGCCACTAATCAGAAGGTCGGTAGTTCGATCCCAGGCTGCTTCCTGGCTGCATGCCAAATATCCTTAGGCAAGATACTAACCCCATGTTTGCCTACTGGTGGTAGTCAGAGGGCCCGGTGGCGCCAGTGTCCGGCAGCCTCGCCTCTGTCAGTGCGCCCCAGGGCAGCTGTGGCTACAATGTAGCTTGCCATCACCAGTGTGTGAATGACTGAATGTAGTGTAAAGCGCTTTGGGGTCCTTAGGGACTGAGTAAAGCGCTATACAAATGCAGGCCATTTACTATTTACCACAGGTAACTGCAAGGTTTGTTGGCCAGATACTTGAAACGAGCAACTGGGAACATAAATACATCAGGAAACTCTAATAAAGACAAAACAATTTTCTCATAGGCTTTGGTACAACCTGGATTACTTTTGCAACCCCAGGGAGGAGAGTTTGACCCCTCATCCCTTCCCTCCCTGGGTTTCAAAGATATTAAATATTAAATAGATATTAAATAGTTTGTCCAACGAAACAAACATAGGATTTGCAGATGCAAAATTATATAATGGGGACTCATCTGGGGCATAATTTGGTCCCGTTGGCAATTCATTTCAATTTGTATTTATACATCAACAACAGTTGCCTCAAGGTCCTTTATACTGTAAGATAGACCCTGCAATCATATGACCCCCTATGAGCAAGCACTTTGGCAACAGTGGGAAGGAAAAACTCCCTTTTAACAGGAAGAAACCTCCAGCAGAACCAGGCTCAGGGAGGCGCACTATCTCATAATGTACACAGGCAATGTGTCTGTAAGCTATCAAATGTCAACTGTAAACACATCTTACAAAACAAACAAAAAAACATAACCTGCATGATATCAAGTAAAACTCCAGCATACTATTAGACATATTTTCTGATTACTGTCACACTTGATATATCTACTTGAGGGTTTTACATCAGTGTTATTTTGTTGTATTAGCCAGCAACCCTGAAGTAGTGAGATGTTAATTCAACCAATAGGATTACTTGTATGAATGGGCTGTCTAGCTGCCTCCAGCAGCTGAACAATTACCACCTCTCTGCTTCACATCTTAATCTGCTCTCTAATTCTTTGGCCATGCCCACATCTTTCTCCTTTTCTGCTTTCATTTCAAATGTGACTATCTCAGTCTTTATCTCTGGCCTTCTCTGCTGCAGGGCCTAAGAATAGAGGCCTTAGAGGTGGTGGGAGGCAGGAAAAGACAAATAACTTTTCAGGGCACAGGAAGTAGGTCACTCTCCTATCAAATATTTATTTCTCACACTGTGCCTAAGGCTCCAAAAAGACTCCCTCTTTAAATACTTTATCTGTGTGTGCAAGTGTGTTTTCCTATTTCACTCATGAGCACATATATGGCAGCCCTTTATCTGTGGCTCACTGAATCAATATTGTGAAAATTTGGAGGTTCCACTCTCTTTAGGAGGTCTGACCTCGTTTTGTTTTGTTCCAGCCTTTTTTATTAAATAGATATTGAAAAATCTTTTCACCACAGCACCATGCATCGATCAATTTTTGGTGTATTTTGCAGTGCACTTTGAACTAGGTGTTCAAAATAGGAATAATGAAATAGAAAATAGGGGTAAAATTTTAATAAAACCCCTAACCTCAAAACCGAGTTTATAGCCCTCTGTGGATTATTATTCAGATCTTCCAATGAAAGCATTTTGTGTGACCTTCTATCATAAAAATATATAACACATACTTTCAGCTCAAATTGACGCATGCATTACCATAAGCCTCCATCAATAAGTCAAGTTGAAATTTACACCCATGGTTTTCAAACAGCAGTGACTTTACAGGTGGGTGCCAAAGATTCATGTCACCAAATCATATGTTCACTTCTTTTCATTGAGCAATGCTGCTGTGTAACGGACAGAAATGTGTTTTTGTAGAACATCATGATGTCACCGTTAGTTTATTTTTCATATACTGGCGATGTGGCACCCAGACTTTCTTGTGATTGTAAAAAAGTGAAAATCTTTCAGAAGGTCTTTTTCTGTCAGATTGGATCCCTTTTCACTCATATTCAGTCCAGTCCTTGTACCTGACCATTTTTGGTTATTACATTACTTAACACCAAACATTCAAGCAAAAAAAAAAAAGACTCCTCACTCAAGGAATGAACCAGTGTGGTGTCTACACATACCAGACAACGTAGCAAAGAAGGCACTTTTCTATGCATATGTAATAGTGACAGTTGTGTGGTATCTCTTTAAGACAACCTAAGATAATATTTAGTGATATTCACAAGTATGCGCCACTCAGACCTCATATCTTTACCTCCCTAATTCAAAGTAACGTTACGGGTTGTATGAACACTGCTTGCTTCATGTATGATAAGACAGCAGCCGTTCAAATGAGCCTGGTGAGGTTGGTGAAGAGTGTGTGTATTAAAGGACAAGCACTGTTTCTGCCACCTCCTCTCAACCACTGAATGCAACCCACGTTACACACAAATTTATATTATGCATATGAATTATAGACTTGTGCCCAAAAACATGTGAGGTTATAGTGACCTTGACCTTTGACCATATAATTAGTTCATCCTTGAACTGAAGTAAATGTTTGCACTAGCTTTGAAGAAATTCCCCCAAGATATTCAAGGAATATTCCATTAATGAAAATGGGACAGACAGACGGCCAACCTGACAACATGAGGCCTGCGGTCACAC
The DNA here is from genome assembly GCF_036321145.2 of Pelmatolapia mariae. Lineage (NCBI taxonomy): Eukaryota > Metazoa > Chordata > Actinopteri > Cichliformes > Cichlidae > Pelmatolapia > Pelmatolapia mariae. The sequence continues at coordinate 7,547,449 of NC_086232.1, read as the reverse complement.
CTCTCACTGGTGCAGGGAAATATAAAGGTCTGCTTGAAGATGTTTTTTCCCCTTATAGTACGCACTGTCATTTTATACATATATATATACATACACACACACACACCTATATATATATATATATAGAGAGAGAGAGAGAGAGAGAGAGAGAGAGAGAGAGAGAGAGAGAGAGAGCGCGCAAGAGAGAGGATTTATAGAATGATAGATTTTTGCTTACAGTTGATTAATTTGTGGGAAAGCAGCCTCAGTTTGAAAACTAACTCTAGTTCACCTATTTTCCTTCATTCAACCTCAGCAAATTCCCAGACTAAGCTGTTAGCAAATGAAGAAGATTAATACAAAGATTTCAGACATTAAAAATGTTCTTATTCAGATTAACACAAAAGTCTGTCTAGAAGAAAAGGTCAGAAAGTTTTCAACCAAAACTAGTGCCCAATTTGCACAGTTCAGTCTAAAGATATCTATCTTAGACACCTCTTATAATGTGTATGCAAAGGACAAGGTTTTGGGTACTAGAAGCTTCCAGATTTCTGATTAGCATCTACATGTAGTTAGGGTACTACTGACTGATCACAATAAAGGAGGTTTTACCGTCATTAATTAATAGAACCCCAACTACACGCAGCTAAAGAGTCCATGAGAGGGATGAAATTTGATGAAGTCATTGAGAAGCTTGAAGCCATTAGCGATCATGATGCTTTTTGAATTTATCTGCAATTGACAACAATGGCCTGCAAATAGACGTGGAAGTCTTGACCAGGTTATCTGCTAGCTACACTATAAGGCTTGAAAATAACTGAACAGTTCACTCATTTTATTCCTACATGGTTAGGATTAAGGTTGTCCAAGAGTCCCAAGGTCATGTGTAGCTCACTGCAAAACATTAGGTAGGGATTAAAAGAAAAAAAATGTGAATAAAAATAAATGTTTCTGTTCCTTTGCACAGCTTGGATGATAATAATGTCTTTTTGACATGAAGAACTAGTCATGCAAAGGAGTTATTTATTATTATTATTAATATTATTTGTTATTATTGTACTTCCTACACCAATGTAACCAACCAGATGTTTGGTGAAAACTATGTAAATATGTATTTCGTGCCATACAAGTTCTTCAAATTACTTTCTACATTCTGGTTGTTGGTTTTGTTGTGATAAAAATAGTTGTGATTGGTTTTCTGCCTCTGGTTAGCATTGTCGCGTGCTTGGAGTTTATGTGTTCTCCCCGTACCTGCATGATTTCTCTGCCAGTACTACAGTTTCCTTCCACTGTTCAAAGACATGGGTCAATTAGTCAGTCTAAATTGGCTGTAGCTGTGAATGTGAGTGGTCGTTCCCCTCTATTGGTTAGTTCACGATAGACTGGTGCCCTGGGTGCACCCATCCACCAGTGACAAACTGGGACAGGCTATGGCCAGGCTTGGGAAAAAGTGATGGATTTATTTTTTGTTTTGCTTGTTTTCTTGTTTTTAAATTATTGTGTTTTTAATAGACTAAAAATAAATAAATAAAGATTTATTTAACTGATTGGATCCTGATGAAATGATAATGCTCCTTGAATGTATTTAGGAAATTGCAAACATTTAGAAATAAAATCACTGATATATCTGTTGATTTATTTATTTTTAATTTAAGACAGTTAAAAATGTTAAGTTCCCCAGCCAGAGTTCTTTGCTTACATGTCTTGAATTTTTCTGGTTTCTCACTGACTCTAAGTTTGAAATGCCAACTATTTCATTTAGACTGATATGGCAAAGCAAATTCTGCAAATGATTACACTTGAGAAGCAAAAACTAAGAAAGCTTCTTTTCCAGCAACAAATTACTCGATTGTTAAGCTTGTCTGTTGATTAACTAATCACATACTAGTCACATACTAGCAGCCGGGATGTTAGTGAAAAGAAGCACATATTTTATTTCGTGCATTTAAACCAGCTGAACTGCCTGCTGTCGCTGGTCTTCCTATTATAAGATGATGGAGCAAAAGTGCAGCAGCAACAACCTTGTAATAAAAAGCTTTAATGGTTCCTATTGTGTCCTTCAGCTCAGAGCATGGCAGAAATGTTCGCTAAAGAAATGTACAAGTAGAAACATTTGATATAAAATATTCTCCTCATTCCGACCTTTACTCCTGAGACATGAACACATTTCCCTCCTCTCGGTCTGTTTTTCATATACACACTGACTGCTGTGAAAATGTCAGAGCCCCCATCAGAAGCCCCTCCTGCTGTGGTGTGTGGTGGCTGTGCCCAGCAAGGTTCCCCATTACTGATTAATGGAACCACATCAGCACCGTTCAATTAAGACTCAGCACCAGCCCCATGCGGTCGTCTCCCCAGGCCTGTCTGAGCCGCGTTTAGCTGTGACACACCAAGGATGGCGGCTCCTAACAAGCTCCATACAGAAACTGATGTGCAGCGGAGGGTGAAGAGCCATAACTTACATTACTGTTAACCTACTTTTTGAAATGTTGTTTTATGCCTGGTGTGCAGTTCCTTGGCTTGCCTTTGTGTATGAAAGATGATATACAAATAAACTTGCCAGGTTTCCCACAAACCATAGATGTGGCGTGAATTATCGATATAAATTTCGGTTAGTCATTACAAAAAAATCTGATCATGTTATCAAATAATTCATGTGACGGAAAATGCTTGTTGGCACCAGATGTAAGAAACTCGTCCTTTTCTCAGTCTTTAATGATAATTTGAATATGTTTTGCTTTTATAGTGATTATTAGATACAATAGATTTAAACAATCATTATGACATCACTACTGGTTCAGGGAAACTGTCGTGAGACAATGGCAATTTTGACTACAGTGACTGAGGGTTGATGCACTTAACTGGATAACATTTATTGGATAACCTCAGATCTAATTAATTAATTGTGCAACTGTCACAGCTTTATTCAAAAATCAAAATCTGTGCTGGATTATTTTGTGTTTCACAGACATGGCTTTTAGGTTTTGCTGATCTGCTGCAGCAATTTTTTCTTTGGCCTGCCACAACCATGTTTTTGCTCACCAATTTTATGCTCAGCTCTCTCTTCACTACTATGGACCAGTACAGCATCTGCATGACTGCAGCCACTGCTAACCCTAACCATAGAGATAACGTGAGGAGCTCAGTCATCTGAGAGAGGCGCAGAGCAGCGCCACTACTAGTTTTAGCATCTTACTAGGATGCCTCCTGGATATCTCCTGGGTGTTCTGGGCATGTCTTACTGGAAAGACCCAGGACCAAGGAGTCCAGCTCATCTGGAGTTGGCTGGGGAGAGGGAGGCCTGAACTATTCTGCTCTGGATCCGGAGCATGGGTAAGGGCAGAAAATGGATGAAAGGATGGTCTGTTATGTGTAGACAAAACACTGGTACATCCCTTGATATAGGCACCTGTTTTATGCTTGAGTGATTCATAGGTGGTTAGCACTGTTGCCCCATAGCAAGAAGGTTCTGGATTTGAATCCTCCATCTGGCCAGGGCCTTTCTGTTTGGAGTTTGCATGTTCTCCCAGTGTCTACGTGGGTTCTCTTTGGGTACTCCAGCTTCCTCCCACAGTCCAAAGACATTCAGTTGATGGGGTTAGCTTAATTGGTGATTCTAAATTGCATATAGGTGGGAATGTGAGTGCAAAAGGTTGTCTGAATCTCTGTGTTAGACCTGGGGCTTGTCCAGGGTGTACCCCACCTGTTGCCCTATGGCAGCTGGGATAGACTCCAGCCATCCTGAGACTCTAAATTGGATAAGTAGAAGAAAATGATAGGATGTGTGATTGATAAGGCAGTTTTAAATGGTTTAACAAACAAACAAAAAATTCTGAAAATGGCTGGGTATAAACCGAACTGTAAAAAAGTAAAAAAACAAAAAAAGCACACAATGTACAAAAAACCAATAAAAGACCACCAGAAAGCCTAGAGAACCATTTGTTCTCCAAGACCACTTCAAAAAATATAAGAAATTCTGGCTTTCTGGAAGCAGATGGATATAAAGATATGAAGGCTCAGACACTGTCAGATAAAAGCTATTTTAACTTAAGTTCTTTTAGACTGAAGCCTGTGCTTTTGGCCTTCTTTATACATATGCGGCTGTAAACAATCTAATTTACTACATGAAAAAAGCAAAGCATCATAGATCAACTTTAATTTAGAGAAAAACACCAAACATCTTTCTGTAAGTCACACAAAGACCAGACATAGAGGTTACTGCTTTCACGTGTGCTAGGCACTTATTCATACTCACCCAGAAAGTACATCATTGTTTGCATGGCGTCTTTCAGCAGATTTCATTGTCCTCCGTAATCAACCTTTTTATCCAATTTGCCCATTGCATTTACAGTATAACAGCACTTCAACAACATGCAGGATAAGATCACAAAGCTTTGCTTCAACAGATAACAAAGCTCCCACAAGTCACACAGGGACAATAATTATAGTTGGTTTGTTTCTTTATTTATTAATCAGCACAGCATAAGGATCATCTCCAACTGCAGTGAACCGATTAATTTTTTTCATTAAGTATTACTGCTCTATATTAATAAAAATATACTGATAAAAAAAGTCTGCTGTCCACCTCCTCTCAACATCGCGACAATCTCTGTCAGCATAAAGATACAAAAAGAAGAAGCTCCCCGCCACAACAGAGGAGACCAGCCTTTACTGCTATTACGGCATCATACACTGTATAACCCATCAGACACAACAGCACAACACTTTGGCCTTGTAAGATGGTTGCAATGGCTGTTGGCATATAAGCATTTGTCTCAATACAGGATTTAATCAACCTGGTGAACACAATGAAGTACAATTTAATGCTTCTCAGTACAGAAGGACAGACTTAAAACACACTGCAAAAGCAGCCCATGTGGTTTTAAAGGTAAAGGAGTGTAATATTCTGCAGTGGTTGAGATTTCAGTCTGACTGAAGCTCACATTTAATTGCTGAAAACCACAACAGAAAAAAAATTGTGGGTAAAAAAAAACTTCAAATGATTTTTGAACAAGTATTTCAAAAGAAAGACAAAAAGTGTTTTCTGCATTTTCTGTATGATTATGTTCTTTCTCCAATCATATTCAAGCCCCTGAAAACAGGAGTTAGCTCTGTGTTAAGAAATGCACTCATTCTTTTAAATGGGAGCAGGATTTAGTTGTTTATGTCACAGTAAAAATGTGTTTATTTTGCTGCTGCTGACCATGTTTTAGTCATGTTTTCACTGTTTTATTCTGTGTTCAAGGTCAAAATTATCAGAAAAGAAGAAGAAAATTGATCCCCACCCCCACCCTACACCCACACCTACATCCACACAGACAGTTTGCATCAAAGTCATGCAAACAATAAAGTCCGCCCCCCAACTCTAGCTAATTTCACATGCAGAGTTTGACTTTCTTTTACTCAAAGTACTTTCTTTTAAATGAACTATAATGTATTTTAGTAAAAGTCTATTAATAGAAACAACATGAAAACACTTTAGGAATGTGAAAGCGATCACTCCACTGATCACTGCTTGGCTTTACACACTTTTCTAGTGAATTTCAGCTCATTGTTTAACTGTTTGGCCAAAACTTTTTTCACCATTTCTTGACTTTTTATCAATAACAGTTTAAAAATCTTGTCCAACTTTTTAAATTCAATTTAGTTAAAATGATAATTAGATGCTACTTGCTTCAGTCTCCAAATAACCAAATAAAGCAGATATAGCTTTTGTCAGATTTGCTCTTCTGTGAAATTTGATTCATTTTAGCATGCTAAAAAAAGCATTTCCAAATCAGAAGTCATAAAATGTTTCACAGTCAAAGACAAAAAAATGACCAGACACAGAATGTAGGAAAAGAAAGCACCGTGCGTTTCTTTGAGTTCTTTGAGCGTGAACTTCCCCTTCTTGCTTCAGTATTGGAAGGCCACGGCTGAACCGAAGACAAAGCACCCTTCGTGGATTTTATATGTTGACAGAAAGACTGAAACACATGCAGAAACCCCTCACAACCTCCATCACACCTCCACATTTGATTGGATTTACTACAGCTCCTCAACAATTTGGCCATGACACAAAAAAAATAAAAAAGTTTTTTTTTTCACTTTCAGAGAAAGAAATGAAAACATCTCAATCACAACTTAATTTGACACAGAAGAAAGAGCAAATGCTCAGCAAGGTCAAACCTAATTGAAAGTGATTGAAACACTTTTCTATAGGGGACTGATAGCAACCTTTGCAGTTATTTCACTTTTCTTTCTCTTTCTGTTACAGGAGCTCCTCCCAGGTCACCTTGGTAGTTTAGAAACCTTCTTTTAGCAGCTGCCTGAAATATTGGGATTGCCTCTGGCGCTCTCAACCCCCACCATATCCCTCTTTTTATCTTCCCCTCAACCCCCCAACCTGCTTTAATTTCTCGTTTCCTCCCACTTTCTCTTTTTTGCACATTTTTATTTTATTTTATATTTTTTTTGCTTCATCCTCAGTTTCCATTTCCTACTTAGTCATCTTCTCTCTTTACTATGATTCCACTCGCAGCATCTTAAAGATGCCATAGCCACAGGGTGCTTGTGTGTGTGTGTGTGTGTGTGTGTGTGTGTGTGTGTGTGTGTGTGTGTGTGTGTGTGTGTGTGTGTTTCAAGCTACTGGCTTCATGAGGTTATACAGCAGATCCAATGGGCACCTTGAGACCACTAACCATGATCATATCAATAAAAGGGCATCTGCTCTATGGCAAAAAGGCGAGTGAAAGAGAAGAGAAGGAAAAACAGAATGTGTGTGTGTGCGTGTGTGTGTGTGTGTGTGTGTGTGTGGATGGGGGAGGAAAAACACAAGGAGAAGAAGGGAGGAGGGGAGTGAACAAAGAAGAAGAGAGCATATGTAGAGAACAGAGAAAGGAAAGGATATGATGGGGGAGAAAGATGAACAAAAGGCAGCAGGACACAAGTGTAAAAAGAGTGATCATCAGAGTGTGTGTTGAGAAAAAGACCAGAGAAAGAGAGTACAGATGAAAAAATAGAAGGATAAGGAAGAGGACAGAGAAAGTAAGAGGTGGACATACATGGTAGAAGCACTGAAGACAGTGAATAGAACTAAAAACAAAAGTGTGAATAGTAAATAAATGAATACAGGAGGACTCGGGAGAAGACAAATAGAAACTAAAAAACAGAAAACACAACATGTTGTGGTGAAAATAAGAGAAAAATAGAGAAATATAAAAATAACTTGAAAATATCTGGAGGAGTAATGATTAAGAAAACAACAAATGGGAGGATATAAATGAAAAAGAACGGACCAAAAATAAAAATGATATAAGTAAAGGGAAGAGTGGAAAGCAAAGAGAAACTAAAAGTGGGAGAAGATGAGAACAAGAAGAGGGATGAAGCGGAGACAAATAAAGAAGTTCATTCAATGGTAGTCAGAATGAGTGACGAGATAGAGAGAGAGGATGTAGTGATGTGAAAGATGAGGAGGAGAAATAAGAGAAGAGAGGAGCAAAAGGGCAAGGACATCAGAGAGGAGATAGAAAACAAAAACAAGGAGAAGTGGATGAAGAGTGGAGAGAAAAATGAAATGTACGTGTAAGAAGAGCTGAGAGGATGAATCAATAAGATGAGAGGAAACAAGAGACGGGAGGAGAAGAGAAGAAAAAAGGAGAGGATCCAAGAAGTGATGAAGGGAGGAGGCGAAATGAGGAGAGGAAATGAGAGAACAAGAGGCAAAATGAGATGACACGAGAAGAGAGGAGACAACAGCTGACAGAAAGAGAAAAGGAGAGGAGGGCCCACAAGCGAAGAAAAGAGGAGAGGAAACAAGGACACGTCAGAGGAAAAGAAAGCAGAAAAGAGCAAAGCCAAACAAGAAAGAAGGAAGGGAGGTGAGAGATGAAGGAAGCGAGAACCAGAGGAGGTAAAACATATGGGCTGAAAACAAGGGGAAAACAGGAAAAACAAGAGGAAAGGAAATCAGGACACACAGGGGCAAAGGAAACACCAGGGCAGAATTAAGGGCAGAAGAGGGGAAGTAAGCAAGGAAGAACAGGAAACGAGAAAAAAATGAGAGGAGGGAAAGGAGGAGGGAAAAGCAAATAAGAGGAGACAAGAGAGTCCATCCGGAGAGTAGGCTGTGTGTTATGCACAGGTAGTCCACTTTCTGTGCAGGTGAGAACAACTTACTGCCCCCTGCTGCTGTCGAGCAGGATTAAACAGGTTTCTTTGATTGCTTAAACAGTCAATATTAACTTTCAAAATAAGTCAATATACTCATTTAAAAAGCCAGTAAATTTTAAAGCATGAAGGTTAAGATAAGCTAACACATGACAATAAGTACTTTAATGAATACATTAATACATTTTTGTCTTGTTCTGTTGTGTTTTCCTTTGTTGACTGCTAAAATTTCATAAACTGCTAAATTCATAGTATAAAAAAATAAAGATTCATGTATTTTGCATGTACTACAAAAAGGCAAAACACTGAAACAACATGTTAGTGAAATTCACCAACACCAACTTCAGTTTGATTTCTGATTAAACTTACACTTTTGCACAAATTTGCAGTTTTCTTTCTAAACTGTCTAGTATTTGAATAAAAGCAGAAAAATGTCTATAAAAAAGTACATTCAAAGAAAGATGTTTCATGCTTCAATGTGAAAAGGTTGAACAATACTAGCAGCTCATTCAGTTCTCAGACTTTGTCCTGGAATAATAATAACGATTTAAAAGGAAACACAGTCAACATAAAAGCAATAATTTTGCAATCACACATTCGCATAATAAAAAATTTGCATTCAAGAAGCAACAGACAGGATTTAAATAAGTTATGCCAATGCCAAATGTCAGATATTCTTTGAGAAGTAACATGATACTGCGTATCTGAGAACACAGCCCTGAGTGGCACGAACTGGACCACCACCTACAGAGCTGATCAATATTTCAATCTATGTGTTCAGTCTTAATTCATTATTGAAACCCTCACACCAGGGCTGTGTTTACTCTCATTTCACAGCCTTTCACTTTTTGACTATATTAATTTGTTTAATTTCTGCATGCCTAGAGATGCACTACAGAAATCTCAGCTTAAGGTTTTTAGTAAAACACTTTGGTTACCTTGCTTTTGCTTTCTTGAACAGCTGGCTATGGAAGAATTTATTCACTCGTTCTTTAAAATATGCAATGTGCAGTGTGCCTGTTTTCCAGAGGACCAGCACTACTGCCTTCTTTGTTAGTGCAAACTGCTTCCTTGATTTAATTTCCTTGAGAGATTTAATTAATTTTCATTTTTCCTTTGTGTTTTACCAACATGAATTCCTCTCTCTGGGAAAAGATGCAGGCGCTGTGAATTACTTTGCACAAAGATCCTCACACACAGTGTAGTTTTGCTAATGTAACACCACCTCAGTTCTTCTTGATGCGATCAGCTGTATCTGACAATCATCCTGCCGTCTGTTCGTTGCACCGCACGTGTCATTTTTGGCTCTTTGTGTGCAGCAGATTGGTGGTGTGAGAAGATGTGGAGGCTTTATTGGAATTGGGGGGTTGGGAAGGTGCTGCTGCAGTGACTCAATCCTCCTATAAAGACCCAAAGAGCCAGAGGAGAACGGAGGAGTCAGTCGAGAGAAGAGGAGAGGGGGAAGGGTTAAAAATGGCAGTGATGAAAGGTTGAGAAGAGGGGGGCAGCTGGATGGTTTGCAGAGGTGGAGGTAGGGGCAATGGAGATATGCAGCAGGTTTCAGAGGGATGAGTGTGTGTTTCTGTGTGTGTGTGCGCTGGGGGAGGAGGGGCTCTGTCAAAGCCGATGGGGGTATATATTATGTTTTATGGCTACGAAGGGATGCATAAATCACAGTTTCATTAAACGGCTTTGGTCTCCGAATGCTAACTCCTCCCCCAACTCCCACCCAAAGGGATATCCCTCTTCTGCGTCTATCCGTCATTCCTCAAAAGCAGCCACCCATCCTCCCTCGTCGTTCCATCTACCTTTCTTCTTCTTTTCCAACCCCTTTCGCTCTCAGTCTTTCCACCACTCTCTCATCCTCTCTTCCCCTGTCTCCATGAGCAGCCATCAACCATCCACTCAGTCTGAATGGAGGATAGCCGTGGCACAGTGAGGTCAAAGGTCAAAACAACAAGAAGAAAAACAAATGTGATAGCCAGTGTCAAGTTTAACGAGAATGGAAAAGAAGGAAGGAGAAACAACTCTTTATTTAAATAAATAGGAAAGAGACGCATTACTCGTTGTCTCTGTTTAGGCGAGACAACAGAAACCATAACATCAAAATTCCCATGAATCATGTGAGGTTGGTTTTCTTAAATGCAAACATTTTTCTACAGGCTACAAATGATACAGACACAACATCCTCTCCAACATATAAAAATACTATGACAAAAACGAATGCATTATAAGATTATTATAATATATATTACAATCTGTTAGGTTGTTACTGTATGTAGATGTGCTACAGTTATAACAATAATGATAACAATAAAAGCTACATTAGTTCAATTCTGGACCTTTATGAACATTTTGAATCAAAGGCTAAAATTCAAACCATGTTAAAACTAATATAATTTTTAGTTTCACATCCATATAAATAACATGACATCATATATAAAAGCTACATTGTCTGTGTGGCATTCCTATGGTACGTTCACTGGTTCTGGACAAACTGGAGAGGGAGTGTTTGATTCCAAAAAGCAGGCTGCATCGCTGGATAATGACGTTCATTACAACAGGACGACTTCTTCTTGTTGGAAGCATCTTCCAATGACAAACACACGCACACAGGTTTTTGTACTTCTACACATGTAAGGATCCTCCTTCACAGAATAACACCTTCTGTAAGCCCTTAACCTTAACTCTCCACACGCCAAACGTTTCCAGTCAACATGATATCAGGACAGATTCCACATGTCATGTATATAATTTTTCGGGTGTCATTTTGCTTCACTAAATGACACGAGGAAGCGCCAGGGTTAAGGTCAGGGTATGGTTGTCAATCATGGTGTGAACTGATGCGCGAAAAGCAAAAAATGCATAGTGATAACACAAATTACTTGGCATGGTATTTCATGACACCAGGCTGTTCCAGCTGGCTGGGTATCATTTTAAAGTTTTAAATACTTTTGCCAGTATAGTAGTATTCCACCTAAACAAAGACAATTTCTGAAAACAAATGTCATTGCTAATGTTTCAGTCCATGTATTAAAAATTATACATGGACTTTAAGTCACAACCAAGTAGTTTGTCTCCCGTTCCGGACTCCCTATTCATTTCCTTTTTTGTTCTGTACAAAATGTTGCTAAAGAATTTGGTTTTAATTGTCCAATTTGTTACAGTGAAGATCAAATCTAAAAATTACGCTATTGCTGTAAGGAAAAGTAGAGGAAATTTCAGCAAAAATTGGAAATATTTTGTTGAGGAATTGATATGTTTCTTTGTTGGGCTATTATGACATTAGAAAGCAACACTTTGGGCTGTGGTGAATTCTGAAAGCCTTACTAAGCTGAGAAATTTAGGCAAACGATAATTCATCATTATTATTATTAAAAATAATTATTATAGTAGTAGGTGCAATGCATCTTAGACTTAGACTGGTCTAACTGCTTTAGCAGAAAAATAATCAACAATTACGTTCAAGTTTCACTGTCATGGATTATGTGATGGAAACATGATAAAATTATCAAAAATTTCAAAGAATTTTCATGTATTTTGTAAATTAATAGCCTGGGGTTAGGAAGTTTGCTCAAATTAAGCATAAATTTAAGAGCAAAGTATTCTTTAATGCAGAATTTCACAACTCTGAGATTTAATCCCCAGCTCTAACCTCAACCCTGCCTAACCCTAAATAAAGTCTTAACCTTCAATCAGCCCTTTAAATTAGCAATGTGCAATGTTCTCACTTTAAAGAGATTTTAAGAGGTCCTCACAAATGAGAAGAACAAGAACACACACACACACACACGCATACTGCTGGTCTAAACTGTGAAAATGTGAGTCTGGTAAGCAGCAAAGTGAGTACATCACACACTAACTAATGCCTCTGTCACCTTTAACCTCTAGTCTGTGTTCATGTCAAGAAATGGAACAAGATGACCTTCGACATCATTGCGGATTTAAGATTGCAGACGACAGTTTCTTACAGGACTGCTTTCAAACAGTAGGTGGGAACTTCGGATTATTTTATTTACCACTTTAAACAACAATGAGTTTGCTGCCATCTTTGCCATCTGCATTACCAACGGGACACGTGTATCAACAGAAATGTTTGTTACTTTTTGGTGTGTTTGTGCGTGTGAACACACAATATATATATATATATATATATATATATATATATATATATATATATATATATATATATATATATATATATATATATTAGTGTGTGTTTGTTTTTTGTTCTTGAATTCAACATAGAAACGTGTTGTGATCTTAATTTTTTGTGAAATGTAATTTTGTGAAATGAGAATGTTAGTATTGTGCAGTATTTCAAAAACTTTCCTTGACAAGATAAATCTGAAGACCAATATATGATTGGTTTATTATAACAGAAAGAAAAGCACTATAGAGTTATATATCCAAAGCACAAATAAGTCTGTTTTATTAGCATTAGTGTTATTTAGTGTTTTTATTAAAAGCTTTTGCTATAAAGTGTCTCGTGATCCTGTCAATCAATTGTTATACGTGATATTATTCAGATCATTGAAGTTTGATAGTTTTATAAATTTAGATTGCAACTTTAGGACAGTTAACTGCCAGACTGAAGTGAAAATTTGCACAGCTCTTACATATAAATTAAATAACTGCACTTGACCATAAAAAGGTCAAATTTGTGCTTATTTTCCTAAATTGAGACTACTTTGAAAGGAAACAGATTGATATGACAGAAGACTGAGCTTTAGTGAAGAAGTAACTGAGCATTTTTCTGAGTTTATGCTTGATGGCAAGTTGAGAATTTCAGTAGCAGATCATCGTATAAGTTGTGTAACAACACTGTTGAACGTGATATTGTAAGATAATTAAATCTGGTTTGGTAGATGTTTTGCATTGCTGAAAAAATGGAGTAATTCTCTCATCAGTTTTGAATGTCAAAGCTTCTTTATTGTAAATGAGTCCCGAAATAATTAGCGCCTTTACTTCCTCCAACAAATCACTGTTTGCTGTTGCGATTTTTGGGGGAACAAAGAGAAGGCATACAGAGGCTTCTCACCACACACGTATGACTAATGAGCTGGAGTTTGGTAGTTAGAGAAGGTTCTCCTACAGCAGGTGAAGAAAAGGAAGTTGATGATGATGAGGTCGACTCGTTGATTTCATGTCTCGAAAGGGAAGAAGTGTCTTATGTTACAAAACTGCGTCTGAGCACAAAACACCAAAAAATGTCTGTTTTTCAGTGAGACAAATCCTACAGTGTGTGTACCTGTTTAGCTTGGTGTGTGTCTGCTGTGATTGAAACTATGTGTCTGGATGTGTGCGTGTGTGCACCACTGGTACTACACACACTCCTTGCAGCCACATTCCACAGGCTTCTCCACGTCCTGCGTAAACGAGGTGCCGTCGTCGCATTCGAAGGTGAGCCGCCGGCGTCGCACCCTCACAGGAGCGCAGCAGGAGGCGACGCTGATGTCCGGCTTCGCTGTCGTTTGGCAGCGACCTTGACATTCAACCCAGGAAAAAGGTTTTGACGTCTGGCAGAGGACGGTGCCGCGCTGCAGCCGGTGGTAATCCCTGACTGGCTCGCCTCGACATGGGGACTCTGTGGGAGGTAGCACAGGCAGATGGATAAAAGAGGGTCCAACTGTGTTTCCATAAAGTAAAGATGAAAAATATTTGACCTTTTGCGTGATCAAACTTTTAAATTTGAACTTTTTCTTAAAGTGTGAGACACAAATAAAAACTGAAAAATGCAAAAAACTGAAGAGTGGCCAAACTAACAATTAACAGAAATCATTTAAATCATAAAAAAAAATCAGCTTTGCTTATAGTATAATATTATCTGCCATATAAACATTATTCAGCTTTTTGATACCCTGGATTATTGATAATAAGATGCATTTTGCATTCAGAATTTTTGTGGAATAATAGACTGAATTTCAAAAATGCACAGAAAGCTAATTAGACAAATTCAAATAGCTTTGACAGACTTAGAGGCAATATTTAGTGAAGCCAAGCACTACTAAATAAAAATGATGTTTTTAGTGTTTCATCTGTCTTTGATTAAAAAAAGTCTGACTGCACAGAAACTACCATCTGAGACCATAAACACAGTTTATGGTAGTTTGACGTGTGAGCGATTACACTATGTTATTCATTTAGTAAATTATGATTCACAGAATGAGTCAAGAGTAACAGTGGTAGAGAAATAGGTTTTGAACTGGGTCCACCCTGTAAAGGACAAGTTGCTACCTGTAAGCATACAGCATCCCTCGGTTTTTTCTCACCCAACTCTCTTGTCAGGTCCAGTTTCTAATGACCACAGTCTCTGGGGTTCTTTCTTAAAATAAGCTCTATAACAAATGTGTTCTATAAATATCTTGCAGATTTTTGAGACATTTAATTTTAAAGCTGTGAAATTTTATTTGTGAATCAGTATAATTGTCTTTAATTCTCATTTGAATCCTTTATTACGGTAAGACTTTCTAATTTGTGTTGTGACATCTAAAATCTTTTTAACTATTTATTTTTCTCCATTATTTGTAACAGAGCAGCTGAGCAGACAGGCGAGCAAAGCGAGAGAGCAGGGGAAACAACATGCAGCAAAAACCTGGGATACTTCAGCATATGGTTGCATGCTCAGCCCGGTGAGCTATACTGGCCTTTTTATTTTGGAAGCACTTTGAGACTATGGCTGTCACAAGAAATATATATAATGATAAGTAAAAACTTAACTTTTAAAATATCAAGTAGAGTATAATTTAATATCCATGAAATCATGATACATGTTCTAAAGGCTGGCATTATTTTCTTAAATACATAAACCTCTCAGCACCCTGTAGCAATTTCAAATACCGACTGCTCATCCTGACTCACCTATATCACAGCTCTCTCCAGTGTACCCCTGCTCACAGATGCACCTTTCTCCATCCTCTGTCGTCTGACACTGGCCATGCAGACACTTCAGACCCCGGCATGAGCCCGCGGGCTCCTTCTGGAGGTTACACAGTGCACCGTAATATCCCTCCTCACAGTCGCAGCGGTATGTTTCTGCATCCAGCACCACGCACACACCCTTCACACACCTGGAATTAAAAGAAGCAGATGAGGAAAAGAATCAGTATTAAAAAAGGATTTATAAATGTTACAAAAACCATTTTGAGTAATGAGTGAAGACATTTGGAAGCACACGTCCTGTACTAAGCACGTGACATGCCACGATAAGTGCTGCTCACTTGCTGCCTTCACAGGGGTTGGCACCAGCTGCTAGAGTGACAACATCCACTCTAGTAAGACCTCCTGTTACTGGCTGGTCACAGTGTTGTCCTGTCCAACCTTGCTGGCAGTGGCACTGAGGGCCCTGTGAGAGAGAAGACATCTGTGCTTTACTCGTTTTCTACGAAAAGAAAAAACTGTACAAAGTTTGAAAACAAACTCCAGTTCTTTAATATACTATGTTCAGTTCGATACAATTTTATTCATACAGAATCACATGAGAACCACAGTTGCCTCAAGGCCTTTTATATTGTAAGGTAGAGACCCTACAATAACACAGAGAAAACTCCAATGATTAAACAACCTCCTACAAACAAGGACTTGGCAACCGTGGGAAGGAAAAACTCCCTTCACAGTTCAGGGAGGGGCAGCCATCTGCAGCAACTTGTTGGGGATAATGGGAGGAAGACAGGACAAATAAAAAACTGTGTGTATAACCTAATTTATATTAGCTCATAGCTTGAATACACCCAGAAGCACTGAGCTAGCATTCATGCATTCAGGAAAACAGGAAATTTAAAAAAGTGATCTGGAAACTAGAGCTAAATTAAATCATAATCACACTTTGACAACATTCTTTGTAAATTACATGTTTGTCTCCTAATTTATGTAAAAAATATGCTTTAATTTAACATCTATGCCATTATTATGTTTGCAAGAGGTTTCACTGCTGACAGTGTGTTGCTACCTGTGGACCGTTGGGTTGGCAGATGCCGTGCAGGCAGTAGAGTTTGCGACAGGCTTTGCAGCCCGGCACCACCCCCAGCTTCATGTGGCTGCGAGTGAAGTCCTGCAGCTCGTGGTTGATATAAAGGTTCCTGATGCAGCCGTGGAAGCTTGACGTGTTGAGGGTCTGAGAGGAGAGACCCAGAGAGGCTGGCATCACTTCCTCAGGCATACCTGGACAGACAGAAAATCAATTGGTTATGTCAGAATATTCCACAAAACTGTGGAGCATGAATACAAAGGTTCATGTCTGAACTGAGGTGTGAAGCCCTGCTCCTACCTCCCACATACAGACGGGCCTCCCCTGTTGCTGGACGACTTCCTCCCTGACTGTCCAGTGTTGTTGGCTCTCCTCCATCCACTGACAGGTTCACCATCCGATTAAAGGTCACCAGCTCTAGCGTGTGGAAGTGCCCATCGTTGACAGTCTCTGTGCTATTATGGAGGAGGTAACAACAGTGCATTATGTTTTAGGCACTATGTAAAAATGTAACTGAGCAGAAGGACAGTGGAGCAGCTACGTCTTTTTGTCAGTGACTGTTTCCACTTTGATTTTTGCTGGTATTATTCAAATGAATAACAACTTGTCTTTCTTTCTCTTTTAGATACTAATGATCAGTCTAACCTTTAATGCAGGAAGCTGGTGAACTAATGTACCGTGCCCTAAACTAAACATTTGCCTCGTGGAAGTGGGGCCTGTCCCTGCATTCACTGGGCGAGTAACTTCAAGACTTTTCCATTTGGATGTTCAAAAAGAGGAAAAGAGTTGTGTAATAATTTGTGCATATTAACCAAATCCAAAATCCACCCCTAAACCTTCCCTTAGCTATTTTGTCTATCCCTAGATAGGTGACCTGGTGACTGTTAAGAGCTTTAAACTCAGAGATGATTACTAGAGCAACTAAAAAAATGTCAACAACAATTCTGGGCATATTCCCTGTACATTGATGATGACTAACATGCCAGTCAGTTTATAATGGCCATGAAAGGTTGCTATCATGCAGGCAGAGAAGAGGCCTGTCTTATCTCTACAGGCAGATCGTTCCACAGTTTTGGAGCTGCTACAGCAAAAGCACGATCTCCTCTAAGTTTCCACTCAGTCCTGGGTACATTCAGGAACAGCTGATCAGCTGACCTGAGAGAGCGGGTGGGTGTATAAATCTGTAGCAGCTCAGAAAGATAAAATGGGGCAAGGCCATGGAGGGCTTTAAAAGCAAATAAAAGAATTTTAAAATGAATCCTTAAAGAAATGGGCAGCCAGTGAAGTGAAGCTAAAATAGGGGAGATGTGCTCAAACTTTCCAGTGCCAGTTAAAAGACGAGCTGCAGCATTTTGCACCCTCTGTAGATGAGTAATGTATGAAGCACTGATCCCTATATAAAGTGCATTACTTTGTTAGCCGAGTGCTAACAAAGGTGTGGATAACTGTCTCAAAGTGCTCATCATGAACTAAAAGAGGCCACATGTTAAAAACTTCGTGCTTGGTGTTTTCACCACAGCTTATGACTACGTCTGTCACAGTCTGCGGGAGGCAGACCGAATGGAGAATTAGTGGAGGACTCAGGTGCGGACACTGACGAGGAGACGGAATTACTTTAAAGAAAAACAAGTCTTTATTTGGGGCTGATAAGAGAACATTTAAAAAATTAAATAAACTGATTGAGACCAGACTAAGAAAACTATGTATAAACTATTACAAGACTAGAGAGACTATGAAAGCTATGAACGCTGAAAAGACTATAAAACATGAAGGGACACCATGAAGTCTAAACCTAGACATGGGGAAGGGAACACAGACGATGCCACACTGAACACAGGAAGGCTGAGGGCTTAAATACACACATGAGGTGATCAGGGGAAGTGGAGACACATGAGGAAAACAGCTGACTGGAATGAACATAATGACGCCACAGTGGAAGCGAAAGCTAAGTACATAGAACATGGAAACAAGACTTCCAAAATAAACAGGAAACATTACAAGACGCAGACGTGACAAAAATTTAACCAGCACCACAGAGACATAAAGCATGATAGGTAGACATGAAGCAGGGAGACTTAGAACAGGGGAGAAGATGCAAAAGGATCTGCAAAGCAAAGGACTAACACAGCAATCTAGGCATCATAGCATTAATAAGGTAAACTAAACTCAAACCAGAACACGAATAGAAAACAAAATACAATGAAACTCAAACACTGGGTCACATGACCCAGCACCGTGACAACGTCGTGTTATACAGAAGCATTCCAACCATCATTGCTTCTATCCATATCATCCAGTTTAACTCAAGTGCTGTTAGACACTAACACTATCCCTATATCATTTTCTTTGTCTCTAATTTTAGTCACTTGTTACATTTTTTTCCGGTTTTGTCATCGCTCTTCTCTTCTCAAGTCTTTATCTGTTCATCTCTTTTTCACATCTTGGTCCCAAAGCCCTCTCGTCTGCAGCTGCACATCACACAGATATCCCCAAAGCATGTGTGTGCGTGTGTGCGGGAGGCTGCCAGCTGGCTGTGCCTCCTCCTTCTTAACACTGAACCATGCAAACATTTAAGCACTTGATACCTGATCAAGTGGACTCTCAACTATAAAGTGTCCTCTGGCTGAATCTGTGATTAAATCAGAGAACCCACAGCGCTGATGTCATGTGTCCACATTCCCAAATAAAGCAGGACTGTCTCTGAGCAACGACACAGACCTAACGAGCGCTGAGCGTGGTTGCTGAGCTACAGTGAGCTGAGAGGCTGATGAGGGCCTGACAGGAGTCCAGTGGATTATTCAGCTCAACAAACTCTCAGCTTTTGAACTTCTGATGATCAGAACACACTAATCAACATGCAGCAGCTGGCGTGAATCAGATGGTTGAGTGTAATGTTAAACATGTTGAGCTGGTCAAATTCAGGTGCCAATCATGACCCTCACACAGTACAACTTCAGTGCTTAGTCTAAATGTAGTGCACATTTACTTCCTGTCTTTGGGAGAAATGAAGTATTTGATTGTTTATTTTACTGCATTAAAACAACTGAAACCCACATTTTTGACCTCTAAATTTAACAAATGTCTGGTTCCATTCTTCCTGTTAAAGTCAAAGTCAAAGTCAAAGTCAGTTTTATTTAACATATGAGATTAGTAAACTAGTGAATAAAGTTTAAGCATTCTTACTGGGGATGCAATATGAAATATGAACGACTCCTTCTTACCAAGAGGGAGTCGTTTATATTTTTCATAACCATACCATGGCTATTCTTAGGTGTGCTTGATTGAATGCTTGGTTTTCAGTAAAGTGTTATATCCTTAGTGTAGGTTATGGTGTACCTTCACCACAGCATGAACCCAAGCTTGCACATTTCCAGAAAATCAGAAGGACGACCCATCAGCCTGATTATGTCAAAATACACCGTAGAAACAGGGTATTTATTTCAGATTTGCGCTGCCTCATTGTTGGTCTCCCTGTGTCACCAGATTTAATAAAACGCAGCTGGCTTTTAGCCTGGTGGATCAACTGGATGTCTTCAAGGATACATTATTTGTAGTATAAAATTCTCTCTTTATGATTCATTTGAAAGTGTTTCTGTGGTTCAGCTAGAAGTGAGAGACTGTAATACAAAAGGGGGATTTAGTTAGATGGATATTTTAGAACACTGAGTCAAACTGTTCAACACAGTGTGGAGAATTCATAGTCATGATATGAAAAACCTTTAGGTAATGTGTTGCCAAGTTAACCAGCGTGCACCAGCCTGCACAGTCACCTAATATCACTTTGTACCTCAAGATGTGGCAGTGAGTCAGGGTTTGAGAGGAAGTAGCTGTGCTTAGTAAACTTACTTTTCTATAGGCAGTCTATGATTCTGACCTCTTCTCACTCATGCTGAAGGAGTCAGTGAATTAAACTGCGACAACAAACAAAAAACCAGCTGAAGCTTTTGGCAGGCCACTGTTGAAGAACAGGATGGAGATGAAAGCCTGCCAGCAAAGCACCTCTTTTCCCCATGCCCACCCCCTAGCCAGCTGCGTCAGGCAACACCAAGGCCTGCAGGCACGGTCTGTCCAACAAGCTGAAATCAAGTAGCTTCTAGAAGATCATTATTCAGGTTGTTCATTGGATGATTTATATGCTGTAGCAAAGTTCAGCAATGGTAAATGCAAACACTGGTTACTCTATTGTCCGTGCACCCATAGAAATGACAGACAGCCAAGTTAAAAAAACAAAAATGGCATTGCTTAAGATCCAGAACTGCTACTGAGCGCTAAATGAGGGATGCTGCATATTGCAGCTTTAGAGTACTGTGAAACTGTCTGTCAGTATGCCAGTTATACAGACATTTAATCTAATTTCAAGTTATAGCCCTGATTACTACGGATATACTACAATATACTACTGATTTTGTTTCTGGAAATATTTTTGCAATTGTGTTGTGAGAGGAAATTATGTTTTTCTAAGCACTCTGAGATAAACCTCTGACACTGTGCTTAGAATATATTACCCTGCTTTTCTAAATGTTTCCCTAATATGTCTATTTAAGCATATTCATGAGAATCAGAAGGACCACCCATCAGCCATGGGTGACGGGTGGTCCTTCTGACCACTGTGTGTGTGTGTGTGTGTGTTTACCTGTAGATAGCAGTGGCAGGTTGGTTCCCTGGGTCATATGTGACCCTGACATGACCCTGATGGAGCTCCACAGCGATTGGCTCATTGTCCCCGTTATAGAGCAAGATACCATTTTCCTCTGCTGTTGACACCTAACGCACAGACACGCACAAAAACACACCAATAAAGGTCTGTGTGTGTGTGTGCCTGAACTTGCTGCTGCTGAAATTGATTTCTGACACTCTTCCGTGTCTGTCACCTAACACGTGCTCTTGCTAGGTGTGGACTTGTGAGCATGTTCTCACCTGTAGTGTGATGTTCGTTTGAGGCCAGTTTTTGACATCTTGAAGCTGAACATAAGAATCCCTGTCGACAAAGTTGACACTGACCAGCTTCTCACAGTTCTGACCCTCAAAGCCTGGCAGGCACTGACACACTGCAGTCCCCAGCTTTTCCTCACAGAGGGCACCGTTCTGACACTGAGCAAGCTGGCAAGGCAGCGGGGCAGGAAGGGCCACCTCACAAAACTCACCACTGAGGAGGAAAAAGAGGTCATAATAAAGGATATCAGACATGACATAACAAAGAAATACAATTGATCCCACTTCCTACCATGATAATCAAACCAGCACTATGGTCTTATGATGATAAAGGAAACTCACAGTACCCAGTTTCTTAGATTTGTATCTGCACAGTTCATTGTTTTTTAAGGTTGCCAGCACCTGTATCCCTGCGGACAAACACAACTGTAGCCGTCCAGATGGTCGACACACTGGGCTCCATTCTGACATCGATGATCCACACACTCATTATAATCAATACCGCAGTCTGGCCCCACCCACCCTGGGATGCATACACACCTGGAACACAAACACACACAAATATGCATAAATACTAATTAACAAATGGTGTAGGATTTGGGGAAGTCAATTGAAACATTAGAAAAAATTAACTTTGTATATGTTTATCTGCATGTGTCCGTAATTTCTCTCTCATCTGGGATCCCAAACTTAGCCAAGTCTGAAGTAATTGTGTGTGCGTGTGTGTGTGTGTGTGTGCATTTTCACCTGGGGCCGTTTGGAGTGCTGACGCAGGTGGATTGATGCTGACAGGGGTTTCTACCTGGAGAGCAAACGCCTTCCTCTTCTTCACACAGCAGACCTAAAACAAGTGTTATAGGAATCCTCGATATGTTACTGTGATGGATCAGCTATGCAGCATTTTTCTAGGTGAACAGTTTGTAAAATGTAATAAATATTCAGATGCTGCTTTTGTACCCGTGTAGTTTGGAGGGCACAAGCAAGTGTAGTTGCCAACTCCGTCCACACAGGTGGCGCCATTCTCACAACCATGGTCCTCACAATCGTCCACGTTCACCTCGCAAAAAGTGCCATGGAAACCAAAAGCACATGCACAGCTTAAAAAAGAACAAAAGAAGAAACTTGATTATGAAGACAAAACATTTAGACAAATTCAAATATTTCCATGTGCTAAATGCATTAACATGTTAATATCAAACGTTTATTAGCATGGTATATATTTTAGCATGCTAAATGTTTGAATCTTAGCATATTAGAATGCTTGGTGTACATTATTAGAGTAGACCTCAGAAAATCCATGTGTCTTTCTCTTTATTTAATTACTCTCTTCAAATATTAAAAAAAATATTTGTATAGAATTCATAAGCAGAATGCTGTGAAATCATCTAAGAGTGAAAAACTAAAGGAAATAAGTGTCGTTGTATTTGGACACATTATTGAAACTGAAAAAGAATTTATTTTTTCTAGAAGAAGGTTTTAATAATAATAATAGTGCAAGTAACAGCAGGTAAGCATTTTGAGTAGAATGTCAATACAATAGCTACTTTCAGTTTGTTAATATGCTAACAAATAATGATCTTAATTATCAAAGAAACATCCATGTGAAAAAGAAAGTTTTCACAGTTCATCCTTACTCCTTCCCCAGGAATTAAGAGGGTAAGTACTGTTGCAGCCAGGTACTGGTAACCAAATGCACTCAAATCAAACTGTGCAAAAAATAAAATAAAATTTAAATTTCATTTATTTCACTTTTCTTTTGTTTTAAGAACGCTGGTTTATGAGACTTTGCCCAGGTGGGCTTCATTCTGCAACATGATGCCACATCCATCCACCAGACCAAATCTGTTGGTGGGGTTGGTGAAGATGTTTTTTCTGCTACTTTCACCAAAGTTTTGTTACCTGAATCCTCTAGTCTGCTCATCACTCAGGCAGGTTCCTCCATTGGTGCAGGGATTACTGACGCAAGCATCGACTGGAGTCTCGCAGTGTTTGCCCTAAACACCACATGCATGCAAACTGAATTGACAGCATATTTTTGACAAGCATAGACAAACAGATCAGGCCAAGCTGAGTAACCAGATGGGATTATCAGAGACAGATGTGATCTCAAAACAATCACAGACTACACGCGAACACATAAAATATTGGATCAGTGGCTTTAAACATCAGATCTAGCTCTGTAAATATATTACTGTGGGACTGCCAGAGCTCATATTTTGATGATAAAGCTTAAGAAAACAATACAACCTCAAACTCAAACTGCAACAAGCAACACACACACACACACACACACACACACACACACACACACACATAGTTGCATACCGTGAAGCCAGACTTGCAGACACAGGTGTACTGTTGTGTGTGGTGTACTTTGCAGATGCCCTGGTTCTGGCAGGGGGAAGACACACACGGACTACATTTGGCCTGAACAGATGACTCCACCAGACCTGATTTTACACAAACATACACAGGTTGGGTTTCAGCTGTGAAATCTATAAAAGTCATTTTAACACACATGTGAGGCACACATGACAAATACACAAATGTATCAATCACAGGCAAGGCGCAATGACCAATCCTAAATTTAGAAACAAAACATTTATGGTTTTATTTTTCTTTAATTTCCATATATAATTATTTCTGAGTGCACAGTCCAGTAAACAGATACATTTATTTATAATGAATTATTTTGCTGTTATATGAATCAATCAGAATGAAACACATGTATTTCTTTTTAAAGGAAAACATATATTATGTTGTGTCTGTTTTTTTTTTTTTTTTAATTTAAACTGCTCTGCTTTGGCAAAAGCCTGAGGAACATTTGTATTCTGGTGTGTTGGTTGACATGACTCTGGTTTGAGCTCACAGGCCAGAGTAGTCTGCAGCTGATTTATAGCAAGTTTTACACATATGTGAGATACAGGGTTGGGTTGGACTGACTACATGATCATTCTGGGATGCTGCAAACGTTCAGAAAAACTTGAGGTGCAGAACAGGTTTGTGTTATGTGAACCCTGTTGGGATTATGAGGCTGTGACACAGTGGCTAATTGGGTTCAAAATAGATCCACTAACAGAGAGACGCATTAATAACCACTATTTATTAATATAATACAAAAAAGAAAAAAGCCTATCTACTTTATTATTTTGGATACTCCTACTGTTGTGTGCCAGCATGACAAGTGACAAATTATTAAACGGTTGCTTGTTTGCACTCTTTACAGAAGTGACATTTCCTACTATGTGCAAGACTCGTAAGAAGTGAAATGAAAAATTGTTCCTGTGCTATGACAAGAGAAGCTCCACCCTGTTTGCAAAAGGCTTCACAGAAGGTGTGAGAAATAATTAATTAGAGTGAACCGCCACAATAAATTTTACAGTGCAATAGTATTTTAGAAATACATCATTTAAAGTGTTAATGCACACAAAGTCTGATAGGAAGCCACTGAAGGAAAATTCACACTATGTTCACACCAGAAAGAGAGTGCGATAAAACCTCTGGGCTTGATGATGTTGGGGCCTCTTTTCTTTTCGCCGGTGCCATGTTTAAATTAAACTTTAACTCCGTGCACTCTTGTTTACAGCAGTTGCTGTTCCTCTTAGTAACTTTGTTGCCTTTTATTTCACAACTTTAAGTCAGCGTTTTTGCTTTTTTTTTTTTTGATAAGCAGAAAATGGCTTGAGAAAAACATTGGAGAAATCTGAATCCCTAACCTCTATCCACTGCTTTACAAGTCATTCAAAAGTCAAATGTTGATTAACAAATAAAGCCATCTGAGTGATATTACCAGCTGATGATGATTAAATGCACCTTCTTAACAAATTTGTGTTTTAATATTTGTATTAGTATGTTTCTGCTCTAAAAGAGAAACAACAAACAGTGAAGGCAAGACAAATGCAAACAAATTAGATACTCCAAGAAAGGAGATTAAATTAAAAACAAAGAGAGTATAAAATTGCAAAGAGAGATAGGTAAAACCTCTAGAAACAGATTAAATAGACATTAAAAGGGCAACGAAGGCATAGAAGGGATTTAAAAATGACGTATGCTGTCAAATTTCATTGAGACGATTATTTCACCAGGGGCGACTTCAAGATTTTTTGATGTGAACAAGTTAGGGATGCCCCATGGGAAATCAAACAATTCTATCACAAATACACTAAGCAATGAGAATTGGCTTAACATTTTTTCAGACTCTTGTGTATTCCCCTTTGCCCTAATACTGATGGTATTATAGCTGAATAAAGACGGGAAGATGGTTTTACATTCTCTACTTATATAAAAGTAACAACACCACAGTGTAAAAATCCGGTGCCCCCTATGTAGACATGTCCCTGTTTTTCAAACTGTATTCTAAAACCCAGTAATCTTTTCGGACCCTTTGCCTACGCACTGATGATTATTTAGAATTGTAAATAATCATCAGTGCCTATAGGTAAAGGTTATTAAGCCTGCACTTGAGGCTTGCTCCAAAAGTGATTCAATCACCATGGATCACTATGTAAAAATACCAAGCTTCAGTATGGACAAGTTACAGCTTCTACCAAAACAGTTTGCTCGTACAGTTAATTGTTTTATGACAATAATATACTCTTAAAATAACATGTGATTTATCAATGTTATGTCTTAAAGTTCAGGGCATGTCCTCTTTGAAGGACTGGCAGGCTAACACAGCCAAAACACACTCAAATTTACAAGCTAATACACTCTTAATACACTAAAACATGTGTGGATCATCGATGTCAAACATTGACAACAATGATGAGCATGTGTTTAGCAGTGTTTGGGAATAGTGTGGAGGAAGGTTTAAAAAGATGCACAAATATAAATAAGTTTCAATATTATACAAAAAACTCTTATAAAAAGGCCTATGGATGGGACAGAGTGTAATATTTATACGGTTGTACTATACATTAAATATGGATAAGCACATACATGACATATAAAAAGCAATACTTTTGGATAGGTGTTGGTAAATAATTATAGAGAACTGTATAAAGACTCTGTTTTAGATAGACAATATTTTACAGTGTATATATTATTATAGTATTATCAGATTGTCTAATCAAAGGAGATATACGTATGTATGATGAGCTAAATATAGGTTTGCTTACTCCTACTCCTTTTTGAATGTTAAATGGTCAATATTTTTTTCATCTGAATATGATAGCTTTTTTGATGTCATGTGCATTTGTTTTTGTTTTTTGTTTTTATTTTACTTTTTATTAACATTTGTTAATAAAATTGATATTGATTATGGATATTTTTAACTTAACTATTTGTCAACTTTTTAATTTGTATGTATTATTATACCTTTATAAACTGATCTGTTTGTATATGTTTGATTCCTTATAGTTTTTGTTGTAGTCTCCCTGTTTCTTTGTTAGGGTCTCTCTTGTTATATTTCCCATTTTATTTTGGCAGTCTCATGTCCCTTCAGCCTTGCATTTGATTTTACTTTACCTGTTTCATTATCATTAATTAGTTTCACCTGTTGTTACCCAGCTGTTTCCACTCCCCTTGTTATCCCTCAGTGTGTTCTGTGTGTATTTATACCTGTTGTTTTCTCCTGTGGTTGCTGTTGGTAATAAGGGCTGGACTGGCCATCGGGCATACCGGGCATTTGCCCGGTGGGCCGCTCGTGATTTTTTGTTTTTATGGGCCGATGGGGTTTTATTTCTTTTCTTTTTTTAACGGTATGAATGGTGGTGGATTGGCCAGTTGGTCAACTCTGGGCTGGACCAGTTACAACCGAGGTCAAACTTTAAAGTTGAGGTGAAAAGGAACGCGATTTGTCCCGTTCCTTTTCAGCTAGAAAGTTGCTAATTCAATCATGAAACTGATCAATGATCAGCTGATCGGCTTTTCTCTCTGTGCCAGAAAGAGGAAACCAGCGGAGGTCGCACTAAACAACAGCAGCACGTTTAAGCTTGATCAGCTGTTGTTAGAATTTATTTAATATTACTTTCTAGTATCAGCTGATGTTTGCTGGAGCCACAGCTGTAAAAGCTGCTGGTCATGATATCGGTTTGGTTATGTGGTGAGAGGGAAACATGAAGATGAAACCAGGAGATGTCCTTACTGAATCATCAGCGCTGAACAGGTGATGGAGAAACAGGTTTACCTTTTAGGTGACATGAATGAGTTGAAGGGAAGTTATGAACTGTTTCTGAGAGACAAATAACACCAGGATCCTTTTCTACGTAGCTGACAGCTACGTGTGCAGGGGCGGGTCTAGCAAAGTTTTGCCAGGGGGCCAGGTAGGGCATTAACAGGAAAAGGGGGCCACAAAGAAATACTTTTCTTTCTTATTCTTGTTTAAAATGTCTAGCTTTTAATAAATAATTATCTGAATCTTACAACCAAAGTTTTCATCTGATGTAAAATGTATAGAAATCCATTATTGTATTCAGTAAATATTAAGTCTAGTATATACCCTAGTAACTTATATTATTCTTTCTTTTGGGAAGGTACCATCTGTGCAGTCTGCAATTCTGTTGAAGAAAGATGTTGAATCTATTTAATTACTGGAGAAAAATAATAGATTTCTGTGCATTTGTTTTATACATGCATTAAATTAAAATCGGTTTTGTCAATTAAGCATCTTGAGGCAGAGGGTACGGGAATGGTTCCCTATTTTTTTTTCTTTTCTTTTCTTTTCTTGCTGGGAGTTGGCAACCCTATTAGTTAGGTATATGTAATTATAAATTAGGTTGTTTTATATTTTTGCTAAGTACTGTTTAGAATACCAGAATAGGGAGGATGGTATAGGTTTAAGTTTATTATAAAGGCTTTATGGCTTTTCCTATAATACCATGGTGGGCCGGTCACTAGTCAAAATGCCCGGGCTGATTTTTTGTCCCAGTCCAGCCCTGTTGGTAACGGATTTAGTTTGGTGATTCTGAGTTTCTGGACTTTGCCTTAAAGCGAAATAAAAGTTTGCATTTTGTTATACATATATACGGATACAACACATTTATTTTTTACTACATTTAGTAAAAACAATAATTATTCTTTTTTTTAAATCAACAATAATTAAAACTGTAAAACTGTAATTTTACTAATTTAATTTAACTGTAATTTAATTTTGAATTATTATTGCTCATTGTGGAATATTTGGTCTTTGTGAAAGCTGTGTGTCTAAAACAAACAGCTCGCCAGCAAAATTTAGCACGTTTTTATTTCAGCACTTTTCTGCATACTTTAACTTCACAGTCAAAGACACGATCCACTATAGTGTCTTTAGCTGTTAGTGTGTGGGAGTAACAGCAGTCAACACCCTCTGAAGGTCAAACAGAAAAGAAAACCTTTCATTAAGTATCATCTATTAGCAAGCAACAGTATGTGGGCGTTGATCATTATACAAATTCAATGGCAAAAATCATATATGATGGAAATAGCCAATTAACTCTGTATTCTTTACAATTCACCCTACAGACAACAAATTATATTAGTGTTTCATGTGAATAGTTTTAGATTGAATGCTAAGCCAGTTTGATGAAAGAGCAATTTTATAAACCAAGTGAAATATTTTATTCAGCTACAAAGTCTTACGAGATGCTCATAAGACATAAAACTAAAGCTGCTGTAAGGTGCGGATGTGTTTCACTGCCAGCTTACCTAGACACTGGAACTTGTCGGCAGGCGTGGTGAGCAGCAGCTTGCCCTCCATGCCGCGGGGGCCAGCACAGCGGGCGATACCAGGCTCCTTATAGCCGCTCTTCACCCACTCTGACAGCCACAGCAGACGGCAGTCGCAGTACAGCGGGTTGGCTCCAATTGCTCTGAAGAAATAAACAGATGAAGAGTCAGCTCACTGATGGAGAGAGTGAGACAGAAAACAGGAGGTTTTGGAGGAAGGATGGGAGAATAGAAGTGAGTAAACTGAAGGCACGAAAAGAGAAAATGAGGCGAGAAAGAAACTACAAAAGTTGGATGGAGTGGTAAGGTTTGAAGAGAAAAAAGGGGAGTGATGTTTAGAATGATGAGGTTTTAGAGTAGAGTGAATACTAACAAGTTAACCACTGCATTGCATCATCTCTTCTTTTGATACCTCTGTTAACGCGCTTGGTAAGTGAGGAGTCCAGTTCCTACATGAAAGTGAAACGTTATCCTCATTCTTGCTGGATGTGGAATTTTAGCTGCTCCATAGTTTAGGGTTTTTGTTGATTTTTGTTGTTTTCTAATGCTCTGAATGTCAAAATGGGTGACAGATCTTGAGTGCAGGAACTGATACTTAAAAAAAGAAGTATTTATTTATTTATTTACATATTTTTTAATGGAGCAATGTTGCTGGAATGCATACAGAATACACTTTGGCATTTTCTTGCTGTATTAGGCACGGTACCTCCCTGACATTAACCTCATGTGCACGTCCACATGTGATAACCAAGGTGATCCAGGACTATAACCTTCAATAACAGCTTGTATTATTCCTAACTGTGCATTTAGCATTTAGCATTAATGATACCTTTGCAAAAACAGAAAAGAAAAAACACAATAGACGACACTTCATGTGGCAGCTGACAGAGTTCGGTCTGCCAAAGACATTGATGTTACACTTCTACACCTCCATCCTCACCTCCTCCATCACCATCTGGTACTCTGAAGCCACTGCCAAGGACAAAGGCAGACTGCAATCTGCCATTTCTCCAGGACCTGTGCACCTTCAGGACCCTGAGGCATGCAGATGGACTTGTGGCAAACCCATGGGAGGAGTATATTAACATTTTTCCCCAGACTCTTCTCACTACTTAAAGCATATTTTCTTAATACTTAATATTGTGAACATTTACACACTCCACAGCTGGAACAATTTGATCTGCCTTAATGTATTTGACAGTGCTTTCACATTGTAGTTGTTTCTGCTCATATTTACATTTATCCATCTTAGCTTGTTGTAACAGTCTCTCTAATACAGACTGATTCACATTCTGCAGACTTGTGTCTGTTTTTAATGCAGGGCTGCCCAAGGGCCTGAAGATCACGACCACTCAAAATTGGTTTCCGCCTTGTCTCTAGTGTGGGGGGATTTCGCTGGATTTTCTGAATCTTTTAATGATATTATGATCTGTAGGGAATGAAATCTCTAAATTCTTTGTAGTTTTACAGTGAGAATCGCTGCTGAACTATTGACCCAGGCACTATTTACTGGTGAAGACTTTTTCACTTGCTGGTAACTCTACCTGTCTGGGATGCTCTTATACTCCTGCTTCTTACTGATCTGTTACTAACCAGCTGTGTCATGTTTCACCAGGTGGGGTTTGTTGTCAGCATTACACAGCTGTTTCACTTGTTTGTTAATGATGACCACTAACAATAAACTTTTTAAGGTTTCAAAAAATGATGTCATATGTTTGTAAACCTTTTAATCAATTCACTCTCACCTACCAGAACTTCAACACTATGCACTCCATATGCATTTGCACAATATTCAAACTGCTGACCTGTGTATATTTTACACACACACACACACACACACACACACACACACACACACACACACACACACACACACACACACACACATATATATATATATATATATATATATATATATATATATATATATATATATATATATATATATATATAAAATGTTCACTCATATTAGCAATGTGCATACATCCTTATAATTGTACATATATTTATTCTTATAATTCTCACATTCCTGCTCTTATACTTGGCTTGTTTCTATTGTTTCTTGTATTTGCTTGTGAAGCTTGCACACAAGGATCTCACTCACATTTGCTGTACCAGTGTACCTGTAATGTGACGTGACAATAAAAGTGATTTGATTTGATTTAATAAAACCATGAACCCAACTTTTGTTAAGATTTACATTTTCAAAATAAGGCTAAAGCCATTTCATAGCTCACAGTAAGATCTGGAGTGATTTTGCTTTTTGGCATTCCAGAAAGGAAATGAACCTGGCGTGATAACTTTCTGTGATAATGACTGCTTACTTGGGATAGAAATCTGAGACCTAGATTTTTGTCTGTTGACTGTGCGTATGCATGTGAAGAAAAGAAAACAGTCATTGTTATTTCATGTGACTGTAAGCGCTCTCAATCAATAACTTTAGAAAAAGAGAAAGTAGGATTATGAAGTGGGGAATGAAAGTATCAGGAGAACATAGCAGAAGAGAAGACATAGAAAGAGGGGATTAAAATGAGTGAAAAGAGGAAGGAGGAAGATGGGAAGGAGGGTTGACCTTTAATAAAATGTGCTGCAATATTCTTCAGAGCCACAGGGTGGAGCTCTCAGACCTCAGTGCTCACACAGAGACAGTGTCACACATACTGACACGATCGTGAAATTCTAAAAATTCATTCATACATGAGTGGTCCACTTGATAAAATGATCAGAGACAAATGTGGGATCAAATATTACTCAATGCAAAAATGTCCCCACAATGACACAGAATATGGTCAGGGCATTTCAAGTCATGTGAGAGAAAAGTCAATTCTTATCAGTTGATTAACCTCCTAAGCTCTGGGCTATTTAACTTTCTTTTTTTTAATTTTCCATCAGAAAAAAAAAGACTTCAGGTTTAGCAGCAGCTTTGCAATTGTAAAGCCACAGTGAGACTGAAAACCCTTGGGCTCTATGGCTCAGAAACACTTGAGGAACAATGAAGACCCTTTGTGTTACCAGCCCATAGTGAGATTTAAACACCCTTACAGCAGTGAACTGTGGCACTCATGTTGTTGAAAATGTAAGAGAAAATCTGCAATTCAACCAAATTAAATGAAATGGAAATGAAAAATAAATCTGCTTCCATTTTAGTCATTGTCTTTGAAATAGGAAACCTCTTCACTCAAAATGTCACACTCACTAACTTGTGACTTGTGCTTGAATACTAGATAAAGCCTGGCCCCATTATGGGCATCTTTAGGATGATGGGGGTTCTTCATGTTTTTTGTTAAGACCGCATTGTTCCAGGGCCGAATCAGGTAACTACTAGAGCCAATGGACAATAGAGGAGTTCTCGGAGGCCATATTAAAGTTCTACCTTAAAACTTAGCATCATGACTAACATTTATGGGGCCTTGGCACAGACCCACAGTTCATCCTTTGTCTGAAACTAGCGTTTAAAGCTCTCCTCACCCTCCCTCTGCAACTACTGTCTCCTGATTGGCCATAACTTGCAAACAGAGGGTTAGAACAGCAGGTGAGTGGGACCTCTGCTCAGCCAGAGCTGTGTGCTTGAGACAATAGCTGTCTGCCCTCAGTGACATCGTAGAATCCATTTGTGCATCTATCATGCACCATATATGGTGATATGGTGGTAATACACCATATCACCACCACCCTATCCATGACAGAAAATGAGAAAAATCAGAATTGGTCCAATTCAAAATTTTCTGTAGACCTTACTGGGGGGGTTTTAAATGCAAAATGTTAGCTATTATGTTTCAGGTAGCACACTGCTGCAAATTCACAAAGGATTCAAATGCAGGCTCTACCTCAAGAAAATAAGAAATCATCACAGAGCAAAGCTAAAGTCGGTTTCTGCAGCGGAATAAGTGACAAGAGATCACTTTACAGCCCAATTTGTTCTCTTTACATACTGGGAGTCAGCAAGGTCCTATTGCAGAGATGATGTCATGCTTCAGAAGTCAAAATAAAAAACACCCCCGACCTCATTTTACATCCTTTTTGCTCACATTTAATCATCTTTCTCTTTCCTTCCTTCTCCTTCTTTATCTTTATCTTGCCCTTCTCAATCCATCTCCATTTTGCCTCTCTTCTCTTCTTCCACCATCTCTGCAGATCATCACATGGACTCACATGTGTCATACTTGCATGAAGATGATTATGCTGTATATGCAGTCTCTCTCTCTCTCTCTCTCTCTCTCTCTCTCTCTCTCTCACACACACACACACACACACACACACACACACACACACACACACACACACACACACACACACACACACACACACACACACACACACACAGGCCTCAGATCAATAGAGCTATGGGAAGCAATGGATCTCTTGAGCTAATTAAATCCAGCAGCAAACCACTTCACTTGAAACCACTCATTCTCTGGGAACTGGACTTTATCTGAGTGGAACCATAAAAGCAGGGAAATGAACATGCATCTCTTTCTCTCTCTCTCTCTCACACACACACACACACACACACACACACACACACACACACACACACACACACACACACACACACACACAGACCTCATTCTGTCAGTAAGGACAGACCCCACTATCCTACTATTGCAGCCAGTTGGTGCTGTCATTGTGTATGTACTGTAAGCCTGTCTGTGATGTGTGCACTGCATCTACAAAGACTTACAGGTGAGACAAGGAGACCACGTCACTGAAGATACCCTCCTGCAGCTCAGAGATGTCGTTGCCATGGAGAGAGCTGGAAGACAGATACATTTACGGGTCAGGAAAGGTTATTAATAGTTATAATGAAAACTCAGTGACTGCAGTGACTCTGACAGCAACTCTCATTCACCTCAACAACAGAGGGACATTTAAAGTCCTAAAACAGATGATGGCTTATTATAAAGCAAAGAAGTGACAGTGATGTGGTTTGGCATGTCGCAAGTAATGATAGTGTGTGTGCGTGTGTGCGTGTGTGTGTGTCTGTGTGTGTGCGCGTGTGTGCGTGTGTGCTCACAGCAGTCTAAGCGAGCGCAAGCCACCCAGTGCCAGAGGAGGGATACAGCGCAGTTCGTTGTAACTGAGGATCCTGGAAAAGAAGAAAAGATCAAATTAAATGCAGCAGAACCAAAGATGATGTGTGTTTTACTCCACAATGCAACCCACACAGCGGCAGTTGGTAAAGTCTGACTGCTCTTGCAGTGGAAGAGGCTCTAGCCCCCTGTGACCTTGAACTGGATAAGCAGTTAAGAAATTGCATGAATGGATGGATGGATATATATTGCTGCAGTATTGGAAGTTGAACGAGAGTGGAGTTGAAGATTCACAGACAGATCAGACAGACCTACATTCCTATCCTCACCTATGGCCGTGATCTGTGGGTAGTGGACTAAGGAAGAATAAAATTGCAGACATAAGTAGGAGAAATTAGTTTCCTCCACAGGGTGTCTAAAGCCACTGCTCCTGCAAATCAACATGTTTAAGTAGTTTAAGTAGTTCTGGCGTGTGACTAGGATGCTGGAGCTCCTCAGTACCCTGTCGGTAAAGCCCTGGGGCAGGCCAAGGACGTGGTAAAGAGATCTTGTCTCTCTGCTAGTTTGTGAACGTAGTGGTTTCATTCTGAAAGAGAGCTGGAGGCAGTGGCTGGAGAGAAGGAGGTCTGGGCATCTCTGCTTAGACTGCTGCCCTGTGACCCAAATAAGTAGCAGAAAATGGATGTATGAATGGATGGACAGTGACAGTTTGGCTCAAGATTTGGAGTCTGAACCCTTTAGCCTCAACCAGAGATGAAGAGTGGAAAACAGAGGTCTGGGAAGATTGCTTGCTTTGAACTCCTTTTAACTTTTCAAACTTGAAGTTTTCACATCCACCCAATGTTGACTCCTGTGAGTCAACTTGAGGCGCTTTATCAGATGTAACACATTTCTATCTACCTTTATTCTGCTTGGGACCTTTAAACAGACGTTAATGCCTAAAATCGGTTTGCTTTAAAAAAACAAAAAACAAAAAAAAAAACCCCAAAGCAAAAATCATTTCCTTGAACTACTGGACACATCCTTGAAACATGGTGTGGAAATTCAGTAACTAAATCTTTTTTGATGACCTCCTAGACTCTTTCTCTGGCCACAATTTTCTCTTAGGGTAAGATTTCCACTTTGTACACAAGCAGAGTGAAAATGTGCTGACAACTGGCATGCTTCCCCTCTGGTTTTAACAACCCAATGACCTTTCCTCAGGGGTGAAATAAATATTTTTAGTCCCATTAGTTGGTCGACTTTAGGTTTTTCATGATTTGGGAAGAAATGAACATTTGAAAACAAGCATTTTCATTTTAACACGAGAAGCACTACAAACAATTTCATTACATTTCTTTTGTGACACTGGAGGTACAATGAGGGTTCTCAATCTAACATTTCAAACAGAAACCATGTGTTGCAAACCAGAAGAATGTTTTGTTAAGTTTAAAATATGTCTCTTGTTTTGCTTTGTGTGAAGCAAAAGCTCCAGTGTTGTGGCAGTCTGGGGCATTCTAGCTTTTAAAAATCTGTCTCTCCAAACGCACCGCATTTTAAAGGGGTTACATCTTTCACAATAAGGTTCTTCGATGTAAATTTGCAAAGACTTTGAATATCACATCACCTCCAGTACATAATAATTTCAAAAGATTTGGTAAATCTGGAGAAATGTTTGTGTGCAAGGGACAAGGCTGAAAAATGAATTAATTGGATGTTTGGGACACTACACTAGAAACAGGCTTAATTCTGTCATCACTGCATGGGCTTGGTCGGTGAACACAGTTTTCTTTGCATGAAGGATAAGGGTCTATGATGCCAAGGAGAAGATGTGATGTGGTAGAGATGTGGTATGATCCACAATCACCACTTTGTTCTCTGGACCAAAGATCATTTAAAATGAACTAAGGTAAAAACTGTTCCGTGGTCAGATAAATCAAAATTTTAAATTCTTTTAAAATAAATTTGGGTGCTGTGATTAAAGAGAAGGACTATGTCTTGTCATTAGCAAACAGTTACAGGTCTGCATCTCTGACAGTATAGGGGTGCATTAGTACCTATAGAACTGGCTGCTTGGACATGAGGAAAGGCACCATCAATACTGAGAGGTACTTTGCCTCAGCTTTTTGAGTTTTCTTTTTTTTGTTCCAGTGAACTATCAGCATTAAAGTTGGATTCTGGGTTTAAATTCAGACTCCTGAGTGCATTTGGGTCCACTCCCTGCTTCCCACACAGCTGACCTTTGACAAACATGGCTTCATAGTAGAAAAGCCTGAGTGCTGAACTGGCAGTCCACATGTTTAACAAAGTGAAAAACATTTTGAGCATCATGAAACCCAATATCACAGTGATCACAGCTACAAAAATGGCAACTTTCCCAGGAGTCCAGCAGCTGCTCTCCTCAGTTTCCACATGTTTACAGACAGAGGGGACGCTGCACAGTAGTAAACAGATTCATTGCTGCCATCAAATTTAAAATGAGCTAATATTTTTCTTAAAGTTTTCTTAAAGTGATTCATTTTTTTCAGCATTTTGTTTTGTAACAACAGTGATTTAGTGCACTGACATCTTTCTGATGCCCATTGTGTATGTGCTGATTTGTCTTGTAACACTTGACCAAGAACAGTTGTGTGTATGAACTCACAGTGTGGTGAGCTGGCTCATGTTGGAGAAGGAATCATCAGACAGGGAGTTGATTTTATTGTTGCTCAGATCTCTGCAAAGGCAAAGGTCAGTTTCAGTCAGTATACACACAGAGTACTGCAGAGGTCCCACTGCACAACACATACAGACACAAACACACTAGCATACGTACTGGAACATAGTAACACACAATCCCAAAAACTAAAATGCTGCTCATTATTAAAGTGAACTGATCACATCATCCTCAGCTGTGTGCATGCTTTACTGAATTCACTACACAGTCTACAGCTCCCCCTGCTGGATGACTATACAAATAGAAGCTGCTGAGCACTGAGTTTGTCTGCAGCTTTTTTTTTGTAACAACTGTACAAGTGTTCAAACATACAAAATGTGGAACCTTATTCTCAAATTTACTTTGAAGGTATTGCTATTAGTGTCACATGTTCTTCATAAAACTTTTAAAAAATTAGTAAAAACAATTTAATTCATATTTGGTTCTGCTCTGCAACCAGTGTTACTTTTGGTTCTTTCTTTTTTTTTTCAGCTGCATTTCTAGCAGTGTGTGACTGTCAGGATTATTTAGTTACCTGGTCTAAAATGTGCCTCAGTCTGTGTGTTGAGAATCTTTGACCGTCCTTTATTTTTAAAAATGAGGTACGAGTCTTCGGCTGTTCACTGGTCACTATCTAAACCTCAATGCTTCGCCTAGAATGTAATGTTCCACAGTAAAGAAGAAAATAGTAAGAGTATGTGCGTCAGCATGACTGTATATTACTGCATTAACCTCTTCACTGTAGTAGATGTTTACATTGTTGGAAGAGAAAAAAGTGCTTTCACTACCAACATGAGAGGCTGTAAGCATGTGTGACAGCAGATGTAGCTGTAGCTAAACTGAGTGTGAGGAGGCACGTGAGGGTGAATGAAGGATTCAGTCAAGTGTTTCTTACACAAGCTGCAGGTATTTAAAAGCAGTTAACTCTTTGGGAACGCTGGTGAACTGGTTGCCATCCAGATACCTGAGGGGACAAAACACAAAGATCTGTTGTGCATTTCTACAGAACAATAATAATGCACAGAGCTTATTAAACTAATTCTAAGATAAGGTCCTAAGTTAAGGATGTCAAACTCACAGGCCACACTTTGATCTTCAGTGAGCCAGACCAAAGAAGCTCGCTTAACTATGCATTAACGACCCTTTGTAAAAAACAGACATTTCTAGTCTAGACTGAGAAAACAGGATGTTTTCTAATGGTTCATTTATTGATTACTTAATTAATTTGGTGTAGTATGTATTGGCATGTGTGAGGTTTATATGAGTAGGAACAGTTGTAAAACACAGTTTTTGAAAATTCCAAAGTTTACGTCCTCCTTCACCATTTCCAATGTCATCCAGTGGACTGGACTGGAGTCTTTGCCGGGCCACTTCTGGCCTCTGAGCCTTGTGTTTGACAACTTTCTTTTGGTTGGTAGATGTAAACAGTAAAAGAGAATAAGGTAAAATAAAGTCAAGGCTAAATAATACTTTTGTTTAGGAGCCCTCACATACTTCAACATTTGCAAAAAAGCCTGTTTGGTAAATAAAATCCATGCAAATACACGAGTAATTCTGACATAACTACAAAGTCACAAGGTTCCTGATTTTGTTCTGGCTCAATGAATTTAGTTAATTTCAGGGAGACACTTGATAATAAGAAAACCACAATTGCTATAAAAAGCCTGGTTACTACAGAAAAACAGTAATACCACAGATAATTCACATAAATGTAATGTATATGCCTGTTTTACACTATAAATCTGTGACTCTATTAAGTAGAATCAATTACGTCTCCAATTTATCTGCACTGAAAAAATGAAGCTCATTTCCTTTATTTAAACTTCTCTGGAACGAGTCAGTTTAGGGCCAACACAGAAGCTGGCAAGACTGCATTATTTATTATTGCTGTTTTTAATTATTCTATATTTTATTTAATATAGATTTGTGATGTCTGCCAATTTTAGTGAGTTGTGCAGTTTAAATGTTCAAAGCAAATTAAGAAATTTTTTGCTTCACACTCACAGTTCAGTGACGTTGCGGGGCAGTCCTCTAGGCAAAGCCTGCAGATGTTTGTTGCTGCAGCGCACAACTGTGTCCATACAGGTGCACTGGCTGGGACACTGAGGCCCCAAACCACAGCTGCTGTCCTCGAGCACAGCGCCTGAACAGATGGGGGGGGACAGGAGTAAAACCTTTCAATGGCAGTGCTTCTCAGAAGAAAAAGCAAGGTGTGATAACTTAGCTGTCATGCATTTTTAGCCCATGCTTCTTACACTTATTAGATTTCTGCTTATAGGCAAAATGCCAATCATACCATCCTCACAACGGAAATCAGGCACAGCTACATCTTGCAGTGGGATTTCTCGAAGAAAAGCAGGCCCCTGACAGCGAGGATTCCCTGTCACGATTCGCCGACTTCTAAGCCACGCCCCAAACCAGGACAGACGGCAGTCACATTTAAAAGGATTGGCCAGGAGGTTTCTGATGGACAAGCAGAGATGGTAGGTAGGTAAGATCAATGAAAACAAACAGAGAGTGTGTCTGCACGTATTTGTGGGTGTGTCACTGACAGTGTGGACAGGTTGGGCAGTGTGTCGAAGGCTCCAGGGAGGATGGTGCTCAGCTGGTTGTCATACAGGGAGAGCAGCCTGACGTTGGTCAGCCCGGTGAAGCTCCCGTTATGGATACAGCTGATCTTATTATTCCTGAGCATCCTACACAGCGAGAGAGAGAGAGATTTTAGGACAGACATGTTTTATGCATAGTTCCCTCAAATATGATTTTTCATATTTATAAGATAAATAAAATCAGCTTTGGCTTTCACCCTTTAGTTTTATTTTCAGCAAGTTAAATGCAGCTCTTTTGGGTTAAGATCAACTCAGCCGCTTCTTCTTGCTTTTTATGTTTCTCTTCTTAACTTTTTTTCCCTTCAGTGCACCAAGCTGTTGATTTGGCCACTCATAAACTTCTTCTGTCCCTCTGATGTTTCTGGCTTACTTTTAAAGCCTGAAGATGGCCCATTTCACTGCGACTGAAATCACTGTTGAGCTCAGATTGTGAGTTCACAGCAACAGGGATTGCCAGACTTTGAATTTCATGCTTAATTCATGGAGAAATAACAAAAGGTAAAGACTACACCTGTCTATGAAACGGTCTTTTGTTTAATTGTCCAACTATGTTTGAGCCCCTGAAAATAGGACTGTACAGTAGAGTTGTTGTCATTTGCATAGGTAATGCAACTTTCTGAACTGTTGAACCCCTAAAAATAAAGCTGAGAGCTTAGTATACACAGTGACCTAATTCTATGTATGTATCAAACTCACAGCATGCGCATGCCCTCCATGCCTTTGAACATGCTCCCTCTCACAGACTCCAGGTGGTTGGCTGTCAGGTGAAGCTCCACCACCGAGGAAGCGCCCTCAAATGCGCCGTCCTCAATCTCTGAAATCTTGTTGTTGCTCAGGTTACTGAAGTGAGAAGGATAGCACACAACATAACAGCTGCTTCCTGACAGCTCTTTCAGATTCACAGCATTGCCAGAAACCCAACTGAGCATGATCATTCAGCCTTAAAAGTTACACACAGCTTTTAATATTTTAAAAATGTGTCCAGCGTCTTTATTCTACATGAAGTTGTTCATTTTCTATAATAATATCCAGTCATGCAAAGTCACTACATACAGTTTTCTCTGAACCCCTTTTCCCACTAAGGTCTTGGAAAATGCCAGAAGATAAAATCTCTTGAAAGTTTCTTTTGAAGATGGAGCAGCCATTCGTCACAGTATTTGTCATTTTTCATGGTGACCTACATTTTCTTAAGCTGTGACAGGCCCTTGAAGGCTCCTGTGGCCTCCAGCACGGAGAGGTCATTGTTGTTGAGACGCCTGCGACAATCATAGAGAGAGATCACAGAGAAGAGGATGGAGGAAAACAACATCACAAAGGGAAGAGTGACTTTGGTATGTGTGCATGTTTCGTGCTGAGTGCTCATCCGTGCAGCAGGAATCCACATACACATGTCAACACGGATATCCAAGACATAGTTTGGCACAGTGTGTGTTTTTATGTTCAATACAGGGTATGAGCATGTATTTGAATTTGTGTGGGTGTGACTATATGAGGGTAAATAGAGAACAATGAATCCTAAATGATCCCAAACTGAAATGCATGCACTTTAAATATAAGCTTATTCCAAATAAATTATGTGACAGCTGACTAATACACCAGAAAGACAAATTTCATCATCATCATCAACGTAATGCTCAAAGGGACGGTTGACCCCAAAATCAAAAACCACATGTTTTTTTCCTTGGGAACAAAGTGCTATTTGTCCGTCTGGAGTGTTTGAGTTTCCCAGTTATAAAGATCAGCTATAGTGATAATCACCGTCTTTTAAATAGAATGTCACTAGATGACCTCATGGTACAAAAGAAGACATTTGAAAAAACATCAGCAGCAATATTCATTCATTCGAAAATCATGACCTGGCTGATTAAAAAACATTTTAAAAAATCATTAAACCATGTTGTAGGTTCACATAGCAAGTATTTTATTTAAAAAATAACCACTCCCACCAACTATTACTGTATAGGCTTGTTACTGTGGAGATGGAAGCATTCGCCTGTCAGTGGCAGTAGGCTGGTGCACATAACAGGCACTCTGCCCAACCCGTCAACAGCGTTAATGACAGGGTGTGAACTATAAGGTTAATTAGCTGTGTGCTTCTTTTGGTTGGTGGATGTAAAGAGTAAAAGGGAATAAGGTCAAAAATAAGGTCAAAGGTAAATAATACTTTTGTTTTTAAAAGCCCTCATACACTGGAACATTTGCAAAAAAGTCTGTTTGGCATATACAATCCAGGACTGCATGGAGTATTATTAACGTGGGTTGTGTGTTTGTGCGCATGGGTCTCACAGCTCTTCAGTGGAGGACGGCAGGTGCTCCGGGAACTTAGTGAGGCGGAGGTTGGAGCAGTCGACCACATTGGCTTCACAGCGACATTTAGCGGGACACACTGGCTTACTGTTACACTCGTAGTTTAGACGTCTGTCTTCAGTGCCTGGACCCAAATGTGGAGAGGATAGACAGACAAGTTCTTACTGATACATACAGGCAATCAGAGACTGACGTATCTAACTACATACATACACAGAATATGTATGAATATACAAACACAAAATCACCTGGGATGTGGTACTGCTCCTTGGCTGTCATGAAAAGTAAGCAAATAAAACTGTGTCAGTTGAAATATGTGAACGCTTCAACAGAGCAATAGCCACACACACACACACACACATACACATGTCACATAATTTACTTGGCTGTAGGTGGCAGCAGGACACTTACAGCAGAAAGGAGGACTGAAACAATGCAAATCTGTGCTTAGCTTTCCAGGCCTGGCAGCTCACTAAAGCGGCAGTTTGTGTGGTGTTCAGAGCGCCTGCCATGGTTTCACATACTGGCTTCAGACATGCTAGCATGTGTAGAAGAAGGGAATGGTCAGGGAGCTTTGAGCTATAGGCAGTTTCTTTCTTTATCTTCAGAAATCTCTTCAACCAATTTGTTTTTGAGGTTTGTTTAATGATTAATTCACATCTGCATAAAAATAATCCATGGTTCTAAAT
Source organism: Pelmatolapia mariae (assembly GCF_036321145.2). Taxonomy (NCBI): domain Eukaryota; kingdom Metazoa; phylum Chordata; class Actinopteri; order Cichliformes; family Cichlidae; genus Pelmatolapia; species Pelmatolapia mariae. The sequence continues at coordinate 7,505,471 of NC_086232.1, read as the reverse complement.
CAAAAGAAATATTTAGTTCACTCAATATTTTACACGTTATTTCAAGTTTTACAGTTTCTTTTTTTCTGGCTGTTTTAACTAGTCAAAATCCTGTGAGAGACTACAGTGGCCTTTACATTTCATAATGTATCAAGACAAAAGAGTTAAATGTTAATATTGCTATCCTTATAGGAGTACCTCCATACATTATATTTCAAGTACAGTCACACTAACAAGTATCACTACATTAAAAGCATTAAGAATACACCAGTGGTGTATTTGCAACAGTTAAAAGGTTGACTGTGGAATGATTTACACTTCTCACAATCAATGGTCACCATTTCCGCAACACAGTAGACAAGAAGAGACCAATAAACAATTTTCAGCCAATACTGGGCTTCTCAGTGCAGATGGTAATACCAGTACCAGGCAGGTAATCGTGGGGTGTTGTTATTAGGTCCCAATGGTTGTTGTCTTGCGCAGACATTACAGTACAGTATATATCAAAAGGTTTTTGAATGATAATTATTTTACAGTATATTGCCCGATCTACAGTTTGTTCAGTCTTAAACTATCAGATGCAGCAAGTATATCCAGACTTTTCACTCCTCGTCTCAGTTCACAGTCGTGTTGTCTTCCATCTTTGTCATCCAGTCACACACCCACACACACACGCACACACACAGAGGGCACTGACTGACCAGAGCATCTGAACTTGTTGCTCTTGATCTGTGCAATGCGTTTGTTGGCAAGGCGGCGAGGACTGGCACAGCGTGCACCGCTGGTCTCTATGGGGTTTGAACGCAGGAAGTCGGCCAGCCACTTCACATTACAGTCACACACAAAGGGATTCTGGGCCAAGTGTCTGGTGAGAAATTACAAAAGGGAACAACATCAGTCAGATCAGACTGAATAGAGTGTAACAGAACTTAAAATAGCACGCATGTATTTTCTCACAGTGTCTGGATGCTGCGCAGTGAGCTGAAGGTGCCTTTGGCCAAACTCTGGATCTTGTTGTCGTACAGCGACAGAAGAGCCAGGTTCTCCAGATCTTTGAACACGTTGGCTCGGATGCAGTGGATTTTATTTGCATTCAGCAACCTTAAGCAATACAGTAGACACACTTAATTATTATAAAAAAAATAAATCATCAAACATGCAGTACTATGCAAGTCTTGAGCCACCCATAATTTCTTTTTCTATGTTTTGCCTGATAGTGAGCCTTTTTTCTTTTTACTATTAAGGACATGACTTTCACAAGCTCTTCATTTGCTGGAGATAGTTTTTCAGGCCAACCACTTCTTCTTTTATCCTCCACTTGTTCAGCTTCTTCAAGGTTTCAAACAACAAGCCGCACATTATGTCAATATCTGCCAAGTTAACAGCTAATAGCTATCTAGGAATCACCTTGTTAGGCCTGCAAAAGATGCCTGTAACAGGCTGCTTGTGGTTGGCTGAGGCTCAGGAGGTAGAGCAGGTCAACTAAAAATTGAAAAGTTGCTGCTCCAGTTAGCCAAAGTATCCTTGGGCAAGATAGTCAACCCCCAGTTGCTCCTGATTAGCTCGATGGAGTGTGAATGTTAGATAGCACTTAGAGCTAAAAAAAAAAAAAAGTGATTGTTGAATGTGTGTGTGAACAGGTGATGGAGTTGTATAAGGTGCTTTGAGTGCCTGGGTACAAAAGCCCTATAAATAAATCCATCAATTTACACTTTAGTAACAAAGTGTCTAAAGATACAATTTTAAAATAGGTTACTTTCTAAGTTGTGGTATGTGTAGATGCAACACTGGTTCATCCCTGGAATTAGGTACCTGTTTATGCTTCTATGACTCATAGGTAAGTTTGGGGTTTAGTGGCTTAACAAGACTTTTCTATAGTAGAGTACATGATCATGATGAGCTGATTCATCACCAGCATCCGAACACTTGCAAACGTCTCTTATTTTAAAAACAAAACTGCTGCAATGCTATTTGTGTTCTATGCCCAGAATTGGAGCCCTGATTTTTCCAAAATAAGAAACCAAACAAGGAGGGAGGTATTTTAAATTACACCAGGAGCCTGATGTATAAAGGATGTGTGCGTAAAACAACCAATAGTACAACCACAGGTAAAACTCCTTAAAACTTCTTTGTTGTTCTTGTGAGTGTCATGGCTAAAAATGCACATTTGTACTATTACAAAATGACTGAGATTTTTAAAATAGGATTTTGTGCAGATGTGTGGACACACACAGTATTTTTTTTCACAAACCTACATTGAAGTCTATGCATATGTCTCCAGGATGAGGATTAGTCTGTCCCTAACTTTCAGATTCCTCTCCATTTCCTTTTTGTCACTGGTTCCAGCAGTTTAGAGTTTAACATTACCACAAGGAATCTTCAAATACTTACTAAATAAAAAAAATGAAATAATGTTCAGGAAAGAAGACGACTCTCAGATTATTCAGTCATCATACTGAGCTCCACCTCTCAACTATTATCAAATGATTCACTTAATTACCTCATTCGTGGTACCTTACCTACTTCATCATAGGTACAGCAGTGTTTTACCAAAGGGGGCATTCAAGTCAGTTATGAGAAGCAGATTTACACAATTAACTTGGCAAAAACTACATATAAATCATGCATTAGTTTCCATGCAGCTCCTTCTAAAATATTTGCCACCTGAAATGGATTTGTTTAAAACACAGTCAGTTCAGACAAATATATGCATGTTGTGGTTTGGACTTACAGCAGCTCCAGAGAGGCCAGACCATCGAACACTCCACTGGGCAGCTCAGTGATCTTATTACCATACAGAACTCTGCACACAAACAAAAAAAGTCTTTAACTGTGTTCTGCAATCAAAAGTGCTTCATCAGTCTGTTAACAGTTACTAAGACGCATCTGTTCAAAATTTGCATCGCCAAAACAAAAGTAAGTCTTATTCAGTCCACACAAGCACACGTTCACAGTCCATAAACAGAAGAGAAGACATTTACATCACACTGCTGTCATGTAGTATATGCACACAAACTTATTCACACATACACACACTCAGCAATGATGCTGGCTGACCGCCTGCTGTGATTGTTTGCATGTCCTGATGTTTCATGAGAATTCTCTGTACAGTAAGCAGGCGCCACTTTTCAATTATTCATACCAACAGATGCTTAAACACGTGGACGCAGTGGGCACATACGGAGATAACCAATAAAGTCGACAGACACATGTAAACATGTGTTGTTAAAGGCAATCTCAACACACCCAACAGTTTACACAATCAGATGCAGAGTGCTTACTCACAGTGAATTGAGAGCTCGGAGGCCGTGGAAAGCATCAGGAGCGATCTCAGATATCTGGTTGTTGCTCAGGTCACTGGGAATGAAAGACAATGAATGCCCAACACTTTTAAATACTTAGTGATTAGATTTATTTTGGGGAGAAAATGAAAAAACTCATGTATACAGATTTTGTTTTGTTGTAAATGCATTTAGCCAAAAGCATCATATGTACATAGCAAATAATTTGTGTTATCTTTTAAAGGATTAAAGGCAAAAAAGTGATGCAGCACTTTAACTGTTCTCTTTTCTGATCTCTAAATGAAAGCAGGTTATATAAAAATCACCTATAAAAATAAGAAACCTCACTTTATGAATTGGCTGGCTAAGAGAACTTCACTTTTTTCATGTCAGAACAGAGGAGCTATTTTTCTGGCCAAGTTGAAGTTTTTATATCTTTGATTCGGTCTGGCATGCCAAACCATAATATGTTAGATTATAAAATCCTTGTTCTGCTGCCACACGTCAGTCGTTCAGTTGTCATGATAAATTTTCAGACAAACCACTTAAACCAGCCTGGTAATGTAATCAAACGCCCCCCTCCCTCCCTCCTGGTGCTCAGGATGGTCTCGCAGTGATGATGGAAGAGGGCAAAGGAGGGGAAAGAGGATAAGATTAAGAGGAAAAGGAAAACCACAGAGAGAAAAAGATGGAGAGAGACAGAATGCCTGAGGAGGGAAATGGGCAAAGGAAGAAGAGGAAGAAGAGAAAAACAGCAACAGTGGAAGTAACAAAAACCGCAAAGACAGAAGACAGAAATAAAAGTGAAACAGGATAGAAGGTCAAGAAGCCAGGAACATTATTATTGTGGTCAGATTAGCATTTTTTAAACATATACATCACATCACATGGATATGCACTTGATTTATCATGTAAGGGCCCTAAAAAGCCTCTAATGAGGACTCTATGTCTTTGCAGGCTGATATAAATCAAATGCTCCTCGATGCTGAAACTCCACTGGGGCTGTATGTTATGTTGAGCAGGAAAACCACAGCTCAGTGAGCAGTGGAGACAGAAGAAAAGAGAGATCCACTTGGCAAATCAGACTCTAGAACATTAAAATTTTCCCTGAAGCATTGTCCCTCTGGAGGCAGAAAAAATGTAATGGCTTTGGCTGATTTGGAGCTCAGGGGCAGGAGCTTCTGTAGCCTGCTGCAGTTGGCATAGCTGACTTTAAAAGTACTCTGCACAAAGAAAGGTGGAGCAAAAAAAGTGAAGTTAAATGAAGTGGACTAAAATGGGTCACGTGGGTGCAGGTATGGTTTAGGAGTGGGCCATCGGCTGATCAGCAGTGGTAAGTAACAAAGTACAAATACTTTATTACTGTACTGTAAGTCAAATTTTCAGGTATCTGTACTTTCTACTCCTTACATTTGAAAACAGACTCATTACTTTCAGTTTGACATATTTGAGGGGAGTCATTATTTCATGTCACTGCGAGTCTTAAAACATCAAACCTATTTGAGCCTAAACAGTAACACAGGATCTCAGTCTCGTTTGTGTATTAATCACCAGGGAAAGTGGCATAAAAAAACATCAAAGAGGCAACACTGTGTGCCATAGTCAGGGGTTAAAGTGGGCCGGTGTTTTTATTTTGTATTTTTTGGAACAACACTGGAATAACTGCAAGTGTTACAGTTATCATACTTCAGCATCTAGCTGTCCATACAGAACAGGAGTTAACATAAACATAAAAGGAACATAAATGGAAGTTGTTCTTTTTTAACTCCAATTGCTTATTTGTACTTTGCTTTCATTTCAGAGTGCAATGAGACATTAAACTGTAGAATTTTCAATAAAAAACAGGAAAAATTGGGGTGTTCTAAAACTTTTGACTGGTAGTGTGTACATGTGTTAGAAAAATCAAGGCAACAGAACAAAGCACTAAATGCCGGTGTGAGTGGGTGAATGTGATTTGTATTTTAAAAAGTGTTCTTAGTGCCCAGTGAGCGTATTAAACCTTATTACCAGAACCGGTCCATTATTGACATTTTACCACATTAAAACCAGTATAACACTGCAAAAAGTACACAGTCGACAGTGTGATTCTTCAATGAATTTCCATCCATTTATCACCTTTTCGATGGCAGTCGGCATCCCAGGACAGATTTAAAATATATAGAAAAAGCTTATTTTGATTGCTCCCTTATTGATCCACCCGGTGATCTTAGTCCTTTATTGATTTGTTGTAATAAACATTTAAAATTCAATAGAAAGCATTGCTAGTGTTATTTCAATTTGTACTGACACTTGGAAGTGTTTAACTGCAAGTATGATGATATAAAGCTTTCCAGGAGCACTCACATTCGCCTGAGCTTCTTGTAGGATGTGAAGGCGCCTGGGGGAACCGACTTGATGCCATTCTGCTCCAGACGTCTGGGTAGAAAAGCAAAGAGGCTACTTTGAAACACTGCACACGAGTCAAGCAGTCAACATCAGTTTTCTTCTTGGTGGGATAAAAAAATCAACTCTAACTAGAAACAAAAACCTGGTCACCTGACATTTTCTTAAATTTAAGCAATGAATGAAAACCAAAATTAAGGGTAAAAATTATGAGAAAGGTAGCATAAAAAAAAGATTCCATATGAAATTATTAAAAAATGTATGCAGAACTCGAGCTGGTTACTAAAGCTGCATTCACACAGGAAGCAATTTGTTCATCGAGGATCGCTTTGTTGCTGATGGTTCGTGGCCAGTAGATGATTAAGGGTGTGGATGCCAAGATAACCTGCTTTTGTATTTACTACCAGGTCATATGTCATACAGTCCTATTGTGTGTTCTGAATCACCCACTTGAAAGTAAAAAAAAAAAAAAAGAATCTTGGTATCCACCCACTTTGCATTGCCAATGCTTTTTTTTTTTTTTTTGCCAATGTTTAATGTCATTGACGTTCTGTGTTCTTTGGTGGTCACATCATGCAAATAGCTTCCTGTGCAGACACAGCTTCAGGGCCAGTGTTGCAGTATTTGTTACCACAGTTCATATCAAACTGTTTTGCTGACGTTTGTCATGCATGTCTGCGTGACAAATGGACACGAACATTGACAATTTCACACTGCCTTGAGATGTACAGTTCTTTAGAAAGATTGCAAAGTACTAGAATTGAATCATTGCAGTGAGCCTTTGAAAACTGGGTGCCTAAATAATAACATAAATATGGAATGGAGCTAAATGTTTAACCATGACTGCACAGAATTCTGTAGTTTTTTCTGTAGATGTCTGTATTCAGACCTGGTGTGAATTTAACCCGTTCTCACTCCCAAATCGTAACATTTTACGCTAGGTGACAAATCGTCAACATATTACGTTTTCGGGCACCCAAGGCGTTCCTACGTCACGACATCGGAAAACTGCGGACACATGAGAACCGTTTGGACTCAATCTACACATCTTCGCTTTTTCCCTTAAAATCGCTTTAGAAAACACTATTTCACCTCATTAAAGTGCTGGTTAAGGTTAGGAATAAGGTTATGGTTAGGTTTAGCGATAAGGTTAGGTTTAGGCTTAGGTATACGGTTATGGTTAGGTTTAGGCATAAGGTTATGGTTAGGTTTAGGGATAAGGTTAGGTTTAGGCGTAGGGATACGGTTATGGTTAAGGTTAGGAATAAGGTTATGGTTAGGCATAAGGTTATGGTTAAGGTTAGGCATAAGGTTATGGTTAGGCTTAGTGATAAGGTTAAGTTTAGGGCTGCAGTACAGGGCTGGACGGGATGTTACGCCTCGGGAGTGAGAACGGGCTCGAATTTGTGTAAGCTTTTCAAACTTTTAGCAGAGTAGAATGCAACTCAAAATGATTACACTTTATAACGGTTTCCTTCTCTGCCAGGAAACATGAGTTTATATCTCTTTGCTGCAGTGAGGACAATCACATCCTTTAATGGTGGATTGCAGATCAGAACATTTGATGTATTGGCAGAAATGTAAAGTACATGTAATGGCCTGTAAAATCTATCTATAAGATTTGTCCAAGTTATCGCTAACTGTGCCTGTCACACTACTGCATTCTAGCTACTGGCAGAGGAGCAGCAGAATAGAGAGAGAGTGTGGTTAAGCATCCGAAAAACCACTTTTCCATGTTGGATATATGAAAAGTGACCGGAAAGAATGTGATGAAGCAGCAAAATGACATAAGTAACATTTCTTCCTTTACATGGCATAGAGTAAGTATATGTACTGTAGTATTTCTTTCCATCTAATAAACCTGTGGGGACTTTCACTCTCTTTTGGGACCCCTCTGGAGCAGCTTTACATGGTTCACAATTTTGCTTGTAAGAAACCCACTTTAGGCTGGTAGGTTTTATCTGAGTTCTGAAAGCAAACTATAAAGCTACAGAATAACAGAATTTGTCATTCATATATCATTATATATAATTCTTGTGGGATACTCACATCTCAGTCATACCCTCAGGGAGGTGGGCAGGGATTGCAGTTAGGCCCCTCCCACGGCAGTCCACAATGTTGTTGCTGCAGGAGCACATTGGAGGACAGGACCCAGATGCTAAACTACATGGCTGAACGAAGGCACTGCCACTGTGACCTAAAAACAAGGAAGAAAAAAACTTCTCACACGTTGCTTCGTCATCCACATTTGGATCAAAGCCTCATCTATCGCCGGGCTCTTGTACCTGAGCAGGCAAAGTCACTTTTACGCAGCTCGGCCAGGTTGAGGCCCCTCAGTGTGGGAGGAGAGCTACACTGAGTGTAGAGGCCCAAAGCTGGCCGCTGCCGTAGCCATGGAGACAACCAAGCCAGGTGACAGTCGCAGCGCAGAGAGTTAGAGTGGAGACGACTGAGGGAAGGAAAATACATTTGAGAAGTAGTGGAGGGGTGGGTAAAACATAAGGTGACAGATACACAGACAGAGATAAAATCAGACTTAACTGTGGCATTCTGGGTAAAAAAGTTGAAAAAGATGAGGCACTTACAAGGTGCGGAGCTTTGGCATGTGATTGAAACTGGAGACTGGAATGCTGCTGATGTTGTTGTTGTTCAGTGTGCTAGAAGAAAAAATAGGAGAGAAATTAGCAATGACGAGAAGAAGGGGCAACACTAAATATAACAGCAAGGACAGAAAGGAAGGGTGTGAGAACAAAGAGATGGAACAAGAAAAAGCAAGAGAGAGTTGATAGGCACGGAAGCCAGTGGAAAAATGATGGCAGTAGAAAAGATGAAGAGAGCAGAAGAAAACAAAGGAGTTTTTTTTAATGAGAGATTAAGTTGTTTTGAGAAGAGCATCAAAGAAATTATTTTTCTCAGATTACTCACAGGACTTCTAGAGATCGCAAAGCTCTGAACGCCCCCTCTTCAATACAGCTGATATGGTTTTTATCCAGCTGACTGATAATAAAAAGAACACAAAGCCAATATGATGTAGATTTAGTTAATGGCTCGGTCCAGCCAACCACTCAGTCTTCTAATTATGGATGTGATATTTCTTGACAGTAGCAAATTGCACCGTTATCACCACTGCACCCATTCCTTTAACACTTTATCTTCACTTACAGGTTTTTAAGGTCTGTTGCGCCTCTGAAAGCTCTCCTCGGAATGGCTTGGATGGCATTTTCACTTAGATCTCTGAAAAACAAAGAAAAGAGGGAAATTCCTTCTGCTAAGAGATGCAGTGATACAACTTTTTGACTCCACATTCAGGAGTTTGCTATAGCACATGGCAATTCTTGCAGATGCTCTATATGGTATTACATTTGACCATACCAGTCGAGCTGAGCTTTGGATGCTTGCTGTCTGCCTTCACATACAATGGGCTTAAGTGACATCCCACTCTTAATTCATAGAGTTTAATATGTTGTCAGCCCACCCTTTGCAGCTAGAATAGCTTTAATGCTTCTGTGGAAGATTTCCTCAAGGTTTAGGAGTCTGTTTATGGGAATTTTTGATCATTCTTCCAAAACCACATTTGAGGTCAGACACTGATTGACGGGAAGGCCTGTCTCACAGCCGCCACTCTAACTCCTTCCAAAGGTGTTCTGTCAGGTTGGCGCAGGCCAGTCAAGTTTTTCCACACCAAACTTGCTCATCCATGAATCTTGCTTTGTGCACATGTGTCCAGGCATGTTGGAACAGTACTGGGCCATCCCCAAACTGTTCTAACAAAGCTGGGAGCATGAAATTGTCAAAAACGTGAATTTGTTTGAGTTCTGAAATTTTTCAAACTATGTGCCTCATCTTCCACTGACCCTGCTCTCTGATCTTCCATGACCTATCACTTTGTGGCTCATTTACTCTCGTTCTCACTCACTTCCACTTTTTTATAATATCACTAACAGTTGGCTGTGGAATATTTACTAGAAAGGAAATTCCACAACTGGACTTGTTTCACAGGTGGCATCCTATCACAGTACCACACTGGAATTAACTGATCTCCTGAGAGCAAACCCATTCTTTCACATATGTTTGTAGAAGCGGTCTCCATGCCTGGCTGCTTGATTTTGTACACCTGTGGACATGGAAGTGACTGGAACACCTGAATTCAATGTTTTGGTGTGATGAGTGAATACTTTTGGCAACACAGTGTATGTTTACATGCATTTAATAAAACATATGGTCTTTTCCTATTTGATAAACTAAGGAAACACCAGTCCTCTTTATCTTAATATAGTTCCTCCAGAAAAGGTGTCTGAGAGGCAGCAGGCAGACTGCTTACAGACCAAGGTCACGTGACTTACTGACTGGCTTTGGTGATAAAAAAAAAAATGAAGAAGAAATGCAATGCCACGATTAGACATCATAGAAACAGACAGGTGAGCCACAGCAACGGAGACCAATAAATAAAAGCAAAACTCTGGGGTTAAAATTGTGTGTGTGTGTGTGTGTGTGTGTGTGTGTGTGTGTGTGTGTGTGTGTGTGTGTGTGTGTGTGTGTGTGTGTGTGTGTGTGTGTGTGTGCGTGTGTGTGTTAGACAAACCACAGAAGAGGATGTACATCATCTTTGGCTGCCCTGAAGGTCCTCAGACACAGTCCATTAATATCAGGGTCAAACCAGAGGCTGACAGAGGAGGAAACACCCACTTATTGAGAACTAGACAGCCAGTATAGTGCCTTTAAGCAAGAAAGTATCTCTTTTAAATCAGATTGAACACAGGAGGAGAGTCAAGTAATTGACAAACCAGCTAACCAAATTAATCTTATACTATTATACTGTACTTTTAGAACTTCTGTTACTGCATTCACGAACACTGTGCTACACAATACTGTAACCAGCTTGATGCACAGCTATGGCCTAGCTAGACCAGCTCTTTGTAGACATACATAGAGCAGTACATTAGAAAAGTGAAAAACTGATTCTGACACCCCTGAGGCCAGTTGAAAAGCAGACTTTTTATTGAAGTATAAAGTTCAACAGTGTCTGACACATGAAACCAGCAGTGAAGACGGTGATGGGGGATATACAGAGTAAATGAACAGACTGAAGGAGAAAAGGATGATGGATGGACATGTTAAAAGGGGATGGGTGGTGCAGGACACAAGAGTGATTATGGAGAGAAACAAGAACAGAAGTTATAGGCTAAATCAAGTTGAGGTAGTTCAGTATGTGATATGACAAACTGGAAGTTTGGCAGATATGAAGAGAAACAGAAATGGGTTAAAAGAAAAAAGATAGACATGCGAGTCATAGAGAGAGGCAGAGAGAGAGAGAGAGCACCAATAACAAAACTATACAAAGTGTTGGAGCAGAGGAAATGGACTGTTATGGTGATGTAGACAGAGATATCCAGACTTGATAGCGAGAGACAGAGGAGGGGAAAGATGAAGTCCAGTTGTTCATACAGTTTTTCTGCTTCATTTCAGAAAGTGCTCAAGGCCAACATGCCACACAGACCCATTATTCCTCTCTGTCGTCTGTTCATATCCAGTAAGCTTTACATCCACTCTTGAATACAAGCTGCAGAAAAAACAATATTTTAAGACTTTCAGCTTGTTTTTGAAGAGTTTCCAGATTGAATTGATTCAAACGGATGGAGTTTAACTTATAAAGAACATCTGCAATAATTAATGGAGGTAAATATTTTTTAAGAGAAGACTTTTTGAAAAGAAGATGCCATCAACTGCATATGTATGACATGCATGCCTCCAACTGGACTTGGAAAGCAGTGGAACAAAGAAAAATAAATGAAAAATAAAATGCTTTTCTAAATACATGATACAAACACAAACATATGGAAAGTGATCACAAAAAGCACCCTCGTGTTGTGGCTCACACACGCTGGTACTCACACTCAATAACACAGATGCTTCCCCATCAGGTCATCGAGATTCTGTTGCCAGGACACAAAGAGGCTGAATATGATGTTTACTGGAGGGAAACACAGACTGGTCACAGCTGGATGTGTGTGCGTGTGTGTGTGTGGACAGTAGGCAGTCTCTTAATATTTGCTCTCCGTCTCCTGCTACCTCCTCTATTCATTTTCTGATCCTTTCTCTCATCCGTTGTGTCTCTGGATCTGTCTCTCCTCGCTCCTCCTCATCCTCTTATTGTTCTCTGGTGTCTCCTGTCGTTTCAATATCCTCCTCATCCCTCCATCCCTCCCTTCCTGCTCACAGTGGAGGGTGAGAAAGGTAAACTTTCCCACTCGTTTCCTGCTCGTTGACAACACATCACCTCTCTGTCTATCTGTCTCCTTCAGACAAGGGTCAAACATGGGTTAGTTTAAGTCTCGCTTATTGCTACCTTCTTATTCGCCATAGAGTCATTCCATCTATGGAGGTATTTCCTTTTATACATCTGTATGGGATGTACACTTACTTTCATGTTGCTTGGTCTTTTTATTTTGCTTTTATATGCTTTAAAGCAATGATTTCCCGAAAGACGTCATGCAGCAAAAGAAAGAATTATCCAGTGACAGCTCCAAGTGTCCCTGTTGCAGTTTGATAGTACAAGTCATCAAAACCGTCCAGCTATATGTTAAATGAATGAATAACTATGCTTTTCTAGTCCTTCCAAGGGTGCTATGATTTCAGTTTTGTGCTTGGGTCCAAGCGAGACAAACTGTAACTGTGTCAGCAAGCAGTATGTAGAAGAAACACTAAGAGTACTGCAAAACTATCCAGCAGTTTTTGACTACAACACGAAGCACAAAATAATTAATTTTAAAAAAAGGGGAGGAACGGGGGGTGGCTTAAGACTTCTGCAGTTTTCTTGGTTTGCAGCAGTTTGTGACAAAACCACAAACTGTGTTGAAGTGATTCATAAACGCCACTTTAATACATTTATTTCTATCCAGCCACTTGTAAGCACTTGCAGGAAAGCTGGAGCGCACCCCAGCTGTCAGTAGGCAAGAGTAGGTTACACCCTGGACTTCTTGCTGGTCCATTACATGGCTAACAGACAGTCATTAATCCTCACATTCACAATTACAGACAATTTAGAATCCAAACATAACCTAACACACATGTCTTTGGAGTGTGGGAGGAAGTGGGAGTGGCCAAAGGAAAACCATACAGGTACAAGGAGAACTGCAAATTCCACACAGAAAGCACCAACCGGCTTGAAACCAGAACCTCACATGTAAAAGAATGATTCATCTTTAGCTCAAAGTGAGGACAACAGCTTATTAATCTAACAGTGCCATCAGATCAGCATACAATATCAGAAGAAAGTCAAATCCTGGGTATCTGTTTACTAGAAAAAGTTGGATTTGTGCCACTGTCCCTAGCAGCGAGTTAATCTTGCTAACTGGAACACTAGTATGATATATGAGTGAAACTGTAAATGCAGAAAGAGTCCAACATTTAACTTCCCCTGAAAAACAAAACTTCATAATGTACTAATATAGTTCTATTAAATTTGGTCTGAATGTTTTCACTGCATGACTGAAATATCAGGCAATCCCATTTAAAATCACAGAGTTAACAAACTCTGAAGACACCCTGTTATCTGTAACGAGTAACTGCTTTTTTGACTCATGCACACCTTTTTTGTTTTTTTCTTTGTTTTGTTAAACTCTGTCCAGACAGGTCAGCAGACAGAGCCAGAGCATCAACATGGTTAATATTTTATTTCTGTAGTCTGGTCCACTCCTCAACCTGACACACACAGACACACACAGGACAAACAACCTCAATAAGTAACTTAATAAATAAGTTAAGAGAGGTGTTTACTAGAAGAAAGACAATTCACGAAAAAAGAATGACGCTGAAGAGGAGAACCAGTGGATTAAGAATAGAAAAGAAAGTTCAACCAGATGTGCAGGACAAAATATAAATAAGTGGTCTAATGTAGCATCACTACAGGCTAATGTGGTCAACCAGAAGAACGGATATGGAATGGATAACCCTAAAATGACCTGCATACCTACACACATTAAATAACACTGGGAATCTCCCACTCTGTATTAAATGCACATTCAACCACACATGCACACAAGCTAACACTGAAGAATGAACCAACATGTCTGAAAATGTCACACCAGTGGAAGCTGATCCAAAGATCACACATATTTTGACATATTCCTCCACACCCAACCACCCACACACATACCCTGTGAATAAACCCTCTTAATTGTGATACATATCCATCCCAAGGGATTTGCAGAGGAAGATGAAGGATAAGAGACAAAGAGAATTTTTTCCGAGAAGAAAAAGAAGAAGAAGAAATCAAAATAAATAATGTTCACAGAACAACTGTACAAGACAAGATTCAGTTTGTGAAATTTCTTCCCTCCTGGTTCCCCAGTTAACTGTAGGTGGTGTTATTTCAGAGTGGAAGCATTTATTAACCACAGCAGCATTAAGAGGTAATGTTGCAAATATGCCGAGTGCATACACGTTGCTAACATACGTGTAATATATAGTAGCAATAGTATTTAGTGCAACAACATTTACATCTATTCATTCATTAAACTGATTAATGGAAAATATTGGTGGAGATCTTTGTAATGATTTAGTATCTAATCAGATTTATAAGCTTATGGAGGTCTTTGATATTTGCCAGTGTGGCCTGCGGTTGGCAGGTGGTTGGCCTGCTGCTTCTGAACCGGCTGAGAGTCTGACTTCTGTTTAATGAATAAACATGGCTTTTCTCCAGACATGCAGTTTTTTTTATTGTGTTTGGGGTTGAGAAGTTAGACTAACAAAACCCTTACAGGATGCCGTCATGCAATTTTTTTTTAGCGAGTTTAATGTTTGCACTTGATGGCGATGCCTGCTCTGTTAGCACATTGTGGCTTTAATAAGCCAGTGGACAAACTGGTGCCCCTCTGAAGTCACATTGTTCAGCTGAAGTTCAGGGTTGTTAAAATGAGGACTCTGGACCAAAAGTTGCCTTTGGTCAACTTTTGCATGGACTGCTGTTTATTTTCTTCATACACTTTAAGTCACTTTATTGCCACCTAATGCAAACCAATATGAAACACCAACATACTGTAAGCCACCACTATGAAGTGACACAATTACAAATTAGGTGTTTAAGTGAGCAGTTTTCTTTTTTGCACCTTAGTCATATCTTGGCTTAGCTGGTATTCAATTCAAATTAGTTCAGGTTTATTTATACAGCACCAAATCACAACAACAGTTGCCTTAATGCACTTTATATTGTAAGGTTAAGACCCTACAATAATATAAAGAAAACAGGCTAAATGATGATCTTCTAAATTTGTGAGATGCTATTTCCTCTCCAGTTTACGAGGTATCTGCTTTAAGGTGCACATTTGAGAGTTACACCAGGGAGTGAAGCACTCCTGATTTAAGGTTTTCCTTTTCAAAGGAGCTACAGTATATAGACAGGGGTGTACATAAGTGGTCCGCAGGTGTGGATGCGCTGTCAAAATAAAAAACGCGCACCAGATAAGAAGTTGCAACGCGCGTTTGCGTACATAAGATTTTCTGGAGGGATTTTCACGGCATATTCTGCACCACATCTCTGTGCGTTCATCATTTGTTTGAAGTCAGCTCACCTCCTGCAACCACTTTTCCGAGAATACGCGCTTCTTTTGCGGTTCGGACTCCTTCTGACATTTCTTTGGAGGTGGAGGAACACCAAAGTAATTGCTTAAAGGAGCTTGCTTCTTCGACATCTTTAAGAGTTCTAAACAAATGTCTGTCCTCCTCCAGAAAATGTTATGTACGCAAACTCGCGTTGCAACTTCTTTTTTGGTGCGCGTTTTTTAATTTTGACAGCGCATGCGCACCTGCGGACCGCTTATGTGCACCCCGCTTATGTGTACACATTGAAGAAGTAAAAATATTGACAAGATAATCAATGTCTGTGGGAGTGGTGCTCAGGTAGCTGCTCTGCACTGTGTTAGCATAACATTGAGGAGCTAACAGTGGATGAATTATATCCTTAAACTTAGAAAGTTCATCACTGTTGTGAATTAGAAAAGATAAAAGTTAATATGTTTGATTCGCATGACTCATATTATACTATAGACTATACTTCCTATTTGGCATTTGCATGTTTGCTTTTTCTATTTGCTGGTGTTTAAGTTTTACTGGATTTGACCACCGTACTCATCAGACCAGGCAATATGGTCCATTTTTCATGACATGAGTATAAAGAATTATTTCATCATGATATTTTCACCACTTGTAAAACAGTTATTCAATACGAAATAATATCCAGGCTCTTATGCAGTGCTCCCTTAAATGTATACCATCTGTCTCATGGTACAGGCCCTAACATGAGCTTAAAAAAGTATTCAACATTTCTACACCATGTTTTTTTATTAAAAATTCTCATTTAATGTGTCTTTTTTAGGGAAATATGCAACAAAACCCCCCCAAAAGCCAAAAACATAAACAATACAAAATCAGAACCATCAGTATATTCAATGTTTTTACTTGGAGGCCACATCACTCGTAATATAAGGAGACATGTGTGAAGACAAAAAGAACATATTTTCTTGTTTTACTTCAAAGCTGTGTCAATCACGGAGCTTCAGCAGGCAAACTAACACAGACAAAACACAGTATTACGGGCTAACAACAAAATCCATACACAAACGCACACACATGCTAAATATTACCCTCACACAACATCCAGTGGACACATGGCTGCCCCTTAGCACAGGAGGGCTTATGTGTGAGAAACATAGTCGCGTTAGTGTTTGACCAACACTCACTGAACTCTGGAAAAGCTCATGACCTGATGGCATGTAAAGGTATGACCATGGCAACAGCACAAACTCAAGCATAGCAGGCAATACTGAAAATGTCTCCTTATTTCTGGCCATCTGGCTTGCATCTTTTAGGTTCAGCCCTGCTTTGCTCCCATGCATTACACCTTCAGTGTTTATAGTACTGTATGTTTTTTACATTTGTATACTCCATTATTATTATTTTCCTGAACTTTTTTTAAAATCCTACTCTTCACTTTCTCTTTGATTTAATATCTTTTCCCATTTTTCTTTCCATCATGCCATCTTTATTTCTTTGCCTGCTGTCAAACTGCTGATCTTCATCCACAGTTTGTTGACCTCCCTTCCTCTGCCTTTGTGTCTTTCCTTCATTCCTTTTATCCTTCATTTCTCTTCCTTCCCTCCACCCACAGGGGAGAAGAGCGCTTAATTGAAGAACCCCAAAAGACACATGAGGGGAAGGTGATGAGAAATATGAAAATGAAAAAACAAGGGGGAGCAGACAATAGAGGGCAGTGAGGAATGGTGGGTGGATGAAACAGAGGACGAAGAATGTGAGAATTGAATGTGACCGTCAGCTGTCTCGCAGTAATTCTCACCCTAGTCTGCATCTTAGGTTAGCGATTGGCTCTTTGAACAGTTGCATGTTTTAGTTCCCACAATGCTTTTCCACTGCTCTCAGTGTGCCAGCTTTACTTTGGATGGACATGACAGGAGAAGTCAGCGTCTGTGAACTGACCTCCCACAAACGCACGCACTCGCAGACACACAATCTGAGCAGAAAAATAAAAGCTGAGCAGGTTTTTGTAAAGGGAGTAGTGGTGTCTGTCCGCACCACTGATCTTATTATCCAGGATGAAGCTGTTACCACACACAGCAGGAAGAGCCCCACAGTCCCGGCTTTAAGAAAACTAAAATTCTGGGAAAATCCTTCTTTTGTGTGTTCTGCAGTGACAGATTTGAATCCTGCAGATAATGTAAATATAGATTTGCATGCATGTGCAAATGTATTTGAACACATGCAGAAATATCTACTGTGGCCCCTTGCTGAAGAGACATATGTTAGGTTTTAGCATGGCTTAAGGCTCGAGTTAAATAGTATCATGGTTTTGATATTGCATGGCTTCATGTAAAGTCCTTTTTTAAAAAATGTATTTTAATATACTTTTATAATTTTTGGGGGCAAAAGCATTTTTTTCTGAGCTCATTACAAGCTGTTAAGGTTTGCTGTCAAGATAAATGTCCTCCTCGACTCATGCTACATATTTATGATATTCCATATACATACATTATGGAATATGATGTATTACTGTAGAAAAAGTACTTAAAAAGAGGTCAGCATTTACCACCTGCAGCACTAATATTTTTTCATATAAGTTTTCTGCAGATTAAGTACATAATACTTCTTCTGACACCTCAAGTAAGGCCTCAGTCATACTGGGCAGCAATTGGCAACCACCAGTTAGTAGGAAAAAGTGAGCATTTTCCCGGCCAGCTGCAAAGTGTTTGCTGGTAGTTACCACCAGTAGTGAAAAGTTACTACTAACATCCCAGTGCCGCATGCTTGGAGCCCATTCAGTGACCCCCTGGTAATCAGCGGTTTTGATTTAACATGCTTACTTAGCTTAATGCTAGGGACAAATATATGTTCCCCAGCTGGTTGGGTTCCATTAGCAAGTGTTGGCAAACAAGTTGGCATCTTTCATGCAAACTAGAGGTGACCACAGTTATCTGTGAAAAGAAATCACAAAGAGGTTCATGGTGTAGAACTCATTTCAAGACCAGGTTTACAAGTTCATCAACACCTGTCACCTAACAGTCGCTCAGGGAATACAGATTATTCCTGAGCAAACACAGCAATGAACTTATAATTAATACGTAATTTCATTCTGTTATATAGCTGCTTTCATCAAAGCAGTTCTGAAGAAGTTGCAATTAAAAAACTAGTTATTTTGAGCTAATGGTGGATATTTTTAATAACAAACCTTGACGTAATAACACAAGTTACATTTCTTCAGCAAGGAAGGACTGAATGAAGAAGTAGGACATTTACAATATGCATAAATATGTACACGACAAATAAATAAATACATAAGGAAACAGTATGTTTTTTATGTTTTAATGAGATCCAGTTTATTTCATTAGCACTTGGTTGGTTTCATTTGAATCCCACACTACCACACTTGTAAGAAACTTGCCACTAAAAACTGCATATTTGTAAGAAACCGAGCTAATGTTTCTGTTCTCAACAATAAGCAGATAATTGAAGACACTTTGTGTTTTAATCATCAGCCTGCAAGATAGATGTATAGGATATCTTGAGAGAAACAGCAATAAACTATGATCACACACTCAGCCATAAGTGTATCTAACATCCTTTTTGGTATCGATGCTAACCAGTGTAATTAGCACATGATTATATGCAAGGAATCTCACAAAACAAACAAATGCAAATAAAGGTAATTATCACACACATACAGGCTTATTACCCCAGTGTGCTCTTCCTGCCTCTAAACGTCGAGGTCACACTCCGGTTAGCCTCTAAAGTGCAGCCAGGCAGCTGCCATCACCACCTCTGTCAGCTTCACACCGTTAATTAGCTGCACGCAGATGCCAATCATCTGCTCTAATGAGGACAGCTCTACCACTCTGCCTAATGAGAAAAAACTCATGAAGTGTCTGAGGGGAAAGTTAAATGCAAGGACACACACGAAAAGACACATTAAAGCAGACGGCTGCACATTTTTAATTCCCATGTATGTGTTTTGTTTGTTTTTTTCGTTTTGCACACACATTTTGTTTTCCACTGCTCATATTTCATTCATGCTTATTTGTGCACTTGATCTCCATTGTGGTAACAATTGAGTCCACATGTACATGCAGAATTTATTTAAAAAAGATAAAGAAAAAAAGTTGCTAAAACTCTCTCATTTCTCTTCACACCCGTTTACATATCAGCACAGTTCCAGATGGCAGGACAGGTCATCGACAGGGAGAGAAAAAGACAACATGGTTTGGGTACTAAAGCCAGCAGCTACAGTTGATGACCATTGTCCTCTAGCTAACACTTGCTATTCTGTGTTGTTCTTCAATTTTAAATGGGCCTAAAGATCACCAAACAACTCCTGCATCATCTATGTCTCATTCTCAGAATTTTCTTACTTTACCTCTTTCAAACCTTTGAGTATATTTGAAAGTTATGCAGTGGCCGGAGCCAGGCTCTTAGGTGAGGGTTACACTTTGAGACCATCCATATCAATCTTTAGAAATAATCTATGTGCATATTCCAGATAAAGATGCATTTTATATGACAAATTACAATAACATTAGAAATGAGGGACAAAATGTTCACATTGAGTGTTTTTTCCCTGACCCCTGCACACTTTTGTTTTTACAGTGCTAGTGGTCAGTGCTCCGGTTGATGCCATTTCCTATGTGGTCTTACATGTGTCTTGTATAAAATAATAGCAAGATGCTAATGACGCCATAAAGAGATATTTGTGAACAAGAATTTCTCTCCTATCTCAAATGGGATCAAGTTCAGATAAGCATTTGCCTGTGCACTGTCCAGCTCAGTATCATTGGGTTACAATTTTACTGAGTACTGTTTCAAGTACCCAATAAGACCTGCAGGAGCCCAGTATCGACTGGCTAACCACACAGTTCATTTTCAGGTCAAGGTGAATTTGTGTGCATGGGTGAGAGAGACACCTAGTTACACCCATAATTCTTTAGCTCCCCTGGGCTAAAGGGAGGTGCTGGGAGGGGGCACCCTGGTGCACGAACATACACATTCAGTCACCCTCCAGGTATCATCAAAACACACAAAGGACTGTTACTGGGTGTGGAGCGATTCCATCCACACAGAGCCAACAAAAGACTGAGGGGAGACAGAAAGAATGAAAAATGAAAGTCGCCAAAATTGAGAAAAGAAAGAGGATGAAACAATAATACAGAGGTATGCACAGAGGAGAGGAAAACCGAGCAGCATCTTCGACTGACATTAAAATCTCTCTTTAGTTGTTCAAAACACTTCACACAAACATGACCAGCCTGTGATGTTTGGGGTTATTGCCTTTGTTTGAATATGTCTGTTAAAGTGGAGGAAAACTGTAAATGTTAAGACTCTTGAGCTGAGTTCAACCGGATGATGAAGAGTCAATTTCTTTTAATCAGAGGTTTTACCATCTGGTTCCAAGCTGGATCAAGTAACAGATGCATAGACTTTAAATAAACTTTGCTAGCATGAATTTGCGTGAGTTTTTCTGGACTGAAGTCCATTTGGATACTATTTCTTCAAGGGTCCATTCAGACCTGGGTTGAATTCAGGTGAGGGTTTTTAGCAGGGAATAAAATAATCAGTCTTTGGTTGTTTTTACCATTCTAATTTTCCCACCCCTTTTAGTTTTTGCCTCCCACAACCAGTCAGAGAAGTTCATGTGAATTTCTGTTTGATGTGAATTTCTGTGACTGTAGCTGGCAACAGATTTGTGATTTTGGCCATTAAAGTACAGTTAATTTCTGTATTTTCATATTCAGATTGCATGTAATTGTCAATATGCCCCCATTCAATTATAAACTGATAGCAGGACTGACTCTACCTTCTTGCAGTTTTCTTACTGTCTTGATGCACAAAAGTCGCTGTGAAGCCAGCAGCAAACCTTGACTGGTCGCAGACTTCATCCCTGTCTTTGAAGTGACTATTTCATAGACAACAGCACATACACTGATTTGCATGTTGTTGAGTAAAATAAGTATTTGATCCCCAAGCAAAACATGATGTAGTAATTGATGGAAGAAACCCTTGGTGGAAAACCTTTGTAAGACCTTTTTTTATAGATGGTCACCAAGTTTGCACAAGGGAGGTACTCTGCCCAAAATCCTCTTCACACAAACTCTGTAAATACATCTGATTTTCTTGGTTGCCGCTTGGCTTCAGCTCCCTTCACAGATTTTCTATAGGACTAAGGTCCGGAGACTGGCTAGGCCTTGATGGTATTTTTGGGGTCATTTTCATGCCAGAAGACCCAGCTAAGACCAATCTTCAGTCTTCTGGTTGAGGGAAGGAGGTTCTCGTCCAAGATTTTACAGTACATGCATCTGTACATTGTGCGCTTGGTTAGGTGTAGACTCCCCGTACATATAGCAGAAAAATAACCCCAAAACAAATGTTTTCAGCAGTTTATGTCTGATTGTGGGGAGGGTGATTTTTGGATCATGCTCAGGATTCTTCTTTCCCCAAACACAGTTGGTCCAGTTGACACTAAAGAGCACAATCTTGGTTTTAATTGACCAGAAAACTTTCTCCCAAGCTTTACTGAATCATGTAGGTGTTCACTAGCAAACGTATGACTGGCCTGGTCGTGTGCCTTATTGAGCAGGGGTCCTTGTGGGTTCTTCAAGATTTCAATCTGTTACAGCATGGTGTATTACCAATGTGACTGTGGTCCCAACTACCTGCTGGTCATTAACAAGCTCCCCCCATGTATTTTTGAGCTGATCCTCCACCTTTTTCATGATCATTCTCACCCCATGTGGCAAAATCTTATATGGACCTCCAGACTGGATTGATGGTCATTTTATATTTCTTCTATTTCTGAATAATCACATCAACAGTTTTCACCTGCTCACCAAGCTTGTTACTACAGTCTTGTCCTTGACATCCTTTCACAGCTCTTTGGTCTTGCCCATGGTGGTGGAGAGTCTAGAATAGTTGGGATCAAATACTTATTTCACTCAATGACGTGCAAATTAATTAAATGAAAACATTTTATTTATGTATTAGTCTTTACACACTGTTCAGTTCTTTGCAAATGAATAAACCTATATATCTAGCCAGTAAAAGCTCAGTTTAAAAAGAAGACAGTATATCACAATCTACAAGAAGAGGACAGACTGATACATGGAGAGGGGAATATACAGTAGAGGAAATAGGCTAAAGTGTGGAAGGCAATTTTGTTGAAGAGACAAAAATGCACACAAACAAAAAGCCATGAGTGTGTGTTTCCCAGGGACATCAGGCTTTATACAGTCCATCATCACAGCAGGAGGAAAAGAAATCGCTCCTGCTAGAGGAAGTGCTAATGGCTCTGTGCTATGAGTGTGTCACTGTGTGTGTGTGTGTGTGTGTGTGTGTGTGTGTTTGCTGATTGATCGAACATTCCAAGTCCATCTCGGCACGTCCTAATGGGAGCTAGAGTGTGAAATTGCCAAAACAGAAAGCAGCAAATAATCAGAACAGACACACGGATTGAAACAAACACACACTGTCTTTTACCATCTACTCGTCTTATACTTTCTCTTTATTCCTCCCTCTTATACACGCACGCACACGCACACACACACACACACACACACACACTGTTTGTCTCCACTTTTTTCTGTAATTACTGGTATTTTTCATGGCTGCTACCCCCTTCAGTCCCCTTCCTTCTTTACTCGGGGGGAAAAGTAAGTCTCTTTGTATCAGCACATTTTCTGTTAAGCACTAAATCACCACACTCAAACATGCAGACACAGGTACCAAAGCACATCACTGTCACGAACAGATCAATCATTGGGAAAAACTTAATTAGAGAGCTCTTATATTTGCTTTTTCCTCTCTTTCTCTGCAGTAATGTTTGTGTATGTGTTTCCAGGCGTCTCCAGGCAGTAGCAGATACCTTCCCCATCTCACACTACAACCACGCATTTATAACAAAAGCGTCCGAGGTGTGTGTGTGTGTGTGTGTGTGTGTGTGTGTGTGTGTGTGTGTGTGTGTGTGTGTGTGTGTGTGTGTGTGTGTGTGTGTGTGTGTGTGTGAGAGAGAGAGTCACATTTATCCACACAGTAACCAACTGTGTCCAAGCTTTCAGTTATTAAAATAAGCTCTTTATGTGTGTGTTCAAATGTTGAATTAAAGCTAGACAGTTCCTACTGCTCCTGTGGGAGCCTGTAAGTTATTTGCAGTGCCTCTGCTGTCTAGAGGGAGGTTATTTGCAGTGTTTCTGGGTGAGGAAAAATAGGTCAATTGTTTTTATCAGAAAAATCAGTGACTAAACAGCTTGGAGTAGCAGAAATGTTCAATGTTAGACTATTGTAGTTGATCACTATAATCCAAAAATATATCCAGATTCAAGACATCTGTGTATTAGCTAATGTACAGACAAATTTAAGACAACAGCTTGGAGGGACGAAGGCTGGATACATTCTTTTCAACTGGGTTGACGTAACAAGACCTGCAGACATAATCCATTATCCATAAATGAAGGGGAAAATATTTATTATTTTTAGCTCCAGATTTTTATTCTTGGATTACGATAGAGTAGCTTTGCATGATTCACAGTTCATAATAATCTTATACTGATTATTTTTACTGACGATGAACTGATTTCGCCCAGTTCACCCTCTCTCAGATTTAACTTGCCTCGCTTTAGGAAAACGTTTTCCTCATTGATGGCTTCAATGCAAACAAAAGAACAGAAGAGAAGGTTTGTGGGGCTACAGAGATGACCTATCTTTGATATCAAACAGAGCCAAGAATCAGTGGATTTATTGCAGTCTGAACCCTGACCTTTGATTCACATGTGCTGACCTCGTTATCTGAAATTTGGGCATCCATTACGTAACAGTATATTTGTGAAAGAAAATATGGAAAATCACAACAGATCACCTTTAAACATGCACTCACTCAAATCCAATCATACATACACATATCACAAAAGCAACCAGGACCATCAAAGCAAAAGAAGAAGAATTAAAAATAAAATAATGAAAACAAACAAGCAGAGCGATTAGAGCTCAATGAACCACACTTTTAACAGATGCAAATTAAGTGTGTATCTGAAAGAAATCCAGACTATTTCAGCTTAATAGGTTCTGAATGCACATGATGATGCTGAAAAATACCCCAATGACCACTTCTGCTTGTTTTAAAAATCCTAAATGTTTAAGACCTATTATGACCTTCCCTGTCGATATGAAGAGCTGCCAGTTCAGGGAACTCTGCGATTTGTAAGTGTCCAATATTCTCCAAGTAAGACCGACAGAACTACTTAGATGGATATAGACACTGGATGCTGCTATAGGGTGGTAGACAAGTATGAGCCAGTACTTATGGACCATGTACATGTGTGAACATGGCGGACATACCTGATGGCCAAGATAAACACATTCTAATCAGTTGAATATGGGACTGTGCAAAAACCCCTAAAGTGCATTGTGTAGGACAGAGACATTGAGCTAAGGAGAGCAAAGTCCTGAGATTTCAAATAGAGGGTGCAGGGTATGGAGAGAAAACACGCAGAGCTCTGGAGTTTGTACTCACAGTCGAGACAGGGCTTCATTCTTCTGAAAGAGCAGCTCTGGAAGCTGGCTGAGACGGTTTTTGTTCAGGCGACTGTGTGGACAAAAAAAAAAAAAGACAAAGAAAAAAAGCTATCATTTCCTGTGAAAGAAAACACTTGAATGAAAAATTCATTTGGTTTATACTTGTAAATGTCTTTGTAATGTGTTCTCACAGTCTTTCCAGCTCCTTCAGCTCATCAAATACTCCCTTCTCAATGTTACTGATCTGGTTTTCCATCAAATGACTGCAAGGAAACGCTCACATTAATATTCACTGTTTAAGCACATACTTTAAAAACAAATCAGGAGATATTAAATAACACAGTCAATTTTCTATTTGATAAATTGGTAACACGCTTTAATCCTTCCTTGTGAAACATGAGTCTTGTTTGGTCGATCTCAGTCTGAGTATTGTGAAAATACAGTAGTTTTTCTACAAGGATATGTTCTGCCTTTGTTTAACTTAATCTTTAATTATGAGTGTGTTGATGAATTTGGGTAAAAATAACATGTACATGAAAATAGAGTTTTATTTGTCAGCAGCTGAATATGTGGATGAGGCTTTGGTTTCAGACACTGGTTTTGAATCTGTCTGCACTTGAATCTGTATATTTGAGAAACATACTGCCGTCTTCCACCTCATATACCACTGATGTAACACTTTACCCTCCTGACAGCAGTACGCCCAGGGCTCCCAGTGGGCTGCTAATCTGTTCTGATCAGGTCTCCAGAGATATAATCAGTCCGGGACATGTCATCATGTCCATCACTGACACTCATTGCAGTTCTAGTCCTCAAGTTAACACAGGAAATTACTGCTCATGCAGTTTCTCCCCGAGGGCACAGTGCTTCCAGGTCAAAAGGTCATAAATAAACCCTCCTTGTAGTAAAACTGACACCAGACAAGCACCTTGTGTCAGCTTTACGTGGCACCACAGCTATGCTTCCCACATTCCTATCAGACCTCAAACAAGGACAGAAATGTGGAAAAGAATCTCGTAATAAATACAAGCTGTTGCCCTGTCAACAATGAGCCTGAAGGCAATGAAAGTAGAGAAGGAAATGGTGTGAAAGCCACTCTGGATGGGATGAGTGCTTTAATTGTAACCCATAAAATATATCTATAAGAGTAAAGGCAGATATAACTCACAGGACTCGGAGGTGTTTGAGACCCGAGAAGTCTGTCTTGGTGATGACTGTCAGGTTGTTTCCATTCAGGTCTCTGGAAAACAAAAGAGAAAACAGCACATAAAGGAACTGCTGACATAAAGAAGTCAAACCTTTAAAAACATCAAAGAACATCTTAGGAACAGTGTGTAACTTATCAATTTCATTAACAAACTAATTATTTTGTTTGGAAGATCGATGCGTGCAACAATCCATTTTCTTCTGTTTAGCCAATTCACAGGGCCACAGGGGGCTGGAGGCTTCGGTTCCAGTCATCACAAATACGTATGAAACTGAAAAGGACATTGTCTTGACATTTTGAGTAAAATATGTAAACAAGCTGGTTTGAAGGAATTTGAATTTGTTCCCCTGGCTGAAGTATGCAGACTCACACACAGAGGCAGGAACTAGAGACGGGCTAAGGTCCAGTTATGTTCTTAAAAAAACTTCTTCTGTGTGACAAAGTGCCTATTCCAGGAAGGCACAAATTAGTCACACAACTATCAAATCTGTTAAACACAACAGTTCTGTGCTGTACGCATTTTTACACCCAGGCTTTCAGTCTTTCCAAGAAGCCTTTCACACACATCTACTCAGTTCTATTCATGACAAATGACAAGAAACTATTATATAGAATTTAAATATTATAGAAACTATTACTAAGTTCAGTCCAGTGGAGGTTGTAGATAACAAAGATAAATAAACAAACAAATAAATAAATAAATAACTAAATCAGAATCTTTCACTGTGTCTCGCCTGCTTGTTATGAAGTTTATATGCCACTGCACTGAGCGTTACAAGCTGTGTTATCTACATTACAAAGAACTTTACACCTGCTGACTATGTGTAGGATTTGGCTGTTCAGCTGTCATAACTATTAGTTTGTACTAGATAAATGTTCACACATGTACTGACTTTGATTAGAATATAAATAGTGATTAGGGCTGTTCAATATAACGATATATATCGGATGACGATATAAAAACATCTATCGTGTTTTTTACGCTATCGTTTGTTTCGTGGTGTCGCAAAATAAACTGTTTACGGCAATATTTTTTCATCGTTTTGATGGTCACTGTAGTGGCTATATTAATTTCTTAAAGTTCTCTCTTTCTCTTATATTTAATATAAGCACACTACAGACGGACAAGCGCCTGTTTTTATGCGCTGTCCTTAGCAACAACGACGGTAAAACCATCGCGTGTCCGCTTGTTTATTTTCCACATAACCCTTTCACAATAAAGCTCAAGATCCTGTTGAGACTTTTCAAAATAAACTGAATCACGTGAAAGAGTATGCAGAGTATTTACGGATGAGAAGCAAAAAAGAGCCGTCAGGTGCTAAAAAATAAACCTTAGACTCAGATGTTAGAACAGACTTTTCCCCGCAGCACGCCGTGTAATAAATACTCACAAAGAAAACGGCAGCCGTTACAACTTATGTCTAAAGATGTATCGTTTCATGCATCGGTTAAAACACTTGGCTCCAGGTACACGACGCCCAGCTGGAAAAACTTCACGCAAGTTGAGCTGCCCGAGATTCACAGAATTTACAGAAAATGTTAAATTTTTGTGATTTATATCGTTATCGGACGATAGATGTCTTATATCGGGATATGAGATTTTGGTCATATCGCACAGCCCTAATAGTGATGCTATAGTTCTATATTGTGTTTGAGCCGCTTAACAGTTGGATCCGACAGGCAACCAGGCAGTAATTAAATTCAACTTTACTATAAGATATCGAGACTTTTCAGCCTTTTTTTGTTCTCTCGGTTGGTGATTATTTTGGCCAACTCAGTCTTACAAAATTCAGATGGAACTTGTTTCCTGTCCATATACTATGACTGTTATTTTTAACAAGTGTGGCTCTTGTCCAAGTCCAAAAAACGAGATCTTTTTTATTCACTCTATTAATATCCTAATACTGTGCAGCACTTTGTTGCTGCTCTTTGAAGTTATTTTCATTCAACATGTCAACAAAGTCTCCTCACTGGGAGTTCACTTTGAGGACAACCTTTTATTAAATTGTAAAAGGTTGTCCCTTGGAAGAAAATTACTTTCTTCCAGATATTTGTTCAAATGCAACAGCTACTGTTTGACAAGCGAGTCCTCAGCTCACACGAGCATAGCCTTGAGCTGCTTCGCTCTACTGTTGCATCTGTTCCAAGTCACCCAAGGTGGTTTAGGTATGAACTGTCGCTGCTGTGTTACCTGATACTGAACTCATTTCAGGCACTCGTTTCAACACACTTGTAGAGGCTCTCTTAAATGGGAGGGGTTTAACCCTGTGACCTCATTATCTACTTTGATTGACAGCTGTGAAGAAAGAAAGGGATGATGTCACTCTTCCCACGAGGCTTTGTGAAAGGACAAGTAAAATGAGCTGTGTGTGTGTACCTGTGTATGTGTGTGCGTGCGTGTAGAGTGTCATGTTCCTGTGCTACTGTAATGGGTGGAGCAGAGCCTGACCTTGTCCTGTGCCTTATAAAAGAGAAAGAAAAACCGAGAGACAGTGGATGCTGTGGTTTGGGTGTGTGAACTGGAGCTACAGGCCACTCACAGAACTTTAACAAAAAGACCTGATGGAGTAGCAAGGACAAAACTGCCCAAATGTCCATTAGTCAACCGATGTTGGTCTCAGACTGAGCTTTAAATAGTTGTTTTTTGATCCTCACAGTGCATTTTTTTAGTTGAAGGTTCACATTAATGCAAATCTATACTGAAAAAATACTCAAAGTTTGCTTACTATCATAATTTCTTGTGTCCTTAATGACTATGAAAGGATCTGTGATGTGTTTACACATAAATCTGCAGTCTTCTTTCGGCACCCAAACAGTTGAAAACATGTAGCAGCATGCTGTAGCGGTCTAAATCAGAAAAATCACCTATATTGTTTTTTCATACAGCAGTAGTGAAGTACTAATTGATGTTTTGTAAGTTTAAAAATATTTTTTCTTCAAAGACATTTTGGGACATTTTGTTGACACCTGTAATATATTTAAATCTGATCAGTGTACTCTGAAGGAAGTTCAGCACAGCCAGGCTTTCTTTAAGTTAGCTGGCTTGACAAACCCACAGTCTGAGTTAGTGGGTATCACGAAGGTAGTTATCATGTTTCTTTGTTGAGCCAAGCTTTGTGCTTCAGGCTGTTGCATAAAAAGATGTGTTCCACTTGTTACTGGTCATTATTAGTGTCACCTATTTCAGAGACATTATCAGATGGTGATTATAACATGGTGATAAAACTCTGTAAAGAATGTAAAACTTTAATAGTAAAATGGATTTAGTGCACAGAATAGCAAAATAAATATTTTAATTCAAGCCAATTATTGTAACGCTGAGTGAGCCCTCTGCGATGATGTTTATTTCAAACATGGCGACTCCACGTTAAAGCTGTGAAACTTTAACGTGGATTAATTTAAACATTCGCAGTTCCTGTGTCGTAGCCTAAGAAATTGTTGTTGTTTTTTTTAATGGATTTAACTGATTGGTATTCTTGGTGTGCGCTCTGTGCGCTAGCAGCTAAAATTCTGACAGTGTAAAATCAGAATCAATATCAGAGAAACTTTATTAGTCCCAGAGGGAAATTGAGTTGTCATAGCAGCAGATATACAACAAACAACAAGCACTCATATAAAGTGAGTGTAGAAGCATAGTTATGATAGATAAATATAAAGATAAATGGATATGAGGGGCCGTACAAGCCAAAATTCATTCTTTCACTCTCACACACATATTCTTCTTTCACACACATATACTTTCACTCTCACATAGTTTTATTTTAATTTTTATATTTAGATATTTTTATTCTCATGTTTACACATATTTAACACACACATTGCAATATTGTGCTCTCTTATACATGTATTTTAATGTACATATTTACAAATTTTCACTCTAACATACATGCATTTTCATTTATACATTCCTACATTTTGCTCTCATTTACATGCATTCAATATGCATTTAATCTCACAAATAATATATGTATGTAAGAAGAGAATGCATGCATGTCTGAAGAAAATATATGTATGCAAGAGAATAATGTATGTGAATGAAAGAGTATAGTGGAAACGGAAGGAGTTTAATGGAAACGGAAGGCTGGGTGTCTGTACCGCTGTGATTGGCTGAGAAGCACGCGCGGGTCACTTTCAAGTGTCTGACAGCATGGAAGGGGGAGAAGAAACTCGAGTTCTTCAGCAAGCTATCGGGGTGTTAAGAAATATTTTATCATCTCCTGAAACGGTCACATCGTTGTCCTCGTCGATCTTACGTGCTGCACAATAATGTTTAATATTAAGTATGTAGTGTTATATTCCCATATATCATTGTGATGTTGTTTATTCTATTACTCTCGTTTTCTTCTGCTTGTTTTCTTTTTTCTTTCTCAACAGGTGATCCAGGTGATCGATATATGTATTTTTTGTCTGCTTATTTTGTTGGTTTTTGTTTTTTGCCCTTTATCCCCGTCCCTGTTCTCCGCTGTTTTTTTTTTTGTTTGTTTTTTCCCCCCTCTTTCTTTCTCCCTTTTCTTTTCCCCTGTCCCGTATCTAGCAAGTAAAAAAAATAAATAAAATAAAATAAACAATAAAAGGTAAATCAAATGGACCATTACGGCAAGGCTGGGATGGTCCATTTGGTAAAGTAAATCCGTTGGGCATCTTTCTTCGCCTTTAGACAATAATTCTGATGGCAAAAGAACCAAACGGGACAGGTTTAAAAAAAAAAAAAAAAAAAAAAAGCAAGCTATCGGGGTGTTAAGAAATATTTTATCATCTCCTGAAACGGTCACATCGTTGTCCTCGTCACTTGATCGAGATGGGACGGGCTCAACTGCACCCAGTGTTACCCACAGAGATGAGGGAACTTTTTAGACCAGCTAACACCCGGGTAGCTTCAACGAGCCAAGTAGCTACACGGAGTTCGACTGGAGTGGGGCAGTCTTTTATGGCGTTATTTTTGTGCCACTATTCTGAGCGCACGTAAAAAATTGAGCGCACGTAAAAAAAAAAGTTTGCAGGTGCGAGTGTTGCATTTTGAGGAGAATTTTATTTTGAGCGAAGAAAAGCTGAGTTTAAGTGAACAAAATTCATTGCTGCGTGCAAAAAATGTATTTCAGTGTTTGCTATTATCCATACACACACACAATAGCAGCCCCTCTCGCTCAGTTTTTGTATAAACAACGAAAGGTGGTGGATTAGCCAATTGGTCATGATCAACTCTGGGCTGGACCAATTACAATACATCCGTATTGAGAGGAAAAGGAACGCGATTAGTCCCGTAATTCAGCTAGAATGAAAAAAAGACAAAGCTGGAGTTATTCTGTCTTTACGTTGCACAGCTGCCTCTTCTCCCCTCATTCTCTCTCCCTCCCTCTCCTGTTGCTACTTCAATCATGAAACCGATCAATGATCAGCTGATCGTCTCTCTTGTTTGTTTATCGCCCACTTTGCGCCAGAAACAGGAAACCAGCGGATGTTGCGCTAAACAACACATGTATGCATTCTCTTCTTACATACATATATTATTTGTGAGATTAAATGCATATTGAATGCATGTAAATGAGAGCAAAATGTAGGAATGTATAAATGAAAATGCATGTATGTTAGAGTGAAAATTTGTAAATATGTGCAATAAAATACATGTATAAGAGAGCACAATGTTGCAATGTGTGTGTTAAATATGTGTAAACATGAGAATAAAAATATCTAAATATAAAAATTAAAATAAAACTATGTGAGAGTGAAAGTATGTATGTGAAAGAAGAATGTATGTGTGTGAGAGTGAAAGAATGAATTTTGGCTTGTACGGCCCCTCATAAATAGATAAATATAGGCATATAGGTATAAACATAAATACATATAAAAGGACAAGTATGTGTGCAAATATGTCATGGTGTACAAAAGAGGCCTAGCAGCAGCTTAGAATCAATATCGAAACATTTATGTACAGTTTGCACTTCTGTAACTTTGCTTCATTTAGTGCACATATAAAAAGTATTCACCCAGTAGAGATGGTGTGCTTAAAACATGCTGTAAATAAAAGAAGAAGAAGAATCTTTAAAAATGTGCCACTTCCGGCCATTTTGTTTTTTTGTTTTTTGTTGTTGTTTTTTTGGTTTTTTTGACTTTTTAAATTTAATCGCTTTACACAAATCATGGTCACAATACAAAATGAAAACGTTGCGATTATACATAAAAAATAAAGCACAAAGTTAAAAAAAGAAAAAAAAAAGAAACCCCCCCTCCCTCCCCACCCAAGGCTCATATAAAGAGAAACAAAACAAAACAAACAAAAAATGTACGTCACACATCTGGAAAATACGTTTTTATATAGTCAATAAATGGGTTCCAAGTTGCAGAGAATTTTTGTTGTGATGAGAGAACTCTATATCTAAGTTTTTCCAGTGGTAAAAAGAAAAGCACCTCCTTTAACCATTGTATATATGAAGGAGCCTTATCAGACTTCCAGTGGAACAGAATGAGTCTACAGGCAAGCAATTTAGCAAATGCTATGGCATTTTCCTGAGATTTACTAATTTTGTATTGAGGCGGCATAACTCCAAAAATGCCAATGTGGAAATCAAGCACTGAATTTTCCCCAGTAATTGTCCAGGTTAGGACAAGACCACATCATGTGACCCTCATTTGCTAGATTATGTCCACACCTGGGACAGGCAGGATCAGCTTCTGGGAAAAATTTTGAAAGCCTCTCTCTTGTATAATGAAGACGATGAAGAATGTTAAACTGAATTAAACTATGGCGAATGCAAAGGGAGGAGGTATGTATACGATTCAAGCAAGATCTCCACTCATCAGCAGATAAATCCACCCCAATGTATTTTTCCCAATTATTTTTTCCCAAGTAAAAGGCCTTAAGCTCTGTATCAGTTTGTATATGACGGAGATTCGCCTTTTGCCAAAAGGATCTATTTCCAAAATATTATCCACTTGATTTTTAGGAGGTAGGTAGGGGAATGAAGGAAATAATGGTTTTGCAAAACTTCGCATTTGCAGATATCTAAACATATGTGAGGTTGGTATATTGTAATCTCTCATCAAAGCGTCAAAGGCGTTAAAAGCTTCTCCTGAAAATAAATTGTAAAAAAAACTTCAAACCATTATTATGCCAAATTTGGAATGCTTTATCTGAAATGGATGGCAAAAAAAAAAAAGGGTTAAAAGCAACAGGGAAAAAATTACTAACCTGTTGCAAACAGAAGTGCCTTCTGAATTGAAGCCATATTCTAATAGATGTTCTTACAACTGGATTTGTTATTTTCTGTTTTTGATTTAGAGCTAGGGATGAGGTTAGGAGGGGAAGTGGATTAGACATCAGTTTGATTTTTACCCAAGCCTCACCTTCGCTATTCTCATAAACATATTTCCAGTGCAATAATTTGGTGATATTAGCCGCCCAGTAGTAAAAGATAAAATTTGGCAACCCTAGCCCACCATCCTCTTTTGATACTTCCAAATATGTTTTTTCCATTCTGGGATTTGAATTTTTCCAAATAAATGTTGCTATTAATCTGTCTAAATCTTTGAAAATTGATTTGATTATGAAAACAGGAATCATTTGGAAAACATAGAGAAATTTTGGTAAGACTGCCATTTTAACTATATTTATTCTGCCTGCTAATGAGATTGGAAGTGTTGCCCATTTTTTAAAATCTTGTGATGTTTGTTCTAACAACGTGCCAAAATTATGAATCCGCAACTCCATCATTGTGCGGGTTCTATTTATTCCCAAATATTTAAATGTTTCTTTTTCTAAAGAAACTTCATTTTTAAAATGAAATGTTGAACATAATCTACTCTTGAGTTATGTGTTTATCATAAATTACCATGAATTTAGCCGAGTAAAAAGAGAGCCACTTTCATGACACAGAAAACCCAGAAGGCCATTCATGTTGTTTTTAAAGTACACCTTACTGAAGGGTCTCTCTGTTAGAATTAAACTGTGGTAGAGCCGCATGTATGATATTTTTAATTAATAGTCGTTTTCTAAATAATTTCATACTTAACTAATTAGTTTGTCAATAAATAAACAAATTTGGAATAATTCCCCTTTAAATATTCACACACTTTATTGTAACCTTCAGTGTAATGCTTCACTGATGTAAGCAAATGTTTTCAAAGACTGGTCCACTTGAACATTGTTTAAACCAAGCAACACACCGTCTATGGTAACAGCGCATCCTTAAGCACAAACAAACATCATTCCATAGGGCCCACCCAAGTGCGATAGGAAAAGGATCGTTGAGTGCGAGAGGAACTGACCTGAAAGATAGGATTATGGCCAAGCTTGAAACCTGGATCCCCCGTAGCCGGTTACCAAGATTACGTGAAGTACCTTCAGAAGGTCTGCTAGATGATGTTAATGCAGCACTACGGATGATACCTACAACCACCGACACCGACACTAACAAGCTGATCTACAATACGGCAGCAGTGATCAGTGAGATGCTTGGCTACAAGTTGAACAGCCACAAGGGGCAGTACCCTCCATGGAGAAGGAGGCTAGAGGGCAAGATCAAAGTAGCACGAAGGGAGGTTAGCCAACTAACGGAGTTGCAGAAAGGCGCGACAAAGAAGGTGCATAAGAAATACAGCAAGCTGAGGCCTTGGAAACTGCCAAGCAAAGACTCACAGCCTTGGCCAGCCTTCTACACCAGAGAGATAGAAGGCAGGAGAATAAACCAGCTGTTCTCTACAGAACCAGCAAAGGTGTACTCTCAGTGGCAAGGGAACAATAAGAGAACAGAGACGGAGCAATACTGGAAGAGCATATGGGAGAAGGATGCAACCCATAACGGCAATGCTCAGTGGCTAGTGGATCTGAGGGCAGACCATAGCGACCTCCCTGAACAGGGTCCAGTAACCATCACAGTGGCAGACATCCAAGAAAGGGTCTCCAGTATGAAGAGTTGGACAGCACCAGGGCCCAACATGGTTCACACCTACTGGCTGAAGAAGCTGACTGCACTCCACGAGCGTCTGGCAGCACAAATAAACCAGCTGCTAGTTAACGAGAGACACCCGGAATGGCTAACCCAAGGTCGGACGGTCCTGATCCCCAAGGACCCCAAGAAGGGACCGGTCCCATCCAACTAACTAGAGGACAGTTACAAGTACCTGGGGATCCCGCAGGCAAATGGGAACCATGAAGAGGCCGCTAGAAAAGCTGCAACCACCAAGTACCTGCAGAGGGTCAGGCAAGTCCTGAGGAGTCAGCTGAACGGTAAGAACAAGATCCGGGCCATCAACACCTACGCCCTGCCCGTGATCAGGTACCCTGCTGGGGTAATAGGCTGGCCAAAGGAGGAGATAGAAGCCACTGACATAAAGACAAGAAAGCTCCTGACCATGCATGGAGGGTTTCACCCCAAGTCCAGCACCCTGAGGCTGTACGCTAAGCGGAAGGAAGGGGGCCGGGGACTGGTGAGTGTCAGCACCACAGTCCAGGATGAGACAAGAAACATCCACGAATACATCACGAAGATGGCCCCAACTGACAGCGTGCTCAGTGAATACCTCAGACAGCAGAAACCCAAGAAAGAGGAGGAAGGCGAGGAACCATCATGGAAGGACAGGGCCCTGCACGGTATGTACCACCGGCAGATAGAGGAGGTGGTTGATATCCAGAAATCCTACCAGTGGCTGGACAAAGCTGGACTGAAAGACAGCACAGAGGCACTAATCATGGCAGCACAAGAACAAGCACTGAGCACAAGATCCATAGAGGCTGGGGTCTATCACACCAGGCAAGACCCCAGGTGCAGGCTGTGTAAAGATGCCCCTGAGACAATCCAGCACATAACAGCAGGGTGCAAGATGCTAGCAGGCAAGGCATACATGGAGCGCCATAACCAAGTGGCCGGCATAGTATACAGAAATATCTGTGCCGAGTATGGCCTGTAAGTTCCGAGGTCAAAATGGGAGATGCCCCCAAGGGTGGTGGAGAATGACAGAGCTAAGATCCTGTGGGACTTCCAGATACAGACGGACAAAATGGTGGTGGCTAACCAACCGGACATAGAGGTGGTAGACAAACAGAAGAAGACAGCCGTAGTGATTGATGTAGCGGTCCCGAATGACAGCAACATCAGAAAGAAGGAACACGAGAAGCTCAAGAAATACCAAGGGCTCAGAGAAGAGCTCGAGAGGATGTGGAGGGTGAAGGTAACGGTGGTCCCCGTGGTAATCGGAGCACTAGGTGCGGTGACTCCCAAGCTAGGCGAGTGGCTCCAGCAGATCCTGGGAACAACATCGGAGATCTCTGTCCAGAAGAGCACAGTCCTGGGAACAGCTAAGATACTGCACAGGACCCTCAAGCTCCCAGGCCTCTGGTAGAGGACCCGAGCTTGAAGGATAAACCGCCCGCAGGGGCGAGATGGGTGTTGTTGTGTGTGTATGTGTATGTGTATGTGTATATATATATATATATATATATATATATATATATATATATATATATATATATATATATATGTATAATCGATAGATAGATGAGGAGCATAGCCTCCTCGAAGATATAATTTTTGTGGATGAAGGAGGTCATTTGAAGAGAAAGAGAGGGAAGCAAAAGCAGGGGATTGGTATAAGAGAGGGAGGGAGGGGTGGATGGCAACAGGTCGAGGCAGGGGGTCCAGAATAATTCCCTGGATGTAAACGGCACAGACGAACCAAGCATCAGGAAGCAGAGTGGCATATACAGTACAATGATGACGATGATACCATTTTCACATGTATG
This sequence comes from Pelmatolapia mariae, assembly GCF_036321145.2. Lineage (NCBI taxonomy): Eukaryota > Metazoa > Chordata > Actinopteri > Cichliformes > Cichlidae > Pelmatolapia > Pelmatolapia mariae. The sequence continues at coordinate 7,468,828 of NC_086232.1, read as the reverse complement.
GATGCTCAGAAAAACACCAAGGTACAAATGATAACATGCTAAATGTGAAAATGCTCATAATTTGTTTTTGTCTTTTTGTATAAGAAGAAGGAAAGGGACACGAGGGGAGAGACGAGCACAAATACAGCCTCAATGATGCGTGGTTAATTGAGTTTTGTGCAGCATGTCGGGGTCAGGGGTCAGTTAAGCGACAGACTCCCCTCGAGTGGCGACTCTGCCAAACAATATCTCATTAAAGCAGAACGCGTCTCTCACACACACACACACACCATCACCGCCCTAGTGGGCAATGAGGCAGTTGATCTGCTCAGCTCTGCTTTCCACTGTTACATCTGACATGGTAGGAGAGCAGTAATTGGGGCGACTTAATAAGACAATGAGATGGGGTATGTTTGGTGGATGGCGGGAACAATGTAAATATATAAGATATAGTAGAGTTCACTTTATGTCGTTGAATAGAAAGACTGGCAAACTGTGAGGATGCCAGGAGCCAAAAAGAAACAACTTAAGATTCATTTGAGCACACATCAGCTACTATAATACTCTTCACATTCTCCTCTTTCTGGCACTCTACTTGAGTTTTTACACAGAGATTTCCTGCTTTAAAAAAGTAACGTCTCCAACTACTAAAAAGTGGCTAAAAACTAAAAATTAATTTAAAGAGAAAAAAATAAGACAAATAAGTAAATAAGAAGAATGGCAATATATACCAGTAAGCTTTGGTATAAAGCAGAATACAATTAAAGAAATAAAACACACACACTTACACGTGCACCCAAGCATAGGACCGTTAGATACATCTGAGCAGGCACTCGGCCAGTCGATGCAAATGGGTCATTTTAATCTGCTAATCAACTGAGCATCCGTACAAGACGGAAGGGCCAGTGAAGTATCAAGCTACACACACCGAGCACAAACACAATCTTCCTCCTCACAAAATCACACACAGTCATTAGAGAGAGAGAGAGACAGAGTAACAGCATACAGTCTAAACAGACTGGAATAAACAACAAGGAAACCTAAGACTTTTTCTGCTCCATCACCTGTTTACTAAACAACACTGCAATGCAGTCCCATCCTAAACCTCCATCTCATCGGGTTTCTTTGTTTGGAACTGTGGTGCAAAACTGCATTTAACTGAAACTGCATTTGTTTTGTTGACATCCACCTAGCCACGTCTCAACCAAGGACCGACTTGTTTAGTGGACGGAGTCCAGAAACGGAAAACAAATCAATCTCAAGTCAAGTTTCACCCCAAATAATGGATTTGTCTAAATCTCTAAAGACTGCAGTTTACATTAAGTTTGTTTTGTTATTTCTGGTAAGTTTAAAACCACTGTCTACAAAGTGTCAGCATCAATCTCCGTTTACCATGACACACAGCAAAAGCAAGTTAACAGCTCCTAAATGTTGTATGTATTTTAACGAATGATTGATGGGGGGCGTCGAGAGGGTGGGGGTATCATTTTAGTTTGAATAATCCTGAAAACCTAAAATTTATGAAACTGTGTTTAAAAGAAAGAAAGAAAGAAAGAAAGAAAAGTTGCAAACCAGTATGTAAACAGAAACAATCTAATATTCTCATGTTTTCTGTGTTTTTGTTATTTCTGCATCATCATAAAAGTGTTGGTACAGGTTCACAATTGCAAGTGACTCCTAAAAGGTTAACTCTCTTCATCTGGATGTAGCATTTTCAGTGGGAGAAACGTTTCGTCACTATTCCAAGTGACTTCTTCAGTCTCAGCTGACTGCAGGTTTCCCCAATCTTATAAGCAGTACATTTGCACAATGACGGAAACCAGCACCACTGGGCTGGGAGCTCAGTTCCTTGATCATTAATATGCAAATTATCATAACCACTGATCAACAACCACTGATCAAAGACCATTGGTCAATGGCAATGAGTACCATTCACAGAGAGTTGGGGAATGACTGCAATCACAACATTGTAAGATGGTGACAGATGTACCCTTAGGCTCCCTCCTCAATTCAGAGATGGTTTTTCCCTTTTCACGTATATGGCCTCCTTGGCTCCGTGCTCAAACCAGCGTTCCTTCCTGTCCAGGATGTGTACATCCTCATCATTGAAAGAGTGTCCACTGGCCTGTAGGTGTAAATAGACTGCGGTTGGGGAAACCTGCAGTCAGCTGAGACTGAAGAAGTCATGTGGATCAGCGATGAAATGTTTCTCCCACTGAAAATGCTACGTCCAGATGAACTGAATCAGCCTTTTGGGATTTACTTACCTGGATGACTGAGCATGCATCAAGATATTGCAACTGACTAGTCATGTCTGAGTATTCAGTTAGCATTAGCCAATAAAGTCAGCAAATGGTATTATAAACTATCACTAGCAAACCAATGTGAGTAATCTGAATTTGGCTAACAGGAAATCTGATAATATATTTATTATATTATATATAAAATAATAAAGAAAATATTAGGAATACCAACCAACCAAATCTCTTGTTCTAGAAGAGAGTTGTCGTGTGGCAAAGGCTTTTTCTCCCCTCCAAATTCCAAAGCTATGACATCACAACATAATTGGTCAGATGCAATGTTGATCCTCTAACATTATTTTAATGACACAGGAACAACACTAACAGCAGGATATCAGATACACCATAAAAACAGCACTGAAATAAAACAATGCAAAAGCCAGCATTGTAACCAAATAACTACTGCACCTAGAAATGCACTTAAGTTATTTAAATGCAGCTATGAATTGTTTTGCCTACCTTGACTAGGTTACAGGCATATATTAGCTAAAAAGTCAAATATGTTTTTGTTGCTTTGTCTTTTTAAATGTAAAATAAAAATCTCAGGACTAGCAAGCCTCCATTTTTGTATTCCACTAACAGAAACTGTGTTTCCAGGTGGATGGAGCATGATAGCTAATAGCCCTTTTCCACTAGTACCTACTTGGCTCGATGCGACTCGGCTCTAATTGGTTTCGAGCGTTTTGCGTTACAATTATAGCAACACGGCCAAAAGTCCTGTAATGATGTCGAGTTTAAAAAATATCGGGTTTCGTGAAGGAGATGCTCTCGTGACTCATCGAGTGACTCCACTTACTAGCCAATCGGTGGCATCTAGTCTATTGACATCACATTTTCTGATTGCTTGGAACCCTAGCCACCCAACAGAAAAGCCTGTCGAGCCAAGCCGATCTGATCTGAGTAGGTACTGGTGGAAAAGGCAAATTTAGGGCCAATGACGCTTAATTTTGAAGAGGCCATCCAAGAAGTATTCTCTTATTTTTCAGTAGTTGAATTTCATTTTTATTTTATTTTTTAAAATACGTGAGCTCTAATTTACTAGAATTTGTGCCTTTGCAGTGCATTTAAGGGGGCACCGTTTTAATTTACCCAGCAGAAACTAATGGTCCACTGGAGGATTTTCAGTGGTACAGGCCTTACATTATGCTGTTAGACTGTTATTGTCTTTGAACCCAAGAAAGCTTGGCCACTAAATTCATCTTTTCAGTGCAGCTGTTATGAGTTGGAATTCAGAACCCAACACATGGGGTTGCTTCTGTGTACTGCCAGGTAACCCCCCTTTCAGACTTGATCATAAAAATTGTCGACACAGACATGGACAACTGGAGACACCTCAGCCCACTGGCCAATCCTGTTATCTTTGAAGTCCGGCGCCTTCAATGTGCGGATGGTGGACTGTAATGTAAATCTTCATGGACAAGCCCATGGAGTCAGAAAAAAAAGAGGTGCACTGACATGTGCACAGACCCTCAAGTCCAGTGTCTGATTATGACATTTATATCACTCTGACACAAAAAGACTTGTGGCTGCAGATTTATAGTTGGGGTTGTTGTTTTTTTATTGTTTTTGGTTTTTATTAATATACTGCTGCTTTGCTGTCCTCAGTTATTGCTCTTGTACATTTTGGTCCTGGTTTAAACACGTCTGTTGATTTTGTTTTAGGTTAGCTGTGATTGAATTCCAGACCTTATTAGAGATAAACATCACATTAAAGGAGCTAATTAAGCCAGGTGCGTTTCCAAGGATGTTGTGTCATCTCAATCATAAAAAGTATAAAAGATAAATGTAGTTTTCATGGTGTATGAAGTCCCATTCTGAAACTCTGAAATAACTGTTTTCCTTAATGCCAAAACACATTTTTATAAATGGATGCAATAAAGAGGAGTGGGCTGACCGTGAAAGCGCTTGCAAATAACTTATCAATCACAAGTCGTTAACCAATGAGCATACCACAGATGATCCTTTTAAAGCATCATATGAGCAGAATTTACAAAAAAGAAGAATGAAGGACTCATAAACCCAGTCGGAAAGTGTTTACAGGGGTCAATCAGTCAGAGGTCAGGCGAATCATTTCGCTACTTACATCAAACACCCAAGGTCAAGTCATACACCTCACACATCATTTGTAGTATATAGCTTGGTTAGGATTAAACATAGACATAAGCAAAAACTTGGGTAAAAATACAACTGCTATTATGTATTTTAAAGCTTTGATTTCTTGGTTGCTGATAAGGCCACCTGGTTTCTCTGGACAAAATGTGTGCTTCTGACGTGAAGTACAGATCCGTAACTTTGGGATAAGGATTGACTCTAAGACAGGGGTAGGGAACTTCAGGCCTCGAGAGCCGGTGTCCTGCAGGTTTTAGATCTCACCCTGGGTCAACACATCTGAATCAAATGATTAGTTCATTACCAGGCCTCTGGAGAACTTGAAAACATGTTGGGGAGGTAATTTAGCCATTTAAATCAGCTGTGTTGGATCAAGGACACATCTAAAACCTGCAGGACACCGGCCCTGGAGGCCTGGAGTTCCCCACCCCTGCTCTAAGGCCTGGGTCGGTCAGGCTGGGGTGCCAAGCGGGGCTCACTGAAACAATTACTTATAAATTTGTGAACACTAGGCTATAAAATGTGATTGCTCTGTACATGAATGCAGAAAAACATATTGCTTTTTCATGACTGTTTCATGTTTTGTTGTGAGACTAGGCTGGTGCCAATGGTGTGTTACAGACCAGGATCATATTCAGCTGGCCATGTACAAACCACAGTTCTATTAGAAATGGAGAGATCCATCACACTAAGTTTGAATTGTCAGGATCTTGATGTTGATAAGTCTAAACACACATCAAACTGGCTCAACCGTCATCAAGAGAAGCTGAAGAAAAACTGAGGTAGAAGTAGAAAATCAATTGAAGTTTAAAGGAAAAACTCCAAGCATGTCCCCTCCTGCCTTTCTCACTGCAACCCCGGGTGGACTCTTTCTTTTGTTGGTGAAATGAAAACAGAACAATCTGTACAAGATGCTACGGAGCAGGAGGTTTCACGGGTTGTTTCCAGCCAGCCCTCAAGTGCTTCATTTGGCCCAAGATCTGACCATGACCAATATTCCACCCAGAGACTCACAGATACATGAAATAAAGAGTGGCAGCAAAAAATTCTGCTGTTCAGAACAAAGTCATTTCCTGACATGAAAAGAAAACCAGGCAGCTTTTATTGATAAATTACAATCTGCCTAAAACCAACTTTGTGAAAGATTACCGAGTCAACACTAAACTGTACTGCAGATGTAAAACGCAATTTCAGTTTTCTCTCCTCCCCACTTCTATTACCACTCTTATGCCTTTCATCATCTCCCATCCTCACCAATTCTTCTCCTTCACATTTTCTCTTCTTTTCCTGTCAACTTTAAAAAACTCTTTCTTTCTCGTCCTGCTTTCCTTCTCACTTCTTTTGCTCCTTTCTCCTGTTAACTCTCTTTCTCCTCAGTCACACCAAGGTGAATGAGACTAATATTAGGAGTCAAGCATACATGCACAGGTCTAATGGCACTTCATTAGGGGCGCCTTTTCCACTGAGGGGCTGCAGGAAGAATGGTTAGATGAGAGATGTGGAGAGAGAGAGGGCGAGAGAGAAAGAGGGGTAGTGGGAAAAGCTGAGGTGGCAGTCAGTGTAAATGAAAAAGAAAGGACTGGAAAATATGAAATTGACAGTAAAACAGAACAAATACTGAAGGGGAAAATATTCCACCTGTAAGTAGTTTTATTATTAGAGTCACAATTAAGCTCTTCACTTCTTTGTAACTAAAGTAAGTAGCTATCCAGGTTAGGTTAGGGTCATTCGAGCTAAATCTGTATCTCTATCTGTATTTATGGTGAGAGGTAAATCTCCATTGAATTAATGTTAGAGTCCCTCATTAGTGGCAAAACCAGTTGCCACACGTGTGTGTGTGTGTGTGTGTGTGTGTGTGTGTGTGTGTGTGTGTGTGTGTGTGTGTGTGTGTGTGTGTGTGTGTGTGTGCGCATGCACGAAACATCTCGGTTTCCTGCTCTTTGTTCACTGCGTCGGGCGCTAACAGTAATCCTGCGCACACTCAATTAGCAGTCTTGCTGGCAGCTACCCGTAATGACACACACATACTTATGAAAGCAGACATTCGTACACGCTAACACTGATTAACATTTTCATCAGTGATTTATGCCCAATTTATATAATGATGCCATCCAGGAAAAGAAATAAACAGACCAGGAGTGTTCTTTTTAAATTTGCAGTGCATGACTGGCTGCCGTGCGTGGCAGGAGACTGGCTCGTTCAGTTGTTTACGTTTGACTTGTGAGCGCACACACACACGCACGCACATTTATTTTTCTCTCTCCTTTAGACACAAAGACCATCAACTTGAGAGTCTGACACAGACCTTGACCTGCACTTTCTCACACTCTCTCCCACATACAAGCACACTGAGTTTAGGTTTGTTCTAAGATTTCATGTTTCTAATTGTGTTTTGGATTCATTCGGAGTGACTCAAGGAGACACTTAAAAGAGTGTAGACCATTTTTGTTTGGCTGATTAAAACAGCAGAAATGTGCATTATCTCTAATTAAGAAATGCCAGTCCTGGAACAAACGCTTTTCAGTGTTACAGACAAACTAGACACAAACTCAGTGAGGTCGCACCTTGATGTTACCAAAGAATATAATGTGTTTAATATTATGATACATTTTCTGTCATGACTCATGAAAATAGTAAGTTCAGTCACATGAACATCAGTTTCACGCCAACAGCTAAAAGGTGGAGTGATGTCCACACTGTAAATATCCACAAGGAACATAACGAGAAATACTCAAGGTATCTGGTGTATAGCTTATTAGATTACTGGACGGTTGATTTTCCTAAACCCACCACATTCTGTCCAGTCAAACAAGTTAGCCGTCCTTTAAATTTAGTGTTTGCTTACTGATCATTTGATCGACACATTATTTAATATTGCATCATGTATTAAGGTATAAGGGGACATTTTAAGTGCATTAATTGCTACATTTAAGTTAATTTCCTAATAGGGAGCAACAGTTTTGACTTTTCAGTGCCATGAAGTATTTAATGGACAATCCTGACCTTTATAAGTAATCGATGCTGTTTCTCAATTTCTGTTTTTACTTCACAGTTGTGTTCTCCACAAAAACACACACAATTCTTTTAAAGACTTCACAGAGACACTTTTTACAATGAAATTAGTAAAGAAAGAATTTTAGACACCTTTAAAAATGAACAGCAATACAAATAAATTATCTTCTTAGTGAGATTTGTTAATTAGAGTTGAACTCAAGCACAACAGACATTTTTTCATATCAGAAGAAACAGGAAAACACATATGTTTTAACTCGTGTGGTAGCTTATTGGCTTTAATGTACATGCACCGATTGTGCTTATATGTAGCCCCCAGAGATCAGTTTTGAGCCAGGAATCACTCTGACTAACTGTACCTAACTGACTGTTTATTTATTTTTGTCAGACAGTAATTTTTATCATGCTGCCCTTCTTATCAGTTGATCCACTTCACTCTAAGCCGTGGTTATGAAAGTAAGAGCAGGAAAAACACAAGTTTTTTTATGATTTATGACGATAATTTAATCTGGATTAAACACAAACTAAATGGATCAGCACCAGAAAACTCCAAAAACAATCTGTAAGTGTTCAGTGAAGTCCTTCACAAAAACCTCATAAGTGCAGTGTTTTGTCCAGTACCAGCGCACACGTTCCTGTACTCATCGGCATTTCTTCACAGATTTTCCTCTCTATCGCTTTCACACACACTTTCCTCTTCTCAAATAACCATGCTCATCAAGGCCCAAAGGGGCATCCATTTTTCAGTGTTGCCATGACAATCCCAGCGAGGAGGGGTGTTTAGTTTGACTGGTGCAGTCACGTTGATAAATGACCCTCTTATTGCTGGCTGTCGCCCAGGGATTACTGTATACACTCTCTCTCCCTCTTTTGCTCCCTCACACACACACAATCACACCGACTCTCTTTCCCCCAGTGGCTAGCTGTCCAGCTGATACACACACTCAGATCACTTTACATGCTAATTGGCCGACAAGACCTTTAACAAATAGCTGTCTAATGAGTCGTTCCTCTCCACTGCAGGGCAGGGTCTTCCTGAGTCTACATAACCACGTGATGGGAAGAATGCGGAATAAAGAAAAACTCAGGGGTCAAAAGGTCACATTGGCTATGTATAGAAAGCCTGATTGATTGAAATAAGAGCATGATACCCATTTCAGACAGCGGCACAGGTTAAACCAACATCCATATTGATCAGATTGCATTAGTGAAGCTGAGTCAGAAGCTGTCCAGGTTATCCCACCTCCAGTAGGAGAGAAAACAATCGGATGCCTTCCAAACAAAATAGATGTAAAATGTCGAGTGTGGGAGTCAAAGACTGAAAAACTAAACATCAAAGTGTCTTTGTTTTACTCTGGTTATAGATCCCACCATGAGTATCTATCGGAGTTTCTGTCCAACACATAATCTCTATGGAAAGTAAAAAACAGTGTGTTCCATATATTATCCAGAGCACCAAATACATTTACACGTTTATGTATATAAGTATATATATCACAACAACAGTTGCCTCAACATGCTTTACATTTGAAGATAAAAACCCTACTGCATTCATTTCCACATTACCAAGCTGGAGGCAGAATTTATATTATTACCCATTTCTGCTCATCTAAATTAACCTGTGCCAGCATTCATGGCAATAAAATTATGTGAAATTTTTCAGTTTCACCACTGTGTCAGTTACTCTCACCCTGCAGAGCACCATCTAATATCTGACCATCTCACATAAATAGAAAAATGGGCAAGTGTGTCTACAGGCTCACAGTTTTTTCCAGGCCATTTCTCTTTGACCGAGAGCCCAAGCCCCCATTCCCGATCATAAAGCTATTAGCCTTAGAGGGGAAAACATCCTCCATGCTACAGTAAACCAGAGAGGACCAAGGATAATGTATCTCTCTGCTGGCACCCCTGAAAGTCATCAATTATTCATACACAGGCACTCAACAACCTGAAATAAACACATACACTCACCATATACAAACACATACATGTTCACCAGGCACTGAGACAACCAGTCAATTCATACCTTCAGAGGCGGAGAGAAACAGATTAAGTACCTCCTAATTCATTTGTCCTCACTGCGGCGGAGTTTGTGTTAGCTGATACTGGAGCATTGCTTTGCATCCATGGGCCCACTGTTGAGGTGCATTGTGCTTATTTGCACGAATAATTGCCAAAAAAGGCAGACCACAAACCTGATGTCAGAAATTAATATTTGACTGTACCATAGAGTCATAGCAGAGGCAGTCCATCAAAGTCAAAAACAGAGGGCTCATTGGTAAAGGTGATAATTTGCGCCAACATGTAGCATTCACACACCGAGACACCGAGCACAAGACGGCATTAGCAAAGATATGCGGCAAGATTTTACCAGCAGTCATCATCTACTGCATTAGAAGATAAACCCTACCATGGTATTTCACAGGTTGTTGTAAAACAGACACTTCTAGACATTTTTATAAACCTAAGAAACCACCAACTAAACCACAATCACTCGAGGAAGGTTTGTACAGCATGTAAGTATGTAAGGGTCGTTATAATTTGGTTTCATCAAAATCAGATCAGTAGGTCAGCCCTGACATCTATTAAAGCTAAAAATACATACTTTTAATTACAGAGGCCTAAACGATAGATTTAGGCCTCTGTAAGAGCAGATTATGACTTGCAAGCGAGGAACATAGGACAAATTTTCAAATTTATCAAATTTCTTCCTGTGCTTATTTTTCAGGTGCCTTGATATTGAGCAAATCTGTAAATTTTAATGTGATGTGGGCCAGCACATCATTACCACTGCCTACCATTTGTGCACTGACTGTCCCGGGGAAGAGAAGAAGTTTTTTGAAGTTTTACGATACATCCTTTTTGAAAAGATGTAGATTTAAAAAAAAGTTAAACATATAACTGGAAAAAGGAGATGTGGAGAAATGCTGCTGCTGAGCAGCAACTGAATCCTGAAACTCAAGTGGATCAATCATGTGTGCATGTTCTCTGAGGTTAAACAGGCAACAGATGAAGAGAGCAACCACAACAGAATATACACTGACACAAACAAGAAATAATATGCAACGCGTACTGCGAAATGCCTCAAAAGAGTGGGCTATACTGATAATTAAATCACCCACTGTAGACCCTGTTCACTCTGAAACTCCATCCTTGTTTTCTCATTTTTACCCTTTAACAATTATACACGTGAGATTATATTCCTGCAGATACTGATATATTGACCTATAAAACAAACCTTTACCCCAAACTCATCATTAACATAGATTTAAATAGCTCCTTGTTTCTTTAAGTGAAGAGCAGCTATATGCCGTCACTTTGAAGGATTCCCCTCATCCTACTATATGTCTATACACATTTGGTCCTCGGAGGTGCAGTAGAATATAAATGCATATGTACTCACAGCCTCTCAGTGCCCCTGGGGATGTTTTTGGGCACAGTGTGGATCCCCAGGCCATGGCAGTCCACCGTGTTGCTCAGGCAGCTGCAGGGAGTGGGGCACGCCTCTGCACCTCCGTGACCTGCCAACAGCACCGTAACACTCCACGCCAACACCACCTGCATCCAAGATTGAGGAGCCCGGCCTGTGTCCACTGCAATCATCCCGCAGCCTCCTGACCCAGCTCCATCCCCTCTTTTTCCAGCAGGCATTCTGCTCTCCTGCGGAGCTCCCCAACACTGCAGAAACCAGCCAACAGATCCTACCCTCTTCCTTCTACCCGGGATGACTGACCAGTGCTACCTCTTTACAGAAGTGAGAACCAGCAGGAGAGTGTTTAAAGGGGCTGAGACAGCAGCATAGCCAAGTGAAGTTCAGCTCAAACTGAACGACTGCCACTTGATCCTGGAGTGGCCTTTCAGGGAAATAAAGGAGGAGGGAAAAAATACGAGTATATCCTCTTCTTCTACTTGTCACCAGCTTTAGAGCTCCCTCCAATTGGCTTCTCTTCTTCTACTCTCCTGCTCTCTCTCTCTCTCTCTCTCTCTCTCTCTCTCTCTCTCTCTCTCTCTCATGCAGCTGTACAGTGTGCTTGCCTCTCCCCTCTACTTTTCATTGAGTCATTGTGCACTGAACAGTGTGCCACTAGGAAAAAAAAAGAAAAAGAAAGGGGGTGTGGAGGGGGGGACTCCCTCACTCCCTCTATCTCACACACACACACAGAGTAATCATCCATCAAAAGCTTTTACAAATAGCAGCAGCAAGACTCCTCCTATGCCCCCCCCCAAACTCCACACATACACGCATACGCACACACCAGTACCCAGAGTGAACTCACATCTATTCAGTGGCAGCAGTAGCGGGAGCCGCCACCATCACTGAAGGTGACAGCAGCCTTTCTCTCTCTCTTGCCCTCTCCTTCTTTTTGTCTATCTCGCTCGCCCACATGCGGTCTCCTCCCTTGGGGAAAAAAAAGAGCCCGAGGCTGCATGAACATGATGAGAAAGGAGAGAGGAAGAGAGGGAAGAGTAAATTGTGATCACCATGAAGCACGAGAAAATATAACCGAAAAGCAGAAACTATTTATGGAGAGGAAGAACAATAGATGTGACATAAAAGGAGAGGTTGGAAGTTGTACTGCAGATTAATTGGGATATTTTATTTTATTTATTTTGGCCACGGCTCAGTGCCAAGACTGCACACTGAGCTGCAGGAACTTGGGTTGGTTGGGGAAAGTGGGGGGGTGAGACTGGCATAACTGGAATGCCATAAGCTGCCAGAGCTTACTCAGAAGTCTATTATGAATTCACTGGCAAGGCTTTGAAATTCAAATGGAGCCTGGCAGAGTTTTTTTCCCCAGTCTCCACAGAAACCCTGGCTTCAGCTTTTTGTGATCACCATACTACCAAGGAAAAAAGGAGCGGGGAAAAAAACTATCAGGGATACCGTGAAGAAAAACCACTTACAGCTGCAAATCTACAGTACAACCAGTGACAAGGTGTTAAATCCACAAGGAAACAGTGTTTGCTCATTTATTGATTTGTTCTTCTAATTTATGAATTATTTAGGTCTTCAGTTTAACAGTAAAATAAACCCCAAATTTCTACAGCAAAAAATAAATAAAAAATGTTAAAAAGGAGAAGAAGAAGTTGTTGTTAAATGTAATGTTCTGCCAATCAGCTGTATTATAAGTTAGTCTTAAATGGTTTTCAGGCACAGCATTATTGGTGCATTATAAGAAGAAAAATGTCAACAAAAAAAAACAGTTCTTTGGCTTGTGTCACTTCTTAAATGTATTCCTGATTCACACTGTTTTATACAACAGTTTTGTGGAGTATAGCTAGAGCTTCTCTCAAAGATAGATCTGGTTTGTTATTACTTTTCAGTGTGACTGCTAACACCTGGAGGGCACAGTTTACCCAGCTTTTTATTTACCACTATACATGAGTGATTATTGCTCATGGCCTCACTTTGTCTTCTCCCGGCAGACTCAGAGTGACGGGTTAATTTAACCCGCCGCACTTCAGAAGTGATGGAAAACAAATTGGCCACAGGCAGAGCCCGGCTGCTTCCTTTGTGCAACTGAATTGAATGACTCATTTGGCCATATTCGGTAACAAAGAGAGGGAGACAAGATGTTGACATCTCCAGGGGGTGGTCCCCCTTATTTCTAGGGCCATAATAACTGTCTGAGGCAGGGGTGGGTGTCGAGGCAGGGAGGGAGCTTTTACTGCAGAAGCGTCTGAATTGATTTCTGGAAGTAAAGAGCAGATGCTTTTGTCTCAAAGGCATCAATTCCCAAAAGCTCTAGTGTTTTCCTTACATGTAATGCAATTTGTCAATAAAAGTTTTAATCCTGAAAACAAGGGAAGACTTAAATGTTGATGAAATTGGTTTGGCCATTAAATAATTTGGTAAATCTGATAAATTAGTTACTGCACAAAAATTGGAACTCTAAATCAATGTATGAATATGTGGTGGTATAAACGGTGCAGTCCCCAAAACATTCACATAAAACTCACAGGTGAAACAACATCAGTTATTTCATTACAACGTGATGTTCAGGTGGGTCAACAAAACTGCTCAGAAATGACAGGACAACAAAGGCAAATTTCCCCGAATCGATGTCTTGATGCACGCTCAGTCATCCAGCTAAGTAAATCCCCAAAGGTTGATTCTGCTCATCTGGACGTAGCGTTTTCAGTGGGAGAAACGTTTCATCACTCATCCAAGTGACTTCTTCAGGGAAAGACCATCTCTGAAGCGAGGAAGTGGCCTAAGGGTGCATCTTTCGCCATCTTACAATGATGTGATTGCAGTCATTCCCCAACTCTCTGTGAATGGTACTCATGGCCATGGAGCAATGGTCTTTGATCAGTGGTTGTTGATCAATGGTCATGACAATTTGCATGTTAATGATCAAGGAACTGACCTCACAGCTCATTGTTCATTTAGTGGTCTAGCTTCAGTCATTTTGCAAATGTACTGTTTATAAGGTTGGGGAAACCTGCAGTCAGCTGAGACTGAAGAAGTCACCTGGATGAGTGACGAAACGTTTCTCCCACTGAAACCGTCCAGATGAGCAGAATCTAGTTCGACTGACCCAAAAGATACACTGCCAAGGTCCTGGTGTCAGGAAACAGGACAGGACCCCCAGCAGTCCCATATCCAAACTGTTTGGACTGCACATCAGGGATATGAACAACATAGGCAGGCGGTCGTAATATTCTGACTCATCTGTGTGCAGGACTAAAGGAACACACTGCGCAGTTAACGAAATATATGCAAACAGGAAATCCTTCTACTATAAAACTGCATTAAAACAATATCTTTTGAAAATGGCACTGAGAATTTTGTATTTCAATTTGTCGTAATCTTCAATCACAAATCTGTATGTGTAATTAATAGAATAATTACTGCAGGGATAAGCTCGGTTAGTTTTCCATACTAAAATTTTGTTTAGTTCATCTTATGTTAAAGGGCAATTTCATGGGAAATATGGGCTTACATTTACTTATTGATAGCATACTCAGTGATCAGTTGTTGTTGAGGGCGGGAAGTGAAATATACTAGGTTATACTGCCGTGAAAAAACTCTGTTCATGGCAACAGTGAACAATATGTAACAAGCTAACGTGTATTTGTATGTAGAAAAAACCTTAACTGGCTCATGAGTGCTTCCAAGACACAAGAAGCTATTATAATGTCATTAATCTGAAAACACAATTGGAGACAGACATCTGCATTATTCAACAGCACCCTTCAGTGGGCAAATACTGTCACTGCATTTAAGGGTACTGTGTGTTTGCTGCTGGGCAACGAAGGCTTCAATTTCAAATTCATTCCAGCCTGAAACTGAAACACTAATTGAAACATTAACTCAAACAAGTTTTCTGTAGAAAACAGAGGTTTTAATACAAAGTGGATAATCCACCAAGGAATCCACTGTACACACTTAGCTTATTTTACACTAAAATACAAAAACAATCAGGTTACCACAGTTTACACCACATGATACAACAATAGTCATGGATTAGTTAGCGCTTGGACAACTGAGAAAACTTAACCCAATAATGAATTCAGTAGGAAAAGGTATCCTGTTACCGTGTGTGTGTGTTTGCCCCCACCCCATTACAAAGTAATAAGGTGCACACGAACTTCTGAAGTAAAAACTAAAGCTCCGCCCACTTTAGTAAAACCTGGAATTATCAGTGTTCCAGCTTTCTCACAGCACACAAAGAACTCATCAGTGACCATGCACCGCAAGCAAGCAGTCAACTAAATGTTTCACATGTATTATCTAACAGACACGCAACACTGAGACTTAAAACATCTATTGTGTTGTGTTTCAGATATAAAACAGTTTCACATCATAAAGACGGTCTTCCAACACAGAGAGGCATATCTGAATTCAAAACAAACAAACAAAAATTAAAAAAATTCAATGTTCTCCCCTTAAACTGTAGAAAAGTGAAAAGGAAATCCCAATTTAGTCTCTAAAGACTAATGTTAATTCTATAAAGCAAAGAGAAGGCAAGGTTTCAGTGTCCATCAGTGATGTTCAACACTTCATACACTTTCATCAAACCCATTGTAACAACATCCACGGTACTTTCAAAACAAGATACAGCAGAAACAGCTTTCCAACACCTTTTTTTTTTTTTTAAAGAAATCATGGTTTTGGAGAATTGTGCAGTTAGGAAATTCAACTGCACATTTCTCTAAATTTCAAACCAGCACTTGTAATTAAAAAATCTAGTAATGTAATCTGAAAATCTGGAACTGGTGTGCTCGTACTCACAATACAATGAACTGAGCAGTTAAGCTGATCTCCATTTGTCTCGACAGATCAGAGAATAAACAATAAAAGGAACATAACAACTTATGCACTCAAATAAAAGGCAAAGCAAATAACATTACTTATTGCCTGTGTATGTCCGATCTTTGAACACTGACCAACCCTTTTAAAGAGTTTCTAGGAAGATAGATTGCTTAAATTTTACTTTTAACTTTTGTGTGAGTTATAGTTTTATTAAGTCATGTGTGTTATGACATCACAAACAGATTTTTAAAAATATTCTGAAGACAAACATGTTTACAGACTCGTTGGTGCTAAAATAAACAAATCATCTGTAAATCACACTTATGTGCTGGCACATGACTGCAAGCAGTCTTATGTTTTAGCATTTTGTGATATTAAAATGGTAAAGAAATTAACTGTTGCTGCTTTCTTACTGTAATAAGGGTCATAGTGGAGTATGGCCCACTCTTGGGAAAGTACTAAGACACTAAACCCATTACAATAAGAACCTGACTGTAAAAGATTACTACTCATCTTAATCAGAATAACCTTAAAAAATAATAAAAACAAACAAACAAACAAACAAAGCCAAAACCTCCATCCTTTCAACTTTCCTTAAACCAACAAATCTTTGACCACCTTTATTAAAAGGCGCTATGCAAATATTTTATTTTGAAAGTTTAGTGTCTGCTCAGCAGTTCCCGTGTTTCCCTCCCTGCAAACTGTGGATTTGGAGTCTGTCTGCAGCAGGAGACCACCACACTGACAAGTGTAGGAAAACACAAGATGAAGCAAGCAGCATCTGGACTTTCAAGTTAATAGAATTAGTATAGCACCTTTAAGAAAAAGAACCTGCCACAATATATATGAAGAATAAAAAATATATATTTTAGCTCCCATAAAGCATTCAGAGAATGCAGCATTTCATATTTGACCAGTGAGAAGCATCCCAGTCACTGGTTCCATATATTGGGGGGGAAAAATAAGGTGACCTGCTCACTGATTCTGGATCAGCAGCACAGCACAGAAAAAAAAAATCAATGACCCAGTTACTGTAACCCAAGAGTTAAAATACAACGTACCAAACATGCTAATGAAGTTTATAAAACAAAATCTAAAAACATATAAAAACAACAACATACTGTACAACATGTATACATATTCTATACAACAGACTGTAAACACAGTTATCTAGTGGTCATGTATTTTGATACAGTAGCTAAAAGGTTAAGTGATGACTGCCACAAGCAGGTCCAACAGCAAAACCAAACCAAAGCCAGGATCCTGTTATTGATTGATACCATTCACATTCAGGGAGAGCTGGGTGATAACCCCAGAGGTTAGTGGCAAGCGACACTGTTTGAATGGTTTAAAACTTTTATGTGCAAATTTGATTATTCAGCAGATCAAACTGGATGGAGCAGACTTTTTTTTCCTGTTCAAATTGTAACACATTGCAACTGGTTATCAAGTCTGCTCATATTGCACTTGATAACCAAAATAAACGGCTAATAGAAGATCTTTTTTTTGCCTGAATTAGTTGAAATCAATTCAAACAAATAAACTGAAGGACCAACAGTTTTCATTGTTTAAATCTAATCTTCACTAATGGAAGCTAAAAAAGAAAAAAAAACAACAACTATCATGCATGTTTGTAATAGTTTGTAAACAGTGCAGTAGACAAAGAAACTTTCTGACATTGGTTTGGCCGTACTGAATAATTTTTTCACTGCTATGCATCAAAAATGCTCTGAAAACAAACCAACAAAAAAAGCAACAATAAAGTTAATACTGCCAAAGTCCTGTCTGAGATGAGGAGGTGTGGGGCTTTACACTGAGATCTCCTGAGAAGGAGAGCAACACATCCTGGAATCTGAGGGCGAGTCCTTCTGAGAGATGGATGAAAGAAAAAGAGGTGGAAAGAAGGGTGGAAGGATAAAAGATGTTAATGCTGGCATTCAATCATAATACTATTTCACCTATACAACCACCAATAATACAGAGGAATCATGAAAACCGCAAAAGCAGAATGAAACGTTACAAAAACAAAATGCATGCCTTTATAAATTAATAAGTATTTTCTAATAACGCAATTACCTACAAAATTATAACCATCAGTGTTTAAAATGGATGTGATTATTCATTATCTGCTTCTTGCACTATCTCTGCAAGAAGCAGAGATAGTGCAGGTAGATGATGTGTATAACTGGTGTCACCCATCCACAGCAATGGACAGTGGACAGAGGTGAAGATCAGAGAGCAGGTAGGGTGGAGTGGGTGAACACATACGTCAAGAATGACAGAAGGAAAGCAGCAAGAGTTTACAAGACCTGGTTTGGAGACAGTAGCACTAACAAAAAAACAAGAGGCTGAACAGGAAGTAGCAGATTTTTATTGGGAGAGATCAGAATGGATTAGTAGTGAGTATATGAGAGGGACATTTCCAGCTGAGTGGTTTGGACAAAGAGAGGCGAGCTTGAAATGGTTTAGACATGTGCAAAGGACGAATAGTGCATGTATAGCGCAAAAGATGTTAAGATAGAGCTGTCAGGAAGGAGGAAAACCACAGAGAAGAGTCAAGTATGTAGTGACGGAGAACATGCAGAGGGCTGGGATAGGGTGAGATTGAGGGAGACCATCTGCTGTAGCAACCCCTAAAGGGAGCAACCAAAAGAAGCAGAGTCACGTCGTCTTTATCGTCTCATTTTTATAGTCACTAAAAGCCAAATTCATAAATGAAATTAAAACATGACTAATTCCACAGCCCAATTTAGTAATAAAGCCCAATATGATTTGTTTACACTGATGGTTCCGACTTGAAAAGCTCAGTAAAATTAACACACTAAAAATGTTTCTGTGGCTTAAGCAAAGGGATCTTTTAGGTTGGAGAAGAGTAGATGAACTAGACAAGCAGATGAAATTCCCATTTAGATGTGACAGCCTCTAATGCATGTAATAAATCTTCATACGTAGTATTAAAGATAGGAAATTAAAACACATTTAAAGTTAAGCCTGTGCAACTTCCTACAAAAACAAGCAAACAAACAAACACAAACTAACAAAAAAAAATAAAAATATAGTAAATATGGAAAATGACAGTCCTAACACACAAAATGGAATTATTTGCAATAAACAGTTTTTCATTAGTGCCTGGAAGAAAAATAATTAATTAAAATTTGAACATTGACTTTTAAATATATATTAAGCAAAGACGGGTGGATGATGAAATACCTTGGAAACCTTCAGAGCTTTGTCTTTGTGAAAAGCAAAATCTGGGTTTTTTACTACCAGTCCTGCTTTTCCCAACACAAGA
This sequence comes from Pelmatolapia mariae, assembly GCF_036321145.2. NCBI lineage: Eukaryota > Metazoa > Chordata > Actinopteri > Cichliformes > Cichlidae > Pelmatolapia > Pelmatolapia mariae. Next base: position 7,449,876 of record NC_086232.1, on the reverse strand, counting down.
CCGCTCAAAGGGCTGTTTACCTACACACCACACCACACCACACACACACACACACACACACACACACACACACACACACACACACACACACACACACACACACACACACACACACACACACACACACACACACACACAGAGGAAACAAAAGTATCGGGGGTTTGACATGAAAGAGTCCTGGCTTTAAATACCATTCAGCACATGATGTTATCATATTTACAAAGAAAAGTGAAATTTTGGGATTCCCTGTTTTGTGGTTAATACAAAAATGTCAGCGTTAGAAAAACAAAAACAGACTTACTGCTTGTAAGATGTCGTTCTCTTTATCAGATTTTCTTACAGTTCTGGTGAGAGCATCAGGAGAGATGTGTCTGACTCGTCTCTCTGCTGTCAGCTGCTCACCTCGAGCTTTGCGCTGTTACCAGAGGAGCACAGGGCAACAGTAAGAAACAGGAAAAGTTACATATGGATATGTACAACTTAATTATTAGCACTAAAAATCAACCTGTAAGCTCTTTAATTTTTCGAGTAATGCCTTTTTTAATATTTATATAATATTTGGTGATCACAGGTTCTCTGAACTCTCTTTCTTCTTTATGTTAATGCATATAGATTTTCATAAAAATCAAGTTTAATTCTTAAACTTCATTTCTCAAGACTTCCCAGAATTATTTATTACCTTGATGAGGCCACCAAAGGAGCGGGAACGCGGGTGTTTCTTGCTGGGAGCTGGAGGGACCTGGCTGCCCTCATTGGTACGTGTCCCAGAGTTTGTCTGTTTGACTAACTGCACACAAAAACATCACATTACATTTTATTTCAAAAGAAACTGAGCTATCAGATTTTAGTATAGTAAGAAGACCCTTAAGCGAACCTGTCTAACAAGTTTCTTCTTCTTGGCAGAGTCTGGCATGTTGTGGTGGACGTGTCTGAAGAGCTCCTTCAAAGCCTCCTCTGTATATTGGTTAGCTGGTGACTGACACTGCTCCTGAGAGCCGGGGCCCAGAGCAGCTGCCCTCTTCAGAGGTAGTACTGTCCGCTGAGCAGGAGAGCTGTTGGTCGCCAGAAGCTCCAGATCATCCTGACAGAGCACAGGACAAGTCAGACTGTACACTTGGGGGCACACTGTTTGTATTAGAGCCATTACTGTACATTAATGCAGCCATTTATTCTAAATGCTTTTTAAGGTTTCACACATAATCACACTTGGATGTATCAGGTACAATTTGGGGCCTCAATTTGACATCAAACCTGCTCTGCTAAAACCAAACCTGAGCATAACCGTCTTCATACTTTTCACTGACTGTAAAAAGTAAGAGGAAGTGAAGAAAACAACTTAAAAGTTGTCTTTTAATTTTTATTGTCTTTTCAATTAATTTATTGTTCCAAAATTCAAAAGCAGGAGAAACGCAACATAATGTGAACTTGGTTCACTAACCTTGGTCTGCAGAGCCTTGGTCCCAATGAAATGCATTCTAGCATATTCCCGCAGGTAGACTGGGGCCTGAACAACATACAGCAGAAAGATGTGCCTCACTAAACCAGTAACATGACGCTTTTAAAACCCTGATTCATTTTCAAAATGTTCAACTGTTAAGTCACACGTTTGTCTATAATCACCCTGAAGAGTTTCTGTGAGTGTTTGATGAGAAAAGCCATGCTGCTGTTTAGTTTCTTCAAATTGTCTTTAAGGTCACCAGCTGTCATCTAGAGCAGGAGAACAGAATGAAGAAAATATTTAGCAAATCTTACCAGTGTAAAAATGCAGGTCTTTTAACCTTCATAGGATATTATCATGAAAATGACTCAATAACAAAATGTATTTTACAAGCTTTTCAAATCTCTGTAATATAAGATCTGATTACATGTTACATTTTTCTAGGTTTGAATCAGCCTCAATATATTAATTGTGTTTTTTTAGTCTGTGTTACAAAACATGTGCATTCCCTTAAAATCCATCAGCATATCCCAAACATTTGAGTCTACTCATGTGGACGTAGTGTTTTCAGTGGGATCCATCAGGATACTCGCCATCATCCACTGCATAAATGACTGATGTAAAAACTATTTTGCTTCCAAAATGAGCAAGACACTCTTGATCTATAATTTGCAAAGTTTTTATTTCTTTTTCTGAGAATCTTTAATATGAAGTAAATTATGACTCTTACATGTCTAGGCCAGAGGACGTGTGGAGCAAACATGAGGGCCAGGTTGAAGGAGGACATCTTGTTCTTGTCCTGCTGCTTGGCGGTGTGGTAAAGCAGGTCCAGCAGCAGTTTGAGCAGTGAGCGGTTAGCCTGAGGTAGGAGCAGGAAAAGAAGTTGCAGGGCTTCAATCTGACGCTCCTTGTTGGGTATCGTGGTCTTGTTGCCTTGTTCATCAAACAGAGTCATGTCTAGAAAAAAAGTTATTTAAAACAGACAAAATAGAGTAGGGTGGCTATGTATTAAAAAACACAAATGTTTCACCAAAAACATGACAGAATTATTAAATGAGAAACTCTTAGAAAATTGTATCTCTGTTCTAAAGTGAGAAAATAAAGGTATAACCAAATGTGTGTTTGTTTATATTCCTACCAGCTATTTTGAGGTGAGCATGAAAGTGTCTGTGTGTCAGCAGGGGCTCCGGCAGCTCTCCCAGGAAAGTCTTCAGCAGCGTGGCCGCATCGTTGGGATGAAAGTCCCCAGACTCCAGGTTGAAATCAGCCCCACTGTTGAGGAGCTCCTTCAGGACCTGCTGTCGAACACTGTTTCCAGGCACCCGAAACAGTCCCTCAACATGCAGATCTAAGTGTGCAAGACCAGAATAATCGAATGTCATCATTCTGGATCAGTTTAAGGATTCACCATTCCTGGATGGCATCAAAACAAGTAACACAAGTAAATAAAACAAGTAAATAAAAGTCAAATCCGCTACAAAAAAACTGAATTCAAATGTCTGGCACCGCAGAAGGAAAAACGATTGTCCCTCAAAACAGATCATTTTCCGAATTGTACAGAAATATTTTGGATTTAGGGCAAGTGATGTTAACCAAGAACAACTAGCTTGCAACAATGACCTGAAATCCCCAATGCAATTGCATTCCACGTGGCCAAAGATGTGTGTCCACTACTCACATGGAGAAACAAAGGCTTCAATAAAATGGTCAATTTACTCAGACAAAACAGACGTTATCCTGTTCTGTAATTATTTTTCCAAAAATGGAAATACTTCTATGCAAAATGATCATGGTAATCGTTTTGCACATAATTGTGCAACCCTATTTAATACGGCTCATTGGAAAAGTTAATGCATATGGTGCATACACGTATTCAATTTGAAAATATGCTGACTGTTAAAGTCTTTTATTAATCACCACATTTAACAGGATATTTCAAGCTTTAAAAATAAATCAGTTTTTTCTTTGCGCTTGCACTCGGTGTGTTTTGTCAATGTATCTGAACAGTATGAACAAGTTGTGGCAAATGTGTAGTAAGAGTTAACATATAGTACATATTAAATAAAACTTGCAGTGCTTAACTTTCAAAACTGATTATCTTGTTAGTCTGCTCTGAATGCATACATGTACTGCATAATTGTGACCTCAGGAGAGTTTGTCTAAAAGAGTGCACAAACTGAGGAAGCCTCTTCACAAATGAAACATGGCCAATGTTGTGGGAAAAATAAATATTCTGTTCATGTTTCATTTTAATACAAAGTTAAAATTCAAATGGATTTGCAAAGGATTCTCTTTTAAAGAGCAGCCAGTGTAGTTGCTTTCTAAATGAGAGAAGAGGACATGGATGTATTAACAACTGATTAAGGAATCTGCGAATATCATTTAAATCACTTACTTTTACTGAGGTATTCAATAAGCTTGTACATCTGGGCCATGCAGCTTTCTGTCAGACAGGTTCCAAACACAAGGCCCTTATCTGTGAAAGCATGAAAAAGGAGATACTAAAGATTAAAGACCTCTCAACAAACTTGCATATTCTGCATGCGTTTCAGTTTTCACCACTGTTGTAACCTAGCTGAGTGTCTGACCTTTGCGTTTAAGAAAGTTGAAAGAACGGAAAAATCCTCCATTTCCGCCTGTTGGGGTCTTGGGGCTGTCCTCTCCCAGAAGCTGTGCAAACTCTGACCCAGGAAGATCAATTAGTCTAGTAATATTACTGAGCACCAGCTCCAGGAAAACATCTGGGTTCTCATGGCGGAGTTTCTCGACAAAAAAGTCTGGGTTGAAGATGACTGGTGGTCGGCCAGCACGAGAAGCCCCAGGAGATTCCTCATGGTTGATCACCATACTGTACACTGTATTGCTGAGGAGGAGATGCATAAGGTTAACACATGTATGCATGTGTGAGGAGGACACTTTACATTTAGATTTAGCACTTTTATCCAAAGGGCTCTGGAATTGGTGTCTCATTCAACTATTTGCTGATACACCCATAGCAGTGAGTCACCATCCAAGGTGGCCTTAACAATTTGGGATTCACAGTTTCACCCAAGGAAATGTTAACATAAACAGCAATAAGGTGTACACAAACTGTCTTATACATCTGATCTTCAAAATTCAACATCTCAAGCAAAAGTCTGATAAGAACTTTAAGACAGTAAGCTATGGCAAACAAGATTACTTTGTTATTTAGCTCGCTTTACCCTCTGAAGAAGGTGAATGCATACACAGACACGCGGGACAGTGATAACGTGTATATTATATGTTAACCTAGATCCATTTTAGCTGATGTGAATTAGATTAGCCCAAACACATTGTGTACATTCAAGCCACTCAGCTAACATTGCTAGTGCTTGATGTTCCCACCAGTAGCCGATAATATTTTTTCGACGTAGCTATACATTTAAATTGCTACAAAACTGTAACTAATATAATGTGTGGGTGTTTTAAACTGCATTACAACGACGACAAGCAGATGACACGCTGCTGTGCAGCTACACTAAAATGACCAAGCTTGTCGAGTGGCACTTTATCACTCTCATTAACATAACCCGTTTTCAGTAGTTTAAAAACTCCATCGTTCAGCAATAAGCGTAAGAAATGCTAACTCCTCGTCTATGTTAATACCAACAAAATATAAAAAATCTATTCCGTTTTTACCTTCTTTTTTCTGTGTTTTCATCTGCAGCTTTACTTGTAGCCATGTTCAGTTTGAATCCTCGGCTGTTGTCTTCTGGGCACCGCCTACGTCGTCAACCATTGGTGGTTGTCGAACTCGGGGCGTGACACGAGGGCCATGATTTGCATGTCTCTTACTATGATTGGTCAGTTTGAATTTAGGGGTTAATAAAGAGAAAAACTATATCAGTAAACAAACAGAACTGAATGAACTAAATATTCAGCTCATTCAGCTAAATACATCCGCAAATTTTACACAAAATAACACCCAGGCGTCAATTGTATATATTTTTTTAATTACAGTTACATTTGCGTTGTCAAGTATGACCCTATTGTATTAATAATAATAATTATTATTAGTAGTAGTAGTAGTAGTGATAGTATTAGTAGTAGTATATATATGATTTAAAATTTTCCATAGATGTGAATGGATCTCTGCCACGACAGACTGGCAACCTGGTGTACCCAGCCTCTTGTCCTATTGCAGCTGGTATAGGATCCAGCCTACAGATTGTGAAATTGGGTTCTCCTTTTTTCCAGATGATTGGGCAATGTGGAGAAGAGGAGAAATTTAGTTTGTTGTAAAGACTAAAATAATGTTTTTTACGAAGAAAAGAGCTGGTAGTAGTATCAACCTCAAATTAAGTGGACAAGAGTTGGAAAGAGAACAACCTAAATTTATTGTATTTTGGTTTGATGAAAGGGTGACATGAGCTGTAAATATAAAAAAAATAACACGTGCATATTAAATATAATGAGGAAGTGACTGGGGAGCAGATGGAAATTCTTTGAAAACCATTTACATTGGATTATTCAGGGCAGTATTATATCAGTGCTGCATATAATTCAGCAGCAGGTACAAGTCTTCATAAATTCAACAATATCCATTATCAGTCTCTAAGACGCTCCATAAGTGCATTTAAAACAACCCCGACAGCAACATTACAGGAAGTAATGAAAGAAACGCCACTTCCGTGGCTACAGGTGTATCAAATAAAGCACCTAGGCACGCAGACTGCTTCTACAAACATTTGTGAAAGAATGGGTTGTTCTCAGGAGATCAGAGAATTTGAGCGTGGCATCGTGATAGGATGCCAGCTGTGCAACAAGTTCAGTCATGAATTTCCTCGCTATTAAACATTCAACTGTTAGTGGCCAAAGGGATCACCAACTTTCTACAGAGTCAATCACTACAGACCGCCAAACTTCATGTGGCCTTCAGATTAGCTTATAGAACAGCACGTAGAGAGCTTCACAGAATGGGTTTCCATGGCTGAGCAGCATCCAAGCCTTAAATGCAACGCAAAGCACCGAATGTAGTCCCTTCTATATCTAGGGTGTTCTGTATAATGTTTGATCATGATTATACATTTTTATTTTTTTGATATTTTTTCTACAGTGAAAAGGTAACCTTTAATTTCATATATTTCTTATACAGAACATGCAAATAAAGATTTGAAAATATTTTGTGTGTTTTCTTTTGTGAAACATTTTTGTAGCTGTTGTTAAAGAGCTGCATCAGAGGTTTGCTCTGCTATGACAGAGCTGCTGCTGAACAACAAACTAGTTGTTAAGTTATGAAGTTAATTTCCTTCTCATAAAAAGTCTTAATAACACAGCAACATGACTGTTTAGTTTTGTTGCATTAATGCTTTGTGCACTTTGCAATGCAATTACTTCTCTGCTTTTCTGTACTCCGAGACATCACTTCTGATGAGTGTGTGTTTAATGTCCATAGTGTGACAAAGTGGATCTGTAGTCAAATCCATTCATGGTTAAGTTTTTTATCCCTACCTATTAAAGTAACTCTTTCAAATTACACCAGGCAGGAGTGCAAGATGGGAACAAATGAAAATTAAAAGAATCGATTCATTCAATTCAACACACTTTTATTAAAATTTATATCGGTAAAGACCACGTGAGATATTTGCAGAGTGCAGTAATCACTGTCACAATGCACATTAGGCAAACTGTTGAAAGAGTAACACTATTGTAGTGGTTGAATGGCATGTCTTTCTGGTGACCAATTCCACACTAAATTCAAACATCGTCTGTGGATCACGTTGTCATAAAATATATACAATTTTCAAGGTAACTGTGTGCCACAGGTTTTTTAATTCCTATTTGACTTTAATTTAAATATAATTTAAATATTCTTCTCCTGAAAGTGAAACCCTGACAAATACACATGCCATAAGGCCAGTGGCAAAAAATACTTCTGCTAATAACTGACAGGGTCACAAAACTGACACTGTGCCTCTTCAGCCTACATGTTCCTTATATTTTTACATGCTGTTCCCATTTAAATAACCTGCATAAAACAACAGGATTCCTGGAGCATTTAAAACTAGGTCACTGGTTGGCCCAATATTAAAGGAGAGGATGCTAAAACATTAAAAGCATATGGACTCTTCCTTCAGGAATGTTGCAATGCTATGGAGGAACTGAAGTACTTGGAAGAGTTAAGCATGCTAGCTAACATGAAAATTCAGATTCAAAAGTTTCCATTCAAACTGAGAGAAAAATGGAGAATAAACACAAACAAGATTCTCGAGAGGACTGACCAAAGAGCATGTCCTCTAGATATTGTTAACTTTATTGAACATATACAGGATTTACAGCTGCAAAGGGAATCACAAAACCTATTAAATCTCAAATAAAATCACAATTTAAAAGAAACAGCTTTGTCACTCATGTTTCTCTTAAGGATGACTGTAAAATAGCTTCTCTCAAACATGAAAAGTCTCCTGTCAAATCAAGCTTTTTCCTGTCTGTATTGTGTACAGGATGGTCATATATTGGAACAAAGTCGACAGCTAGGAAAAAGGTCACATGGGAAAAAATGAGACTTTATAAAGTATAACTGACTGTTTGACTGCACAGTACAGAGTCCTGCCTATTGAGTGCAGTACCAGCAAATGTGACAGAAGAGACTTCTCTTCTTGTTAAAACGTTTCTTGAAACATCTTCAAAAAAACTCAAGAAGTCCAATCACTTTTCTTTTTAAGCTCCTTCGATCAGGTTGAATAGAATGTTATCATTTAGAATGGAATATCATGAAGAATCGTATTTTATCATGCAGAATGTAACATTATCGTCTAAAATAGAATGTCAAAATATGCAAGAAAATTTCATCTTGTCCAATGAAACATACTCAAGTATGGAATGTCACAGTGCAGGATGAAATGTCATCATATACAATGGAATGTCATTGTATAAAATGGCATTTTATCATGCAGAATGGAATTTCATTGTCTAGCATGGTAAATAATCATGTGGAATGGAACGTCATCATGTAGAACACAATGTCATAGTGAACAACTGAACGCCATTGTTTAGAAAAGAATGTCATCACTTAAAACACAATGTCTTAAAACATAATTCTACATGTAATCATGTAGAATGTAAACGTTTGTAGAATGAAAAGTAATCATGTAGAAGGGAATGTCATCGTGTGCAATGAAATGTAAATGTTAAGAATAGGACGTCATGGTCTAGAACTGAACATCATCGTGTAAAACTAGACAGAAAAAATTTCTGAAGAATTTTTAAGTGTGCCTATGCTACGGCCGGGCCAGTTCTCAGACGACATCAGGATCTAAGTGGTTGCAGCAAAGAGCTGCTGGGTTTTAAACAGAGAGTGTTTATAATATTGACGTGGTAACAGTGTAAAAACACCCTCCAACTCTAAGTTTCAGCTGGAATTTGGCAGCAATTTTAACATTGTTCTCTATGAGAGACATGGACAGAGGAGGCTGTGCTTCAGTGGGATGTATTAGGGAACCGTAAAGCCCATCTCAATGGCGAGAGAAACATCGTACCTGATGAGCAGCTTTTATTCTGAAAGCCCTGAACACTTCCTGTAACACACACTTCCTGTATTATTGTTTTAATGACAGCTGTATAATGAGACAGGGACAAGGAGAAGAATACAGCTAATTTTGATTTCAATGGAATTTTAATTTGAAAAGTGAAAAAACTCAAACATATTCATTCATATAATTAAGTTATATACAATTTTCAATAATTTATGGCAGTTAAACATCCTATTTGCATTGTACCAAATGGCAAAACAACCAAAACAAAAAACAAACAAACCCACCAACTTTACACTCTGAACCACTGAACAAGTGAAACGTATAAATGAAATTGATGATTTATTTTAGTGAAGAACACAGTAAATGGGGTTGTGATAACTGGGATATGTATTGAGAACACCTGATTGGAGGCAGGCGTATGTCTGTGATATGTAAAGGTGATCAATCAGCATGTGTTTTTCAGTAGCTGCAGGAGCAATAAGTTGCGTATATCCTCTTGACTAACATTTCATAGATGCTTTTTTCCCTCTGCTCAAGTCTCCACAAACAATGACTGGTTGGTGATTCTTCATGTTCAATGAGTCCAACAGGTTTTGCATTTGTGGTGAAAACCTGTTGTGGCTGTAATTTGGTTGTCTGTATACAGTTGCAATCAAAGCTCTGACTGGTGATTCAACTTTGAGGACAACAAATTCAAGGTCAGTCACATTTTGCAGGTATTTTCAGGCCTCAGCTCTAAGAGTTTTCTTATACTACAGCGCAAATCCACCACCATTTACCTTTGCCATGTCTGTATGGTTTGTGTAAGAGAAGTGTCTGCTGCATGTGACCATGTTGTATTGTTCCAGCTGGAACTAGGGAGAATGAGAGGATCCAGACAAGTGTGCTTCTCAGAAGCAAGTTTAGCATTGGGTATTTTGGTCAGGCATCTTACATGTTATATACTTGTCAATAAATTTGTACACATGGTCTTTGAGGTTGCTTCCTAATTCAGGTGCATCTTTGACCTAAACCAGTAAATGGATATGAGGGCTACCTCTAGCCTGAAACTCCATTCTATAGAAGTAACCTTCTATTTCACCAATGGGCTGTGCAGGGGACAGGATCAGATTTGCCATTAGGGCATTGATTCTCTTTTCAAACATGTGCATGTCAGTGACAGTTTTGCATCAGAGAATTTCACACTTTGAATTCCAGTCAAGCTCTGAAAACTCCACTTGTTCACCTTGTTGAGTTTTTATGACCTCAACAACCTCAGGCCATTTCATTTCAGTAGTTGAAAATGTCAGGAAAAAAGTTGGCTTTCCTAGCTGTCTGACTATAGCGTGGAGATCTTTCAGTGACCTTCTCCCAATAGGCTGGAGTACCTCTCAGAGGTTTGATGAAGCGTGTTCATCTTTGTTATTTATCAATTTCACCAGTTCATCTTTATTCTGAAGCATTCTGTTAGAATTTTACATTCATCTTTGGTGATTGCCTTACTGTTGTGCACTTGGATTGACATGCTGTTTGTAGCCATGTGTGTTTCTGTCACAAACTGTGAAAAGAATAAGTTGCAAAGCGTGTATCTGCAGAGAACAGCCGCGAATTAAAGTACATGCTTGGGGACAGTTTAATTTTTCTGGCTTTATCTAATGTGCTCTGTCCAGTTGGAAACTGCACAGGAAAGGTCATGGCTTCAAGTTTAGGAACAGAGAAAAAGCCAACAGGTTTATTTCCTTGGGCAGGTGCAATGGTAAAAATTCCTTCGCCATATGATAACATTTCCTGTGCTATATCTGGTGGTTGCATACAGGTATTCAGAGCAAGACCAGGTCGAACTTCCTCCTTTTCCTTCTCCATATCTTTTAATGGCTCTTCATTTGAATTTGACTGTTCAAGCTCTATTTGTTCATTTACGTTGTTAGATGGCTCAAGCAGTTCAGCTGTTGTATCCTCAATGGTTCTCCTTTCTGGCACAATTTGGTGTTCTGAGTTTCTGGGCTGTGCACCCTGTATATCTGCATCAGGTGCGCAATGTTCGGTCTCTATTACCTGATTATCTGTGGGATTTTCAAAAGTATCTTCCTCATCAATTGATACATCTTTGTATTCTTTTAGTTTTGTAGTCCTGCTAACACATTCTTCGTGTTCACAGTGTAGAAGTGCTGGTATCCTTTGTACCTGATGTGCCTTTTTAGTTTTACCTGCAGGAGCTGGCCTTCATTGTTGGGTCTTTGGAGCAAGTTTACTGTGGTTTCTACATCTGATGGTACACATCAGATGTAGTGTACCATCATGTAGTGCTCTTTGCTGTCCTTTGGGCAATGCAATGATTTTGGCAAATGGAAGAATTTTAGCTAGTGCTAAATTGTTTGCCACTGCTAAGGATGACATCCTCTCTCCTTTTAGGTGGCTGTCACAGCTGTGGCAGATCCACTCCTGCATTTTTTGTTTTTGGAAAGGTACAAGGAGTTGTGCATTCCCTGTCACAAACATGGACAAATTTCCCTGTCAGGCAAGTAGCAACAATGTGACTATTTCTAACACATTTTGATCAATTGCAGTGTTTAATTTGATCAGGAAACAGTTCTGTGGCACACTGTACAGACATGGGTGGGCCCTAATCGAATTCTTTCACGGAAAGCTAATATGGCAGCTTGCATCACAGTGTTCACTACACCCTGGGGACTTTGCTGGCATTGTGTTGTCAGCATTTATTCTCAGTGCACAGTGCAACTTTTTATGTATGGAGAATAATCCATTATTATTTTGGTTACAGTGCTCCAGTTTAACAGTAACAAAAACAGACACTACACTAAGTAAGAAATAGACACAATATATACAATGTATATACATGCATATATATATGTGTGTGTATATATATATGTATATATGTGTGTATATATATATATATATATATACACACATATATACACACACACACATGTATATATATATATATATATATATATATATATATATGTATATATATATATATATATACATATGTTTACACAGAGACAAACGTTTGCCGTGTGCTTCCTGTTTTACTTTGAAGGTCCGTGTCTCATGTCAGTGTTTCTAGTTTTGCTTCCCTTGGTTGCATCAGGTTTGATTGTTCCCAGCTGTGCTCTCCTCCTGTGTCTCATTCCCTCGTTTTCCCTCAGTGTATTTAAGCGCTGTGTTTCTCTCTGTCTGTGTTTTGGTGTACCATCTCTGTGGGGTTTTTGGTAGTTTTAAGGTCTCTGTCTGCAGTTTAGTTTTCTAGTTCCTAGTTAGCTCTTTGAGTTTCTAGTTTTGTTTCCCTATACTCCTGTTCAACTTTCCCAGCAATAAAGCTGCTGCTCTTTGGGTCCTATCCTGCCTGCCACACAGCACAACATAACAGAACGATGTAACCACTACATGGACCCAGCAGGCTTATTCTGGGAGATCGACCTGGCCTGATGATGCGAATTTCCCACACCTCGGATACCAAGGTAGGGATAAATGCCATCGAGGCAATTCGAGGGGAATCCTCATTTTCAGACTAAATAGCTGTTAACTCAGGCTCCTAACCTCAGAAATTGTTAATCCTGAGTCTGTCTATCCAGTGTCTCTAAACTCTGTGTCTAATGCCTCCGATTCTGTAAATTTAGGCTCTAAGACTGTTTTCTTGAAGGCCACATCGTCTGGCACTATGGATATAAAATACTTTTTGTTCTGCTCCCTCTGAGCCAGGAACAGTAATGACTGGGACTGTACATTCTCTGCCTGTGAATTTAAAGGACTGTGGTTCACCTGTTCTATCAGTGCATGGAGCTATGCCTGTCTCATGTCAATGCCCTGCACAGCTCCAGCCAGCTTCATCCCTGCCAGAGGTTTCTGCACCTGTTGGCCATGTGTCTGTCTCCGCTGGAGGGTCTGAGGAGCCGCATAAGCAGCGTTCTCTTCCTTCCGAAGGCTCAGGAGAGTCCATCCATCAGCGCCACCAGATCCCTCACCTGAAGCAGCCATGTCGATGGCCGTTCAGCTGCTAGGCTAGGTCCTGCTCCGTCATCGTTTGGTCCAGCACGACCTGCCTGCCCACGTCCACCACCACACCATCGCCAGCCACTTTCCAGAACGCTGGCTGAGGATCCTTGCTGCTGTGGGCGGCCCCCTGAACGGTGTTGCCATTTTTTTTTTTTACATGTAGTTGGCATTCGGTTGGCATTGCTTCGCCTGAACTGCCACTGTTTTCCACACGGTCGGCCTCCTGAACTGTTTCCACGCCATCGCTGCTTTCTGCGTGGATGGACTCCAGATCTGTTTCTTCCTCTCTTCCACTGCCGCTTTTCACGCAGCCGACCTCTGGAACTGCTTCATTGCCACCGCTGGCTCAATGATCGGCCTCCAGAACTGTGTGATGGACTCTTGTGCCCAGTTTTGTGTTTTTTGTTTTTTGTTTTTTTTGTTTGTGTGGTTTTTTTTTTTTTTTTTTTTTTTTTTTTTTTTTTCTGGACTCCTGGTGCTCTTGTTTTGTGTTGTATCCTCAGTGGTGGGATTTTCAAAAGTAGCTTCCTCATCAATTGATACATCTTTGTATTCTTTTAGTTTTGTAGTCCTGCTAATACATTCTTCGTGTTCAGTGTAGAAGTGCTGGTATCCTTTGTACCTGATGTGCCTCTTTAGTTTTACCTGCAGGAGCTGGCCTTCATTGTTGGGTCTTTGGAGCAAGTTTACTGTGGTTTCTACATCTGATGGTACACAAACAACAGCCCCACGTATTGCTCTTTGCTGTCCTTTGGGCAATGCAATGATTTTGGCAAATGGAAGAATTTTAGCAATCAGTTGTTGTTGTTCAAGTATATTTAATTCACTCAGTTCAGTTGGAATGGGTGCTAGTGCTAAAATGTGTGCAACTGCTAAGGATGACATCCTCCTTTTAGGTGGCTGTCACAGCTGTGGCAGATCCACTCTTGCATTCTTTGTTTTGGAAATTACAAGGAGTTGAGCATTCCCTGTCACAAACATGGACAAATTTCCCTGTCAAGCAAGTAGCAACAATGTGACTATTTCTAACACATTTTGATCAGTTGCAGTGTTTAACTTGATCAGGAAACAGTTCTGTGGCACACTGTACAGACATGGGTGGGCCCTAATCGAATTCTTTCACGGAAAGCTAATATGTATGCTCTTCCTTTCTCTGACACATCCTCTCTGTATTTCTGGCCCATACAATTTTTTTTTTTTTTTTTTTTTTTTTCTTGTCTGCTTTGAAAATCAGGATCTGTGATAGATCTTCTGATAGTCTCTTTTTGTTTTAAAAATGAGGATCAGTTTGGTACCGCTTCACCTTATGGGCTTTTATTTTTTCTTGAATATGAGGATTTACAAAATTTTTGTTTGTGGTAATGACAGTTTTCAGCTTAATGAGTTTTCATGTTTGTTTGTCTTTGCCACTTCATCAGATGAAGATTTGTCTTTAGGTTGTACATGCTGCCTCTGACTTGTTTTGGCAGATCGCTTACTTACGTCGTTTATTTAGTTTGCACATGTTTTCTGCTGTTTTGAGGGTTTTATCTGTGACTTTGTCTCTGTCATTATTTAGTTCAAGATGTTGTTCTTTCCTGATGCTGCCTGTTGGTTCGACAGATGTTTCAAGTTGGTCTTCACAGATTTGCTTTGTAGCCCTTTTGTCTTGTGATGAGTTTAAAGTACTTTGTAACATTGTCATATGGGTTTGGCCTGATTCTGGTTGAGGCACTTGTTGTAGCAGTAGGTCTTTGTGTTACCTGAGTTGACTGTCCAGGATGTTCACTGTGAGTGCTGATACTTTTGAACTGGCGCAAACTCTCATCTTCCATAACTGCCACAATCAGGTCAATTGATCAGGTCATTCATATGAGTGAAAGTGAACCTGCTTCACTGCTTTAGTGTAAGTCAAAGAACCCATACCTCCTTGATCTGTCATGGAAAACTGCAATGCACTCAGGTGAGACTAAAGCATGGTTCACATCTGTTGACAGACACTTGAGGCAACCACCTCTTTTGTTTTTGAGGACTTTTTTTCTGCTGCTTTCAGGTATCCATACTGCACATCTTCAATGTTCACACTGTAGACATTTGTGTCAGTATGAGCTTGATTGGGTAGTTCCTCTATTGTCAGATTATCGTGCATATAACGAGCCTCCTGCAGAAGATTTGCTTTAACCCAACCGTAGAGTACATCTCCCTGTTCGAGCACCTTATCAAGTTGGGTTGTGTTGAATTGGCATTCCTTATTGTGGTAGGCCAGGAATGTGAGGGAATTACACGTGCACTGATAATTTCTAGAGAATTCTCGATTTAAACCTTTCATCACTTTGACAATGAGTTGCACTAACACACCTAAAGTGCTGAATTCCGTTGCTCTGTAGCTCCTCTGTCAGTAGGTCTTCATTTGTGTCATGGAGAGGCTGATCAAGGAATGATAGAGGGGACACATGTTGTTCTTAAGCATTTTAATGAAATGTGTTTCAAGGTTATAATATTATTATTGTGTTAGTCCCCGTAGGGAAATTACTCCTCTGCATTTAACCCATTCACTCAGTGGGCAGCCACCAATGCAGCGCCTGGGGAGCAGTGTGTAGGGACGGTACCTTGCTCAGGGGTACCTCAGGGTAGCCGTTCAGTGGAGTCGAACCCCCGACCTTCCGATCATGGGGCAACCACTCTACCTACTGAGCTGTCCCTGCCCCTAAAGCAATAAAATGTATTTTCTCTTGGTACAACGATGTTAGAAATGTCTTCTGTTTTCTGTTTTCTTTTCTTTTTTAACCTGGCAAGAGTTAAAAAAAAGTAAGTTTAGGTATTTTTGTCAAGTGAGGACATTTTTAAACTGTTAAGACAATTAAGCAATGTTATTGCACATTAAGCCAAATTATATCACTCAATCATATTATAGCATAATCTGAAGATAAACAGCATCGGGGGGGGAATAACAAAGTACAAATGCTTGAAGTATCTGTACTTTGCTTGAGTATTTTTTTTTTTTCTGATAACCATTTTTAAACAAATATCTGTACTTTATACTCACATTTTCAAAGCAGGCTCATTACTTTTGGTATACTGCGTTTATTTTACGTTGCTGCTGGCCTTCAAACTTCAAATCAGTTTAAGCCCAAACAGTAACCCATGAAAGCCAATCCTGTTCCTGTGTTTGTGGAGATTTCAGATGCTGTTAAATCAGATATTGGGTCTGCACATGTGACATGTTTCATATTGTGAACAAACTGAGGTACACTAATTGTGATTATTTAAAAGTTGCATGAAAATACTGTGTAGTTTAGTGTAGGAAAAACAGGTTAGATTGCACGTGGGGAGGAGAGGGTGCTCATAAAGAAGACCAGTGCGACGTCGGTCATATTGACCTGGTTTGGGTTTAAGCAGTCGGATGTTGAGCAGAAAAATATCATCTGCGAATTATGCCGGGCGACAGTAATAGGGAAGAGAGGGAGTACAAGTAATTTGTTTTATCACCTCAAAACGAAGCTTGTTTTGGAATATGATGAAAGCCAAAAACTGCGCCTTCCATAGACGCCCAGTCAGTCAAGTGGAAAGAAAAAAGGTAGTCCTACCAAGCCTTACACACCAGCAGGCTGATATTTCCCAAGCCTTTTCCAAAGGCACTTTTTTTTTTTTTTTTTTTAAACAATTTAGAATTGTGTTACTGATATTTTACTTGTGTGTTGTGTGGTTTTTGTTTTATTTGTTGTTTTTTGTTTTGTTTTTTTTAATTCAAACACTTTTGCATTTATATTCATTTTTATTTGTTATTTAAGAATTTTGTGTTACATTGTTTGGAAAAAGATCTGTTACATCTCAAAAATTATTTGAATAATTTTGTAATTTAAAAAATTTTGCACAATAAATGTTCTTAAAATGGCATTCTGTACTGTTCAGTCATTTTGACTGCAGAAAAGAATATATCACAATATACTGAGTAATCTCTTCCCTTCTCATTTTCCTGTTTAGAGGCAAAGTCACCCTCTACAATGGAGGCAAAAGAAAATGGATGTATTTTCCTTTTTTCTGTTCATGTTCTACTTTACTGATTCAAGCTGGGAACCTTTATTAGAATTAATATTTAGAATACACTTTATTTCAGTAAGTAACTTTCAGTATCTACATATGTTTTATTATTACATGAATATAGCATAAGGTTCAGTTAGCTTTGCATAAAGTGGTTTGTAGAAATGTTAGAAATTCAAGGAGCTACTTTTCTTTAAGTACATTTCAGTAAAAGAAGTTAAATCAGTACTTCTACTTTTACTGGAGTATTTTTAACAAGAGTATCTGTACTTGCACTAAAGTACAGAATGTCTGTAATTTTGCCACCTCTGAGAGAGACAGAGAAGCAGATGGAGACAGTTCGATATTCAGAAATGCCTTTCCAGAGAGAAAATGGGTGCAGGATAGTGCTTCATCCACTTTCCAGATGTGTTTTAATAGTGGAGGTGTCCTGGCCATCTGTTAACACATGAGATTTTCTAATACTGGGTTTCAACATTTCATATCAAATCAAAAGTTAAATGGAATTATCATCAGCTAGATGTGTGAAATCATTATATAGCTCCTGTTAGCTCAAAGCTTTTTATTTTTTTTTTTATTTTTTTTTTTAAATCAGATCAGCTAAAGAATTTGCAAAGTGATGATACTTGTGCAAAGTGGGGCTATTATTGGAAAGAAAAGAAGTTTGTGAAAAGTGAAATTAAACTACGTCAACCCTGGTTATAAAACGGCAAATGAGTGGGAATACCTTTTTAGCTAGAGAATTTGAAGGCGTGTGGAAAGCATCAGTTGCCCAGAATGGTTTTGCTGGTGGAGGTGTCTGAAATCTGATAACATGTGATGTTAATTAAAATGATTAAAATCTAGTAACACATTTGAAACAGTGAAACATGGATACTTTAAAGAAAACAAGGAACAGTAGTGGTTACTAAACTTACAAAAGAATCCCTGCTGTTTGCACAATGCTGACATGTAACCATGAATATGTCTTTAACATTTAAGTGTAGTGTAATTGTTTGCTATGTAGTGTTATTGGAGGAATAATTTTTGATATTTACCTTTCTACCTGGAGGGAGGTGGGTCTATTCTCCTTTCCCCAGAACAGCCTGGTTGGTGGTATCTGCTAACCCAAGAGATAAGTGTATGAAATGTTAAGACATTCATTGTAAATGCCCTGCATGGCATACATTGTCATGCCAGCTGTGTGACATTGCAACACATCAATGGTCAACTGTATGAACAGGTGTCCTAAATATATACTGCCTGTGCTCACTACCATGTCAACATCACCGGTTCAGATGGAAAAGTAATGTCTGCCTCATCTTGGTTGTGGCCAGTGAGGGTTGGCACTGCTGGATCTACCAGGTCAAGTGGTTTCCAGTGCGTTGTGTTTTTTTTTTTTTTTTTTTTTTTTTTTTTTGTTTTGTTTTGTTTTGTTTTGTTTTGTTTTGTTTTTTGTTTTTTGTGCATGGGATCTTTTATATTTTTTCTTGGCATTTGGTAGGATGTCAGCATTAAAATGTTCAGCTTTGCCATCAGCCATCGGTTTAAAAAAAAAAAAAAAAAAAACTCATTGTTAAATTTTTTTAGTTAAAATCTTTCATAAACAAGAAAAAATGAAATGATTCCTTAATGATATTAAATTTTTACTATAGGATTATCATGCTGACAAAAATTCAAAATAAGGTAATAATAACAATAATAATAATGCACAAACTATTGGCATTTCAAGCACGTGATCAGACCCTGCTTTGATTATAATTTAAGCAAAACACCCAGCAAGTTGCATCAGTAGCTAATACATGTATGATTATACGTGTATGATTATTTTAGCCCTCTGGTGGTGTTAGCCAAGATGATGACAAGAAACAAAAGGAGGGGGGGGCAGGATTATGAGCAAATACTTAGCTTAACTCCATTTGGTTACTCAGTTTCTCTATAGAGCAAGTGGGAAAATGATTGACTTGCAAAGCTGGGAGGTGGTCTTGTTGCCGGGGCTCTGGTAAAATGCCAGCAGCAAGCAACTCCACATGTTCACAGCTCACACTTAACACGTCAAATTTATCAAAATCTCACAAACCTATAATATTGCATTATGAGTATATATGGAGCCTTTGAATGAAGAGTGAAAATGAAAAAGAGCCAGTTGAGCATTAGGAAGGGGCCCAGGACTATGATCAAATACTTAGCTTAACTCCTATTGGTTACTCAGTTTCTGTATAGAATAAGACTGCAGATGGAATAAATAGTTTCTAAACAAATCTGTGTGATAGAAATGCACTAACTAAACTTGTAAACATGTTGTACCAATACTACTCACAAGCAATAAGTCTGCAAAGCAGAAACGCAGCCAGCTTCCTGTTTCCTCCACCAACAGGAACATAAATCTCCACTGAGTAGTCATAGAAACAAGCAACGAAAAGAGTCAAACATAACAACGGAACTTTTAGAAATAGATAAAGAATATGCCATCTCTCCTTCATCCAAACTTTATAAAAAGGTCTCACTGTAGACAGAACTTAAATTGCTTTACACAAACGACACAATAAGATTACTTACACAATTTCGACATAAGTACTATGAACACGGGGGGAAAAAACTGGTAGTTTACTAGCAAGGCAAATTAAAGAAGTTGCAGTATCCAGATTGATTACAGAAATAACTAATGTAGGGCAAATAACAACAGATCCAAAGAAAATTAATGATGTATTCCGAGAATATTACGCAGCACTTTACTCCTCAGACTCACAAAAAGATCCAGACTTAATTGAGAGTTTTTTCGATTCTATTCAAGTTCCATCTATCAATATAGAACATAAAGTACTGCTAGAACAACCAATAACCTTAAGCGAGACAAATCAGGCTATTCAAATTATGCAGTGTTCAAAAAGCCCCGGCCCGGACGGGTATAGTGCCGAATTTTACAAGACCTTTAGCGAACAGATTTCACCCCTGCTTTTGGAGGTATATACCGAAGCTTTAATTAGAGGATGCTTACCTTCGACCATGTATGATGCCACTATCTCTTTAATCCACAAGCCTGGTAAGGATCCTTTGGAGCCTGGGTCGTATAGACCAATAAGTCTATTGAATGTAGATAACCAAAATTTTTGCCAATATTTTGTTATGCACTTGGAGATAGTTCTTCCAACAGTTGTATCGCAGGACCAAACGGGATTTGTAAAAAATAGACAGTTATTTTTTAATATTAGAAGGCTGTTTAATGTTATATATACACATAATACTTATTATCAATCTGAAATGCTACTCTCACTAGATGCGGAGAAGGCCTTTGACAGAGTCGAGTGGGACTTCCTCTTCTCAACCCTGTCAAAGTTTGGCATAGGACCTAATAATATTTCCCTTGTTAAGCTGCTTTATACAAAGCCCCAGGCCTCGGTTAATACAAATAGTATAACTTCTAGTCCTTTCTCCCTCCAACGCCTCTACGAGACAAGGGTGCCCTCTGTCCCCATTGCTATTTGCACTTGTTATAGAACCTCTCGCCATTCAATTATGCTCTGCAAAGGATTATAGAGGAATAAGGAGATTTGGTGTAGAACATAACGTGTCTCTCTATGCAGACGATTTGTTGCTATATATCACAGACCCTACTAAATCACTGCCAAAAATTATGACAATTTTAACCGAATTTGGGAAAATCTCTGGATACAAAATCAACCTAACAAAAAGCATATTGTTTCCTATTAGTTCTTCAGAAAAGTAGATAGCGCTACATTGACTTCGTTTCCTTTTACCATTTCAAACACTTTCAAATCTCTTGGAATAACAGTAACCCGTGAATTCTCTGGCCTCTTTGAACACAATTTCATTAATTTGTATCATCAAACTGAGCAGAACTTTGAAAGACTGTCTAAATTGCCTATCTTGCTTGCTGGCCGAATAAATGTCATTAGGGTGGACACTTTACCCAAATTTTTATTTCTGTTTCAATGTATTCCAATATTGATCACAAAAGCATTTATAAGAAATTAGACCAGTTAATTTCTCAGTTTATCTGGAACAGAAAGACGCCCAGAATAAAAAAGACATTCCTCCAAAGACCCAAGATTGCAGGAGGAATGGGGTTGCCCTGCTTTCAGCTCTATCATTGGACCTGTAATATACGCTGTATGTCATTCTGGGGCGGGGAACATAGACCTGATTGGGAACGGATTGAAAGTATGACTTTTTTCCCTAATACTCTTAAATCTTTGGTTCATTCAAATTCAGATCCGGGTAAAAATCCGGTAGTGTCCAACTCATTAAAAATTTGGTCTCAGATTAGAAGGCATTTTCATTGGCGCCAATGTTCAATTTTTACACCATTAATTCATAATCAAGCACACACATTGTTCTCAAGATCCACATTCCAGCTATGGACTTCCAAAGGGATACACACAATTAAGGATCTGTTTATTGATAATATTTTTCCTTCGTTTCAACATCTTCAGCAAAAATTCTCCAAAGAAAACAGATTTTTTTCAAGTACTTACAAATACGTCATTTTAATAAAGATGATTAACACAGGATAAGAAACTAAACAGGATAAGATATGACTGATAGTCATTAATCTGGTGATTTGGCACAAAGAGTGGTAAACTAAATTGCTGTTAGGGTGCCATTAACTAGCCTGCAGGGGTCTGCATGTTCCACCATGGATATGGCTCTCCAGACCATCACTGACTCACCACCAACCATCATGCTGAGCAATGTTACAGGCAGCTTAACATTCTTCACAGCTTCTACAGGCCACATGTGCTCAGGCTGAACGTACTTTCTTTATGTGAAAAGCACAGGGTGCGCTGGTCAGCAAGCAAAGGGCCCACTAGATGATGTCAGGACCTCGGGCCACCCTGTTGAGTAGAGTAACCGCCTGTCTTCAGAAATCTCCTTCATGCTCTTGGGACTGTGCTGGGAGACACAGGAATCTTTCTGGCAATGGCACCCACTGATGTGCCATCCTGGAGGAACTGGACTATCTGTGCAACCTCTGTTGGGTCAGGTATCGCTGTACGCTACCAGTATTGACACTGACCCTAGCCAATTGCAAAACTAGAGAAAAAAACTATGAAAAAAGATGAGGAGAGAGAAAATCTCAGTGGCCCCACCTGTGAAACCATTCTTCTTTTCTGGCTTGTCTCGTTGTTGCCCATTTAGTGCAGCTGTTGTTAATTTCATGAACATCAAAGCAGCTGAAACTGACTAACAACCTCCTCTGCTACTTAACTGACCAGATCAATATCCCAAGATTAACTGACTGGATGCTATACTCTGATTAAAAGTGTTTCATTTGCTTCTCACTGCTGCAGAAGGCAATTGTGCACAAGAAGTTTCAAATTCCATATGAAAATAAAATGTTTTATTTGTTATTATTTCTTTTGATAATTTTAAAATAAAACCTAGAAAGCTGAAATCTAACCTTCATATTTTAAGAAGACAAAGAGGTGGCTGCTGAGGCTGCAGCTGATGATGAAGCAGACAGCTCTAGTAAAATTGAGCTCAGTGGCAGCAATTTAGAGCCCCAGCAGACGTCTGAATATGTTCTGAAGCTCTGAAGACATTCAGGGGAAATTTCAGTCAAAGTTGAACCACTTAGTTTCCACGAGAGCACGTAAGCACTGTGACAGGACGATGAATGCAGGAGTGGTTGCTGGTAAAGACAAAGCTGGAATTAAAAAAGAAAAAGATGAATTCATAGATAAAACAAATGCCACCGGATTACCTCAGCCATAATTTTATCCCCAAAGAGAGCTGTCATCCCAAAGTCAAGGTATCCAAAACATCACAAAATATATTTTGCAGAAGAAAATTTTAATGTAGGTACATTGCAATTTGTTGACAGTCCAGAGAATTATTATTCATGGATTTTCAAAATGCAACAAATGCTTATACTTTCAGATCAAGAAGGAGAGATTGATTTGACAGTAACGTGATTCGGAGTGGAGTCTGCAGAGCATGCAAGGCAGATTTGTACTGCAAATCTGTTCAGCATTACAGCTGCAGTCAAGGTCATCTGGCAAGAACTAAGAATGTTATGGCTCACCAGAACTGGTTGAAGGCACCTTGTTTTTTGTTTTTTTGGAAAAATTCATAGTATAAGCTATGTGTCTAGCTTTGAAGATGGAAACTCTTTTTTTTTTTAACACACACATTTTAGTTCCACATCCCTGCTGCAGAGGGCGACAGCATCCAACAAGTTTTTAATTTTCAGCTTGAAATAAACTGTTGTAATTAATAAACCTATCATATGTCCTTCATTAGTTGAAGGATGATACTTGACACTGTAATACTCCAGTACACTAACTCTGCCAAGCTTCAGCAGCTGGATAGATCGCCAAACACAAAACCTGACATGGCAAGCTGCCTGTGAGCTGCACTACAGTCAGCGGTTGGACATGCAGAAGTAAAATGATAAAGCAAATCATTAGCTTGATCTTATAATGATATTTACCAGCATTAAACAGTATAAACCTGATTATAGTATTCCCTTATGTAGTACACATTTGCAGCATTTTCACCTGTCCTGGAATGAAACTCCTAAAATGCCAACAGTGAGTTGAAAATGAAGAAATAACTTAAGATCACGTCCTCTTTACAACATTTATTACAGTTATAGTCTCACTTTCAAAATTAAGTAACTATCTGAGTTGAGGATTCTGTTTTGTATATTGTACAGTTTCACCCATCCAGACTTTGAAATCACAACATTTAGGAGGTCAGATGACTGTATTTATTAAGTCCAGCTATCAGCTAAGTTCTAAAAGAAAGAATGCAGTTAACCAAACGTTTACATATGATGACTTTAAGATAACATGAATTCTTGCTTTTTATTCTGCTTTTTATTCATCACATATGAAACTCTTAAGTCATTGAATGTGTGTCAGTGATCAAGCTGTGAAATGTTAGCTGATTATACAAAAGTTTGAATTTTGCCTCTCCATCATTTTGAATGACTTAGGTGTAGATTTAAAATGTAATTTTGGTTCTGCTATGTGTTTTGTATGACTCATGTTGTGTTAATGGTCCAGGTTCAAATTGAATGTAGAGTACAGACAAGTAACAATTTGAAAAAAATTAAAATCATAGACACACGTTATTAAAATATACTTATAAGATAAGCTATACTGTGGGCGAATGGTTATACATGAAAATATAGAGATTTATTTTTTAATGTACATAAAGTGCAGTGAGAGTGATAATGTATACACATGTATATTTTTAAATGTATATTTTAATGGGAAACTTCCTGTTACTCTCTCGGTTGCTGCTACTGCTCTGGTCGTCACACTACTCTTTCTCTTGCTCTGAAGTAGGTGGGATGTTCTTTATATCACCCAGAGACATTTAAAGTCCACTGACGCTTAGTTGGCAGTATCATTCACAAGTTTAAAAATCATAGTACATATCGTGAAACTGATAAATTAGAACAGATTATAAGAACATGATCAGTGCACTTGCTACAAAAACATATTAGCCAAAAGTTTGTTAAAGACTCTGGTCTAAAACATATGAGTGACCATATCAGTCCATGGATTTAACTCCTTTTGAAAATCTTTAGCACAATGTAAGAAAAACACCATCAGCAAGGAAACTACAGAATATTTGTGAGCAAAAAGCTTTTACATGAGAAGCTGGCTAGAATTTTAAGCTTCTGCGAGAGCTGCATACAGATGAAACATGGCCTCATATCTAATGTTGACTTCTTTTGAATGTTTATCCTGACCTTATCTGGTATATTTACATTACAGTTTATCCTCACAACTTCACTTTTTCGTACATAAGGTAGGTTTAATAATTTAAACTGCAACAATAATGTTGTATAAGGTATCTGTTAGCTTTAACCATTCCTCTTCTTCGTACTGTCCGGTCTCATGTCATTGGACATTTGCATGCTTAAAACATGAATCTATCCTGTTTTTTGTTTAACATGTATTTTATTATCTTATCAGAAGGGCACTGAAACAACAATCAGAGGCTGCAGAGAGGCAAGACAGCAGAGCACAGGTGAGTCATGCTGTGTCACCCATCAGGATTCAGGGTCACCTGATCGAGCCCTAACTGTGTGCAGTAGAGATGGTGTCTGTCTCCTGAATCCAAACTGGGAGCTGGTTCCACAGAAGAGGGGCCTGGAAACTGAAGGCTCTGCAGTTTGTTGCTTCATTCTCCGGTCAGCGTGTAGCTCTTGCCCTTAGACACAAGATGTCGTCCCCCTTTTACTCACTCAACTAAACTTTAGTGAAGAACATCCAATTACTCTGACACCTGTTCAGTAGAGTCTCTTCATCTGCTGGTTTCATCCTCATCCTCACATCCTCTATAATCTATAGATGATGTAGGAATAATGTCTGTTCAAATTAAAAGGATTTTGAAATGCATTTCCACAATTTTTATAAGTATTTGTGACAACAATCTTCTGTTTTATGGGTAAAGGAGGACAAAACAGAGATTATTTGAGCAAATTCCAAGGTTTCAAAGTACCAGATTCACTTCTTGTGAATGCTACTTACACTAAAACTGCTTGAGCACCTGAAGCTTGGGTGTGATTTTAGATACTGGGCTTGACTTCGAAAAGCATATGTTCTTCAGGGCTGCCTTTTATCATTATTTCTAAAGTGTGACTCGGACTTTTCAAACAAAACACATTCATTGTCAATGTCTAGGGTCATTTGATCCAGTGTTTTGAGTTGTGTTTTGATATCATTTTGTATTATAGTTTAAGTCCATTTTGTTAGTCATGAGTTTATTCAATATTTTTAATTGTCTCCCCATTTAGTTCTTGTCTATTAGGTTCCCCTTGTGTCTTTGTCCTCTGTGTCCCTCTTGGTGTGTTCGGTGTTTATGGGTCTGTCCTTGTGTCTTCTTTCCCTTCTCTGTTGCCATGTTCCTCTCTTTGTGTTTCATTCCCTGTTTGCCCCGTCTATCATGTTTTTCCATGTTTCCCCCGCACCTTATGTGTGTCTCATCCAGTCTCTGTCTGCCTGCCTGCTTGTTTAGTTTCATGTGTATTCCCAGTTTAGTTAGTTTGTATTTCTGGTGTTCAGCAATAAAGGTGTTTTTTGAGTTCAGTCTGTCTCCATGAGTCTGCATGTGGGTCCATTCCTACCTGCTTCACACGGCCAGTTCATGACATTCATACATATTTTAGATTCTCTATAATTCTTAATCTTGTTTCAAGCACATCTGTTCATGTTGTGAGGCTATTACCCAACTTTGTGCCTGAGGTAAAACAAAAAATGAACTCAGGATCACAGTCCTTTAACTTCCACCACACTTTTATCAGACTTCACATCACAACATCATATTAAGACAACATTTCAGTTCTTCAGCAAAATCCTGAGAGGATAAGCATTAGCACCCAGATTTCCAGAGAGCAACCTCAACACCTGCCTGTAAAATCTCCCAAGCTGTTTGTGCCTCTGTGCTGAGGAATTTAGGCCAGGTCAGGTCAGGTTACCTGTCAAACAACATGCCGTCTCGTGGTGTAAATAAAATAAAAAGAAGGCAATAAACTAGTCGAATAAACAGGTACACTAGGTAACATATGCTAAAAAGTCTTATTAAGTCTAATAATTTACTTTTATTTTACCTAATGAAAAAAAACTTTGAGTATAATTTCTTTTAATAGAATTGTATTAATTTGAGCTTTTTAGTCTCCTGGTTACTACAATTTTCTAATAAAGTATATTTTTTCTTTAATTTTCTTTAGTATTCCTGTATTTCCCACATTTCCAATCACTGGATTAATTTTTTTTTGGCCTATAGCTGTATGTTTACACATATGTGTGCACAGATATATTTAACATTTACAATAATAAACTTTGCCTGACTATCAGTTTTAGAGTTTTAGTTAAAAGTGGGGTAAGAGTCCTGAAAATGAAAGTAAACAAAAATACACTGTGTGTGTGTGTAAAGTGCTGTAAATATTTTTTCTTACTTACAGTTTGCACATGAGATTTTGCTAAACCAATGAAAGCGTACCAATCTGCTTTTCCTGCTTCTTGAGGTGTGAGAGAGGTGCGCTTTCATGTGAAGAGAAACTGGCTCCATATGCTGGTCTAATCCAGTCCAGGTGGTCCTGTCTGCTTCTATTAGAGGAGGCTGCCAGTGGGGGAGCCTCCACCAGGCTCACAATGAATCCAAAAGCTGGCTTACCAGCTTACTAGGAGTTGCTCTCTGACTGCCTGCTTTCAAAACCGACTTCTAAAGATAAAGATACTTTTTTATCCATGTAGGTTCACCTTGTAGAGTCAGGTTTTGTAGAGTCAGAAGATGTTTAGGTGAACCAAAGTGCTAAGTAGGCAATCAGCAACACTTAATTCAATCAGCAATTAATGCTCTAATTTGATATTGAGCTTTCTGTTGAAAGATAAAAGTGCACAAACGAATCATTCAAGTTCTGTCCTACAATTTGTAGTTTTTTATAAGTGACCTTTCTTTTGCACCATTGTTAAAAGAAATGATCTTGCACAGGTGTAATAAATTTTTATTCAAGGCTTCTGAGCATATTTCACGATCACAAATGGCATTCAAATCAATAAATATAAATACATAAATAATCTACAACTAACAAAGAGTATATAATGTTTAGGTGTAAAAGTGACAAACAAACCAAATCATTTTTTTTTTTACCCTCTAGATGGGTGAGGCTAACGAAATCAGGACTAAAATCACAAATCTATGTATCCTCAGATTCTGCTCATTTCTCAGTTCACAAGTCAGGAAAAATGATTTAGAGTACAAATGATTCTTACATGCATCATTCGTTCATTGTTTACAAAGTGCATTTCATATTAACTGTTCATTACTTTCGTTATTTTATTTAATATCTGAAGTTCTTAGTTGTGTTTTAACTTTTTGCACACAGATGGATCTGCTGAATATTTCTCCTTGCAACCACCTTCTTTTGTTGATGCCCATTATGTAATTAATGGTTTAGTAACAGAATTCCAGTGCAGTGCTCCTGCAATGCAGTGCTGCACTTCAATAAACTGTCAAAAATCAACGCAGCACAAAAAAATCTTTCCATAGCTGGATGATTGAACATGCATCAAGACATCTCCAGGTACTACATTTCTACTACATAATGCAGTTTACTAAAATCTGTCTTTACACTCTAGTTACCTCATAAATGCCCAAGACTCTTTACTCTGGCTGTGCAGCTCATTTTCTATGTACTCTAACACACACGTATTCAGTTGTTGGGGATCTACTAACATTTTTCTAGCAAAATTTTCCTGTCAGTTTGAGAGTTTTTAACTGATATTTG
Organism: Pelmatolapia mariae; assembly: GCF_036321145.2. Taxonomy (NCBI): domain Eukaryota; kingdom Metazoa; phylum Chordata; class Actinopteri; order Cichliformes; family Cichlidae; genus Pelmatolapia; species Pelmatolapia mariae. The sequence goes on along the minus strand of NC_086232.1, from coordinate 7,421,678 downwards.
AATTATTTCAGGAACTTGTTTTGTTGCTCTTTGTGTTGATAATGCCTACTCAACTGGCATTATCTGTCACCTGGCCAGCTCTGTCAAACACTACATCACTCAGGTTTGTAATCGAACTGTGTTCATTTGAATTCACAGCTCTGCTCTCCCATCAGGCAGTTGATTTTCCTCCACCAGGTCTCTGAAAGGCTCTTGATCTTATCAGGGGTCTTCCTCCTGAGTGTTAGCCTCTTCTGCTGCTGGACGCTGTTGCGCTCTGTGTGCTGGATGCTAGCTAAGATGGCTGAATCAAAAGTGTCCTTCAGGTTTTTCTGAGTCAGTGCAGAGCACTCTGCAAAACTCACTGCCCCAAGCTCCTGGGCAAGCCGCTGGCCCTCCTCTGTGGCCACTGGCTGCTGCTGGTTCTGTGCCAGGTGGATCAGTACTTGAACATCTTCTCTCAGGTCCAGCTGGGTGCCTACCAGGACCACAGGCGTGCTGGGACAGTGCTGACGGATCTCAGGAAGCCATTTGGTGGTGAGGTTATGGAAAGAGCAGGGACGGACGACGCTGTAGCAGAGGAGGAAGACATCAGCATTTTTGTAGCACAAGGGCCGGAGGCTCTCCAACTTCCCCTGCGTGAATATGAAGACGAACCAGATTATAATCAAGCTGATTTGTTTTATAGACAGGTGGCTTCATTTTGCGTTTGTGTCAGTTATTCCCACAAAAATCAACATCAGCGGTGTATCTGTCTCGCCTCATTTGTGGCTCTCAGATCCAAGCCTGCTGACTCCACTGAGGATATATTCCTTATGGAATAATTATTATTTTATAATATTGTAAGTGCCCTAACCCTGTTACAGAAATATTGTGATTGCTGGTTTTCACTCATAAAAGAAACACAGATAAAGTATAATATATAAAAATAATACAATAGTTTATTTATTTTCACTGATGAGAACCAGTGTAAATAAATAAACTATGCTTGCAGGCACTGCTGCAAGCATGGCTAATTCCCGATTTGATTCTTTCACGAGTGTTTTCAGCAGCTTCTGTTATGCCAATGTTACTGCTATTGGTCTTCTTCATACAAGATTACATTTATGGGGCATTTCCTCTGTAGATCATTTACGCTGATAAGGACACTCTGTGTGAAGAAGGATTTTGTTATAAGTTGGATGGCCCAACCCTATTTTTTATTTTATAAAGAACAAAACAAGGTGGTTGTAAATGTTTGTCCAGTCTATCACTTATGTAATCTATTAGAGAAAGGGTGACGATAGGAGAGAGGAAAACAGAGATTCTAGTGAAGTGTTTTGATCAGGGAGATCCTCAAAAAAGGCGATAGAGCACAAGGACCAAAAAACAAAGCTGAAATACAAACTCACTTAGTCCTGCAGGGGGCGACATAAACTGTGGGGTTACATGGACATACTTGGGATTGGTGGGCAACTCTAACTGAAGGGGTGATAAAGGATTTAAGTCCAGGACTTGCTTTTACCTCTGGACTTAAATACTTGTGTACTCTGCAGGGGGCAGCCAGCACAAACAATAACTGCTAATTTTGGATCCAGTGACTGACAACTACTCATCGATCACTGATGACTTACATTAATTGATCCATCAACCAGCCCCCATTTCTATCATGGCAACGCATTATAAGGAAGAGGGGAGTAAACTTAATTTACACTGGTAGTTTTACATGCATACATCAATATTTTTAACTGCAGCTGTCCAATTCATCATATCGATTGCTAACATTTTTAAATAAGAAACTACAAAGGAAAGCTGATGCTTACCTGTCCAGCCATGTCACAGAGCTGCAGTCTCACCGGCTTTCCGTCAACCACAACCATCGCTAAGAAGATCAAAAGACAGCTTACAGTATGTTTTGAGCTATGATCCTTTACAGCTTCAGTAAGCTTTGCAGCAATAAACGTTTCTTGTGACCGAAAATGTGGATAAACGACTAACTAAGGCATGTAAGAAGTGTGACACCGGACCAGCTACACTAACGATCAAGATTTACCGGTAAAGTTGTCAAACGCTGTGGGGACATATTCTGTTGGGTATCCATTGGTGGTGTAGCTCACGATGAGGCTGGTTTTGCCCACCGCTCCGTCTCCAACTAGGACGCAGTGCACCTTGCGCTCGGGCGCGGAGCCGGACCGAAGGCGCTTCATGCTCAGGGCAAAGTCCCTGTTCTTCAGGCGCCGAGGCGGGACCGGGGGACAGTCCCCTCCGCACACCGGGTCCGACACAAGGCGAGGCTTCTGCTTCCCAATATCCTGAGGGAGCATGGCTCTGCCTTTGCACAGAAGAGGATCCGAAGTTTTATGGCGGTTCAGATTTGTTGGAGGCTTCCCGTTTGCTCCATTTTCCTGACCACTGTTCCTTCTGACTGGGCTTCTCTACTGCAAATCTAAAACGCTAAATGGTACTTCGGAGATTTGTGTTAACCATGTCAGATATTTGGAGCAGGCAGTGGCACAGCCGTCGGGTTTCTCTGCTCAGCAGGAGCTCCTGATTGGCATTCTCCCTGCATCTGCTGTGGTCGTGCCTCCTATAAGAGGCTTACAGAGCAGAGCGCCATCTGAAGCTGCAGAGCTCTCCAAGTGAAATCAGCTAAGCTTACTGGAAACTTTTATCCCGGAGAGGAAAATACGGATTTGATTTCATTCCTATATACAAAAAAGAAGACAAAAAAGAAATCATCTTCGCAGATGGAGCACCCTGAAACATGTCTATTCTGCTGAATAAATGTTAATGTTGACGAAATAGCCGACATAATAACATAGCTACATAGCAACAAAAAAATAAATACAAATGCTGACTCACTGTTACTGTGACATCAGTTCATTTCTGCCAACCTGCTGCTTAGTGAAAATGAGAAAGAAGCGTTGCAATGCCCTCTGGTGGTTAAATCATTTCAGCTGTGGAGACTGAAGGAGCAGTAGAAGCAAAACGTGAATCATCATTACTCATACAAGCTGTAGACTGCAGGTCTAGTGCTTCAGCAGAGAAAGAGAGGGAAGGCTGAAAACATCAGAACTGGAGAGAGGAGGCTGCATATCGTGGCGGGGGAAAGCTGTTATAACACCCTCAGTAAAAATCACAGTGACCATAAATATCATAAATAGTTCATAGTTATCTAATTCAGCTTTTATTTATAAAGGGAAATTGCCCATGATGTGCATGATTAAAGTAACATGAACCTTTTGTGTTTTAAGGTCAAACTCTTGAGTCACACAGTTTAACAGGGATTAGTTTCCAAATTAATTTGGATAAAAGTATGAAGCATTGGACCAGTAATAATAGTCTGAAAACAAATACTTTTTTCTCCTTTATGGAGTCAAACAGGGAACTTTAATTCTTGCAGATTAAGATTGATTTTAAATATTATACTAAGACTGCAGCTGCCCAATGAAATAAACTAACCTTGATTTATTCTGTCATCACAGACGAGGTGAGAAACTGCTTCACTAAGCCCAGCCGGCACCTTTGTGTGAAGTGTGTCATTTCTGCACAGCAGTCTCCTGGAGAAATGTGTGGGAGGCAGAATGTGGGAGGCAGAATGTGTTGCCATGCATTTAACAGCAACAGCACCCAACAGAGTGAGAACAAGAATATATTTCTTAGGGACACATTGCATGAAGTGTGCCTGTTTCTTTAATGGCAATCGGCATTGTTGAATTATTTGTCCAGAGGACGTCCGTTTACAATCTCTCTCCCAGCACAGAAACATTGGGTGTTTCTGTCTTTCTCTATATGCAAAGAAAACACTTTGTTTTCCTATTTTTTTCTCAAAGAAGCTGTGTTTTTATCTACAAATACAAAAAGAAGAGCAAACTCCAAGAACTTAATACCTCAGGATAAGAAGAGATTTCCAACCAGTCTGTGCATGAGCTGAGGAAGTGGAACCAGAAGGATAGTATTTATTAGAGACTATCAAGATGACGTCCTCCAGTTGTTCTTATTTCTGTTTGATATAAAGTTGTGAAGATGTGACACAAAATGTAAAATGCTTCAGAGCCATATTGACAGACGGACTCCAAAAGGTAAACACTTATAAAAACAATCAAGCCACATGTTTGAAAAAATGTTTACAATTCAATCCAAAAAGGTCTATTTTCATCAATTTACTTTTATTTAATCTATTTTTACTTATTTTAATTTGTGTGTGTGTTTGATAATCTGCATTAAAATATGAATAATTGTAGGTAACAAAAGTGTGGAAGCAAAAGTTTTCATTTTCTACCCTTACAGAGGATTTCTGATCCAGTTTCACCAATCCCACCTCTGTTGCTAAAAAGCAGGCAAACAGTTTCTTTGAGCTGACCCTTTAAAAAGAGGCCTCTCCATAATATCTCACTTGATCTCACTTCACAATCGCTTCATCTGTGCCATTCTCACCAACATAATGCAGTCTATAAACTGTGATCCAAGTCATTACACCAAACCAGTTTTTAAAAAATTGTCATCTGCAAAAGATATTAATGCTTTTAAAAAGGTTTGTCTTCAAAGTCAGACAATTCGTCGTCCTGAAGGCAGACGAAACATTGCTAAGAAATCATCTTAAACCAGCAAAGGACACTGTTGCCTAAAAGGATTAACAAAGAGGAACGCACCAGAGATCTACCAGCTCTGTGAATGGAGACATGGGGCAGCGTCTGAAGCTGGCAAAGCACACACAAACACATAAATCTCATCAACACAGAGACACAGACACACACACACCTAACATACAAAGCTGCTATTCTACTCATGTACAAACAGTCTCCCCTACACCCTCCCTACCCTCCAACATCTGATAAACTAGACACCTAATCAGAATCTTTGGGGACCCCAGGCCTCCTTTTGGAGTATGCAGACCAGGCAAATACATTAACTCAATTTAGAGTTTGGGATTAAGGGCCCACCCCTCCCCCTTTATGAACACACACACACACACACACACACACACACACACACACACACACACACGCAACATCCCTCCTCTTTCCCCTTACTCTGCCTTTCCTCTATCCCTCATCTCTCTTTTTGATGGGATCAGCTGAGCGCTACATTCTCTTCTTCTCCTTCTCTAGCAACCTCTCTCTCTCTCGCTCTCTCTTTCTGTCTCTATCTGTCACACTCTCTCGCTCTCTCCCTCAGGGGACCCGGGTGCATGGACTCTATAGTTATGGGCCGGGGCCATCTGTCAGCGTGCACATTCACGCAGCCACCAGAAGGCCGCAACATGTGCAGATTTAAATGGAGAACCCAACTTTCCCAGGACACACAGTCCTGACCCCGGCAGCCGCTGCAGCTCCCCCTCCTCTTCATCCTCCCTCCCATCACCCTGTGCCTCCCTCCTCCTCCTGTTCTTTCCTCCATCCCACATCCGTGACCACTATCCAGCATCCCTAAAATACAGACCCCACCCACCTGCCACACTCTCCTCCACCAACAGCACAAAAAAATACTGCCTGCATTTGAATCAGTGAATTAAAGTCCCCCACCCAAAACCTCCTGGACCAATCAGGCCCCAACCCAACACACCCCAAATAAGTGTTTGCATGCGTGTGTGTTTGTGTGTATGCATTGTAATGGCTGAGCAGCATGCACAAGCACCTTCTTTACACATAATGATGGATTTCCACCTTACATAGCAGCTGATGGAGAAAGAGGGGAGGTTAAGGAGGAGGTGGGCGGAGGGTGGGGAGGGGAGAGAAGGGAACGAAGGCAACACTGGTGGGTGTGTGAGAAAGGGAGCGATCAGCTGATTGGTAAAACTGATCATGAAGGAGAGGGAGAAAGGATGGAGGGAGTGTTAGGCAGCAGTGTGTGTTGTTGGATGTGGGCGTGGGGGGCATGGGGTGGGAGGGTAACAGGATTGGTCTTGTCTGTGGGACCCATGGGGAGGACAATAGGAGCGGCGGGGGTAGGGCGAGTGTCACACGCTTTTGCTTTGTGGCACGGTCAACAGGCGTGTGCCACGGGTGTCGTCTCGCCTCCCCTTCGCCTGCTGTCCAACTCCTGGGGAAGCACCGGCAGCCATGAGAACCAGGGCCCCAGGGCCTTTAATGAGGGGCGTGCTGTTTCTTATCAAAGATGGACAAGCCATCATTACAATCATCATTAGAAGCTGCACAATGAAGCATACCTCCCTTAGCTATGGATGGGAAAATCCTCCAGCAGAGCAGAGGAACTGATGGCAGCAGTGGGGGGATGACATTTCTTTTTTTAAGGGTACAAAAAGTGAGTGCGAATGTGTCATTTTAATGAATTTTCAACAGTTTCTCCTGGTGAGGCAGCACAGCTCATTTTGCGCATCTCCATCTTTTTTTTTTTCCGAGATCAATTGTTTCAAATAGATCATACATGAGCGAGAAAGCCATCATCTGATAACATTTTAGAAAGTTTGTGCCTTGCGCATGAAAATAATTTGGACTGAGAAACCCCTTAATGTATTTCTTTTCACTTTTCAAAATGTTGCAAATCATAAAAGTAACTAATAAAATTAAGCAGAGTAAGAAGAAAGAATACAAGATCTCTGCTGGGGCTCTTATGATGTCGAATTTACATTTCACATTTACGATGATCAATAAAATCCACAGTGACCATGTTTATATTTAACTCAAAATGCTAGTGCATGCAGATGTTGAGATACTCTTTTACCATAGCAGTAAAAAAAAAAAAAAAAGAAACTTACAAAAAGAACAATTACACAGTTGCTTGCAATGATATTATATGTGCATTACTGCAAATTATAGAAATTTCTCTGTTGATCCAACATTTTGTGGAAGCTGCAGCTGTTATTGTGTCAGGGTTTTTTGGATACAGCTTTACCACAGGGCAGTCAAACAAGGCCAATAGGGTGAAATTGCTAAAATTCAGTTATATACATGAATTTAAGCCATTTAGACCACTCTTCCTGGCAGTTTTTCAAGCTTTATCTCGCTGGGTATGAAAAATCTTCACTCTCATGTACTGTACCAATGTACCTGCACATGTGATGTGACAATAAAAGTGATTTGATTTGATTTGAAATCTGTCAATGACCATCTTCAGCTGTGTCCTGGGCATTGGCTGGGCCACTCAAAAACAGTTAGGTACTCACTCTGACTGGAAAGTCTGTGGAGTTTCCTGTGCTGCGTGCTTTAGTTGGTGGACAGGTGAAGTGTTGACCTGGTCAACTTCCATTCAAGAGCTCATGTTACTCAAGGCTGGACTTAACATGTTGGGAAGATGTCTTGCTGACCATCTGCTATCAATCAGCACAGTTGGAATATGAAAACCAAGAGGGTAGTACAAAGGTAATGCTCTGAGTTTTCAAGCAACATGTTGATATTTGTGTCAAGGCTGGCTGTGTAGCAGGCAGTATGACACAAACCCAACTGGTAAACAACCTCTTGTTAGCTAAATACACAGATAACCTGAAAGTAACCATAGCACCATAACAGAAAGCCCAAATGTCAACAATAATGTTGACATTGGAACCAAGAATAATCAAAAATATAAAACCAGAAAACCTGGGCCAACGTCCCAGGGACAACAACATCAACAATTTGTTTCAGGTATTTAATATCTGTTGTTGAATTGTTATCTGAAATATTGCTAATAAATATGTTTTCTAATTTTTGTAGTTCATTTTCTTTACTGGCTAAAAATTGGTTGTAACATTGTAGGATTTTACAAAAAAGCAGGCTATTGTCTAGTGTTTGCCAGACACTATGCTTAAAGCCAAAGTAGCTCTATTTTTGACTTTCTTTTCATACTTGTGACAGCATTGGATATCTGTGTTCTTGCATGTCAAGATTAGTTTACAGCTGCAGTGCAAGTATAAAAAAAACAACTTTGAAGTGACCATTTGGGCTCTCATCACATCCCTGATTAAGGACCTGCTTAATAATTAATTGGCTGTAATAACCAACTCTCTGAAGAATCATAATATTTTTAAATTTCCCTCATTTTCCATATTTTAAAAGTTCTGCTTTAAGCTTTAAAGACGGTTTTTATATAGTTTTATATAGTTATTTTTATCCACAACTTACCACATTTTTATCATGGGTGCATAGAGTTCATCAGAATTATGCCCTGACACAGAGTATGTATTGTGGAATCTTCAAATCATTTCAGTTCAATTCAATTTAATCAATATAGTGCTAAATCATAGCAACAGTTCCCTTAAACTGCTTTATATTGTAAGGTAAAGACCCTACAATAATGCAGAGAAAGCCTCAGCAATCAGATAAACCCCTATGAATAAGCACTTGGTGACAGTGGAAAGGAAAAACTCCCTTTTGACAGGAAGAAAGCTCCAGTAGAACCCGGCTCAGGGAGGGCCAGGCAGCTGTCACAGGGAGACACCAATCCCCGTGCTACAGATGAATCCTAGTCACAGATTACTTAAGTAACCTGTAAGCAAAAGCAAAATAAGAAATTCCAGTTTACCCTATAAAATGACATCTACATTTGGGTCATATGATTACATATATGGTCACAGGATTCTTGGAGTTTGTGTTTTGATACTTTAAAGACTGTGAATGGTCAATAACCAAATACCCACTCAATTCTGGTTTACTTTGCATTTTCAAGTGCTAAGTTGCACATGCCTGAGCTTTCAGAGAAACTGAAAGTGAAAATTGTAATAACAACTAGATTACATAACACTAAGATACAAGGTGCAGTTCGTTATTTTGATAATACCGTATCATACAGTTAACTAGCAGTCATATAGCTGAACTTCATCTAAATGGTACTGTTTAACCCTTTAAAGCCTGAACCATGAGATGATTTTTTTAAATAAAGTGTTTATTGATAATTTGATCTGATAATTTTAAAAACATTTTAAAAAAATAGATATTAATTTGCATACATGAGCTTTAATTTGTACCATATTTGATACATCTATCATTGTTCAGTTTTTTTGCATAAAAAATGTATTGTGCAAGTTATTTAAGTTTTTTTTTCAATGGAAAGAATCACACTCATGATGCAGAAGTCTCAAAAACTGTATGTATCAAATATGATAAACACTAGGTGTTAAGGGGTTAACAGTGTAATCGAGGTGTAGTCTAGAGACTGTAGCTCTGAACTGACGGGGGTGGGCGTCAAATACGTAAAGAGACTAAGTCTTAGTTGATAAGATAAGTGTAATTACCTGACGAACGACTGATAAACTGTGCTGATTTTATGGTTCCCGTCCAAAGGTTTAAATAAGGATCTGATTTTATACAACATGATACTCAAAGTGTCTCTTTCATAGGGAAAAAAGTCCAGGCTGGGACTGTACCTTTAAAGTACACAAAAAAGGAGCACGCTGAAGACTCAGAGGGAGCTTCGATCCCTGCATCATCTGCAGTAAGTTAAAAAAGATCACACTAAATCTTTCGGTGTTTCTTTTCTCGGTTTCAGTCTCTCTGGGGGGCTGGCAGTCAGATTTGTCCAGGTTACCGTGTCATGCACTGTAGCCCATTTTCGAATTTGTCATCATTAATGTTTGTCCAAAAAACGTGTCGCTCCACTGTGGCCTTTCTCAAGTGTCTCCTTCAAATTCTTTTTAATGCTCTTCACTGGCCTCTGGCCACGACTGCAGGGAGCATTGTCATGTTGCTAAAGGTGGAGGCGATGTAGGGAGGAGGTGTGTGTGTGTGTGTGTGTGTGTGTGTGTGTGTGTGTGTGTGTGTGTGTGTGTGTGTGTGTGTGTGTGTGTGTGTGTGTGTGTGTGTGTGTGTGTGTGTGTGTGCGGAGGGTGAGGGGGGCATGACGCTGCAGCAGTGGCAGCTGGCGGCCCAGCTTGCAGGGGCCATCTCTTCACAATGGAGAGCCTTCCCTCGGGGGCCAGTGATTTAGGACAGGGCTCTCTGGACAGGCCCCTGAAGAGGGGAAGAGAGGACACTGGCTTTGGAGAAACACACTCGCCCTCTCTCTCTTTCTTTCCACCTCTACCTCCCCTCCTTTTTCGTGCCTTGTCCTCTAAAGCTTCCCTGCTGGTTCCTGTACAAACCCCCCCACACACACACTCTTGACACAATCCCATCATCCCACCATGGCTAAGCTCTCTCCTGGGACGAACAGGCAGGCCTCTGGCCGGGGAGCATTCCTGAGGTGTAGCACGCTAATGTTCACTGGACACAATAGGGGACGACAACAGGTGCGTGTGGATCCTCTGTCGTCCAGCGGCAGCTGAGAGATAGGAACACGGGGCTATTATGGCACCATTATCCACTGCTGCTCTACTGGTGGGCTGTTGGAGCTCTTTTCTCCAACAAAAACAAGGCTTTTTATGTGTAACCTGGTCTTGTACCCACCCAGCTCCAACAAGCCTCTCTTTCATCCTACTACCCCAGCTAGCACCTGCCACCCTGACACTCTCCAAAAAAGCCTAACAGCCACTTAACCATATTCAGTTCACTCGAACCCCAGCTGCAAGAAGACCTAAGCTCACTTGTTTAAAACATCGACCACTTCACTCTGGTGCTGCAAAAATTGTCCAGACAGCCATCTCTGTACACCACCCAACTCCCCCTCTCCCTGCTCCCTCCCTCCTACATCCCTCTGAATTATGTTATGTCTCAAATGAGCAGTCATATAGCAGATTGTTTGGTGCACCCACTTGATATAACTGGTGACAATGCCTCTAACAAAACGAGTGTCCTGGGGGGATAGGCAGTATTTGGTTACTGCATCCCTGATCTCTGCCCCATTGTGGTGGGCTCTGGGTCCCATAGAAGGTTGAAAGGGGGTTTGAGGAGGGGGACATGTGCGCATATGTGAGCCCATAATGCAGGTGCCTACATCTGTTCATTTCTGGGCAGATGCTCGTGGTTGTAGAGATAGAGAGGGAGAGAGTAAGAGAGGGAGGGGAGATGGACTTCCTCCATTTACTCTCTCATCATTCACACTGGTGATTAAGCTTAAATGGAACAAAATAAGAGTAGACCTAAGAATGAAAAATGATGTGTTGCACCCCTTCTGGGGGGAAAAAGAGAACTTTCAATGTTTGAACTTCATATACAACGCAGCTCAGATTGTTTCGGGTCTGTCTTTATGTTTTGACCCAGGCACCAGTTCAGGGAATACTCAATGCTGTAGCATAAAACAGTATTTGATCATGCTTTGAGCTTTCTGTTAGCCATTTTGCTTTAAAATAGCAATTCCACCAGCAACAGTTGCCTCCTAATCCCATCAGAAAGATGAAAAATGAAAGGAAGACAAGGCCACGGCCATGCAATAAATTTTGAGACGCTGGTCTTGCTTAGCATAAAACGCTACCAACAAAGCTAGCATGTATTTGAACAGGTAATATTTACAAAGTTCACAAACAGCATCATGTGATTGCTAACTAGCACTGAACACCAAGTACAGCTCTTGATTGATTTTGCAGATATTTGGTAAAAAAAAGTCTGACAAAAGAAACTGATCATGTGATCTTAAATCTAGGTCAAATTTAAGAGCATGTAGTATTTTACACTTTAATATTAATAACCATTGTTAATAAAGGGTAAAATAATTAGTTACTGTCAGCAAAGAATACATGTGTTCATCTTTACTAATATGTTAATAATTGGTTTGTAAACTTTCTAAACCCTTCACTTGGCATCACTGTAAAGCTGCAACTGATGTAAAAAAAAAATAATAATAATTTAAATGGTCTATAAGTGTCATTTGATTTAATATTATAAAGTTGCAAATGATGTTTGCAATAGCAGATTATCGGTCGTTTCAAATGATAGGCCCGCCCCTGCTGTTAAGTGTTTAATGACTGCTCTATCAAACAGTAAATAGTTCTCTTTCCAAACATGAACAAAACAGTCCATATCGACTTGTTCCACTGCATCACAAATAAAAGCGGGTGGAATGAGGAAAAGGTTCAATCCAGGGTAACACAACAGGTCAAAAGCCAAAAATGGCATTAACATTTGGCAGTCATTAACAAACACGTGATATAGTATACAAAATGCTAGGCGTGCAACAATAGTTGTAGGACAACAGACGACTGGAGAAAGCTTTCCTGGTCTAATGAGACTTGATATCTGCTGTGACATTCAAATGGTACGGTCAGAATTTGGCATAAACAACATGAAAGCATAGCTCCATCCTGCTTTGTATCAATGATTCAGGCTGCTGGGAGCGCTGGTGTAATGGTGTGGTGGATATTTTCTTACCAAACTGCCAGACCATGTCCATCCCTTTATGACTACAGTGTACACGTCTTCTGACGGCTGCAAACGTTGCCGGTCGACCATGTCACCATGTCACAAAGCTCAAATCATCTTAAAGTGGTTTCTTGAACGTGAAAATGAGTCGACAGTTTTCAAACAGCCTCTGCAGTCACCAGGTCTCAATCCAACAGATCAACACTGGGATATGGGTGGAACGGGAGATTTACATGACAGATGTGCAGCTGACGAATCTGCAGCAACTGTGTGATGTTATCATGTCAGCATGGACCAAATTCTCTGAGGAATATTTCAAGCAGCTTGTTGACTTTAGGCCTCAAAGAGTTTAGGCAGTTGTGGAGGCCAAAGGGGTGCAGCCCAGCAGCAGCAGGGTCTAGCTGATGAAGTGGCCAGTAAGTACACTGTCTATCTCCCTTCTTTTATGATACTCTGAAAGTGCGTATTGTTTCATAACACTTACAGTATAATTTGCATTTTCCAGTTGTTACTCACTCTAAATTCAGAAGAATTAGGTGGGAAATTGCACTATATAAGTCACAAAGTCACATGAAGCCACTTAAATATAATTCACCCTATTTTCTTATTCACTACACTCCCATGTCAAACCACATTAAACCAAAAGCAGAGTTATAATCTATTTAAAAAGGTCTTACTTGCTTTTACCCATTAAATGCCTTTAATTTTATTTTTTAACCCAACATCCATGTATGTATCCTCTTGACTGTGTATATTTTGTCTGTTTGTTATTTATTCCTGCTGTCCTGGTGGTATTTATATTTTATTCCTGCACGGTTGGTGTGGAGCACCCGTAATTTTGTTGTACATGTACAATAACAACAAAGGCCAATTTTACTCTATTCTACTATTCTGGCTGCTGTTGCACAAAAAATATTATAAAAACAGACTAAACTTTAATTCACTTTGCTATGTAAATTTTACCGGATGTCTTATCATTAACTTTTGACAACTATAAGTTTATATTTATTAAAGGTTTTGTGATTGTTTAATCCTTCCCCTACTCGTCATTACGGTAGGACCGTGGGTGTGTGCATTAACATGAGTATATGTTTTGGGTAAACGTGTGGCACACGGTATCAGTTGTGGATTTATCGATTTTATTCTTAGGGACCCGCGTGTGTTGTGGTGCGTCACCCCAGGGTGCGCAGCAGTTGTGTTTTTATAAATACTGGCACGCGACTGGCCACGTACAGCTCGCTCTTTACCTCCCCCTTAGGTCCCCGATGCCTACACACACACACTTGCAGGCGCGTCTCCGAGCCCCCCACGTAATTACTGCCGCACTCTTCCCATAAACGTAAACTCAGCACGTCTCCACCAACAGCAAAGTATGCAAATGAGACAGCAGGCCGGACAGGGAGCTTCGAAGAGCCGTGGGAAGCCGTGCGGAGCCTCGCGGAACCCCGACAAGCCCTGGGGAAACGCGGGTCTGGCCTGTGGCCCCCTTTTCGAGCAGCTGGCCACAGTAATCTGATCTGGACACAAAGGAGTCTGTTGATCTCTGCGTCTGAGCAGGTAGAACAAGCGGACCTGAGAGAAGGCAGTCCAAGTCTCCTCTGAAATCGCAAGTCTCCAAAGAGCCTTAAAATGGTCCGAACCTAATAAATGTTTAGCAAAACTAAATTCTGATGGGATGGTCTTCCAAACTGAATATAAAAACACTGGTAAAGTCACACAAAGGAATTGTATTTCTCCATATTGTTGCTTAGGTGTTTTTCCCCTGTAAGCTATTACGCCTGGAGGAGGAGTGCGTAATAGCATCTCTCACGAACGTGCCCATTCAAAACCTGCCATTTCCTTTAGGCTTTCAGCGCTTACACGGGTGGCCTCTATAAGACCCCTCATCCTCCTCCTTCTCCTCCTTAGTGCCCCTCCGCCCCTCCCCTCCCCTCTCAGCTGCATCCAGCAAGAGAACATTGATTCTGCACCTTTTCCTTTTCATTCAGGGGATTGAACCACCAACCATAGCAGCATCGTGTGTGCATCTTTGACTCCAGGTGAAGTCTCCATTCATATTTTCTGCAGTGATGAGATATTAGTGTAAATAATCAGTTGATCATCACACAGCATCACCCTCCCTTCTCCCCTTCCCCGATCACTGCCTCTTATGATCGATATCGTGTGATGCTCGCTGTGTTTACGTTCCCACGAGTGACCATGTGGTGTCTCCTCTTCTGGGACCAAGAAAGGAAAAAAACTCTCCTGCTTCCCCCTCGCCATATGGCCCCGGAGGGCCCATACCGTTACAGGTCCTTATACATGCTTCCAGTTGAGTGTAGATGGAGCCCTGTGGACAGAGACACATAGAGACGTGCGCTTCAGGCCGGAGGAGGGAGGGAGGGAAGCAGGGAAATAAACGTCGTTTTCTGGATATGCAGGGGAGGGGGAAGTTAGTGGCAGATGGCTTGTAAGGGTCTGTCCGCGTCTGAAGGCGTGTCGTGGTCCTTCACTGAAGACCCCCTTCCTCCTTCCCCCCTGCATTCACAATCAATGGAAATTAAAGCGCAGAGAATGGATGAATAGTCAGACCCCGAGTCACCCTTTTTTGTTTGACGCAGCTACTGGTGGGCAGGAGTTAAACTACAGCAGCCCCCTACAGTAGCACTTTAGTTAAACAGCCAGAGCCCAGTCAGCACCATCTTTTCGATGGACAGTGTCCTAATTGTGTTCTCTGTTTTTTGTGTTTTATTTTTGGTTGTTGTTGGGGGGGTGGGGGGGGGTACTTTTCTGGTTTTGAGTGTAGAAACTCAACACTTCACTCCAGGTGAAGACTGCAGCACAGCAGCCGAGGTATTAACAGTAAATGGCCCTTCAGTTAAAGTTTCTGATAAATATGGCGGACATTATGGGGGTTCAATAGAGCCTGAAAGCGTGTCTGTGTAATTTTACCACGTCGGTACCAAAAGTTAAAGGTTCAGTATTGCACCCAGATGCACCCTCCAATCCCCTCCCTCAAGGACTGATGAAGTCTCCCTTATCCCTGAGTGTAATTGATTTTCTTGTCTCAACCGGCTTAATTGTGATGGTCATGGTTCAGCCGGAGTTTGCTTTGAGAAAGAGTTGAGATGGACAGGTTTATCAATAGAGGGGGACTTTTTGTTTGATTGTTGCCAATGATTAGGGGTAATACGTAACACTGTTATGTGACGTATGAAGTGAAGGTAATTGTGGGGGAACGTAACACTTTTTCATGGGGGAGGGCTCCTCTGACAGCCGGTGTGTAGGACGGACCGTGGCAGCAGGTAACGAAGTCGGAGAGAGGCGCCAGAAAACAATAGTCGTGACGTACATATCTCAACACAGTGACGCAATGTACGTGCATGGTGCGCTAGCCCGCGCGTGCTGTTCCAGTAGACCCCATTATACAGCAGAAAAATCACACATCTAATGAACAACCTAATTAAGCAACACCCCCCCACCACACCCCCCGTCCTCCCACTCCTTATTCATATGCGCACCACATAAGATTTTGGACGAAGAATAGTTTTCCCTTGTCATACACAGAACATACACACACACACACACACACACACACACATATATATATATATATATATATATATATATATATATGCACGCGCCCAGGGAGAGTATTGTGTGTTAGATGTGTGCGCGCACGCTCAGCCAAGTGAGGCGTGCACGCGCTGTTATTGAGGAGAAGAGAGCAGGTGCTGGTCGAATTACCATACAGCTGAGGGGGGGGGGGGGGGTGGGGGGAGAGAGAGAGAGAGAGAGAGAGAGAGAGCAAACTTATTCCTCCACCACACACAACAACAAAAGTTCCCCCTTATGTTGGCCACGCGAGCGACTACGGTGCGCGCGCGCGCTTCTGTGCACGCACACACACTGCCACCTATAAGCACGCAAACACGGTCTCTTTTTTTCATCCTAGTGCGAAGAAAGAGAAGAAGACGAGAGCAAAATAGAAAAGCAGGAGTCCAGCCCCTCATGTCGTTTACCTCATTGCGCAGCTCTGCCAAGGAATGTTTTCTTCAGTCTTTTCAGTCAATTCAAAGCATCAAATTCTTCCCACAGATACAAATACCAAAATTTAGAGCGTGTGTGTATGCTGAGAAAGAAGGGGAGAAGGAAGAGAAGGGGGGGGGGGGGGGGGGGGGGGGGCTGAAAAACAATTAACTGAGTCAGAGTTTGACCAGGAAACGCTTTTTCTTTCTTTTTGGGGGAGATTTTTGAATCAGCTTCACACTGTTAATTGGCACTGCATCCAAAACATCTTAGGACGCCCACAAGAAAGGAGCTGGTGCAGTGATGCAACAGCTGGATGGATCAATTCAGCCGCATGCCGTCTACATCCACAGCCCAGGGGGAAATCTGGCAGCTGTACGATGCTGAAAACTCTTAAAAGGTGTATAGAACATATCCATGCTACCACTTTAACACTTTTAGCTTGTTTTTCATATATAGGAGAGTGTCTGTGATGTCAAAAGACCAACAACCAAAAGTCAGCCCAATTCTTTTTCTTCTTCTTATGTCTTCTTAACCGCTTGAATGTTAAGTTTTCCTGTTTGTTAGTAGAAAACATGTATTAATTAATCTTGTCTCCCGTCTTGTCCTGTGTAGGAGTCTTACAGAAGTTTTCACTTCTTAAATACTTCCACACAACCTTATTTGAGCTCGGGTATTAACACTGTATGAGGGGTTACAGGAGGAATAAGGAGGATGGTGGTGGGGTACTTGTATGGGATCCCATTGTAGAGAGCCAAGCCAGATTGGGAGGTGTAGTCGGGCAGCAGGAGGAGGGGGTCCATTTGCATGCTATTACCATAGCATGTGTCAGGCCGTATATAACAGGCTGCAGGCGGCCTTGGCTGTAGACAGACGCACAGTTCACAGTGAGGAAAGACATCAGGCGGTAGAAAGAAGCATGTTGGACCAGTGACAAATCTGTCCTTGGGTTAGACCAAGACCTTCACACACAAAACAAAAAAAGCTTCGCCCTAACATTCTTGCTGTAACAAACAAGGAACACTTCGCTTTTTCCTCTTTACGCACTGGATTATAACTGAACTTCGAGGACTGCTTTTCTTTTTCAACACAGCGCAGAAGTTTACTCCATTTGTTTTGTGATTTTATTTTTTTAAGGTTTGGGATTTATCCTTTGTCTTTTTGTGCCTCGGGACATGAGTGAAAACGGCGTGGCACATATCCACAGCAGTTGATGAGAAAACCCTGTGAGGCGACAGAAACGTGCTCAATGTATCTTCCTCAGAGGGACTGAACAGGAGGAGGCACCCTGACGACAAGCCGAGCCCCGAGACTTTTTACTCTATTTATTTACTATTTATTATGTATTTATTTAATATGGGGCGCGTCATCCTGCTGACTCTTGCCGTCATGTCCATGTTGCTGTGCCAGGTAAGCTTCTAAATCAAACATTTTCCCTCCAAACAATGAACCATCACCCTCCCCCTGCCTCCCCTACCCTCCCATCACAACACGCACTCTCACACAAGCAGTACTGTGTGTGCACTTGATGATAATAAGCCGCTTTCCTCCGCAGGGGTTTTGCTCGGGAGTTTTTGAGCTGAAGTTGCAGGAGTTTCTGAACAAGAAGGGAGTACAGGGCAACAAAAACTGCTGTAAAGGAGGTCTGGCTTCGTCTTTCCAGCAGCAGTGCGAGTGTAAGACCTTCTTCAGGATCTGTCTCAAGCACTATCAACCCAACGCTTCCCCAGAGCCCCCGTGCACCTACGGCGGAGCTGTGACACCCGTCCTCGGCTCCAATTCATTCCAGGTCCCAGATGTCATCCCGGAGAGTTCGTTCACCAACCCCATCAGGATTAACTTCGGCTTCACGTGGCCGGTAAATACAACCATTCATGTAGAGTAGGAGTTAAGGCTGAGAAATCGCGCCAATTCTTGTAAATGCGTGCGTGAAAAGAGCACCTTTTTCCCTGCGCACAACTTGAAGGCTCAGAGAGCACACAAAGTTTACAGGTATTTAGTTTCGTCGGATCAGGTTAGGCAGTTTGCATTCAGCACATTGAGTGTATGGCACAATCGCCTCGGGCCTTTACTTGATGTTATCGCCACATCTCCGCTGGCCACCTGTCTCATGAAGCCATTTGTGTTCCCAGGGGACCTTCTCGCTGATCATTGAAGCATTACACGCCGATTCCAAAGACGACCTCTCCACGGGTAGGAACTAAATCTCCCATTTCAATGTTGTTGTTGTTTTTCACATTTACACACTTTCTCCTCCTCATCTTCTACTTCTACATGCACATTTCAGAGAACCCAGACCGGGTTATCAGCACCATGACCACCCAGAGGCACCTGACTGTGGGAGAGGAATGGTCCCAGGACCTGCACACCGGGGGAAGGACCGAACTCAAGTACTCCTATCGATTCGTGTGCGATGAGCACTACTACGGGGACGGCTGTTCAGTGTTCTGCCGGCCGAGAGACGACGCCTTCGGCCACTTCACCTGTGGAGAGCGCGGGGAGATTGTGTGCGACGCCGGGTGGAAGGGGCAGTACTGCACTGAACGTGAGCTGCAGAGATTTTTCCCGTTATAGAATAAAATATTTTGATTAGACGAGAGACAAACAAACACAGAAAGGAAAAGAAATTAGAGGTAAAGAAATCACTTTAAAGAGAAATCGTTTAAAAAAGATAGATTTAAAACTAATTTGAATGTTTTTTAGTGAAGGTAAAGTTCAAAAAGTTCTTATTTCCATGTAGATATATAGTCAAGTTCTCTGAGTGCCGTTAGAAGGCAATTTAGGGCGTAAACACCACGCGCACCCCCTCCTCCCTCCTACCCCCCCCCCCCCCACACACACACACACACACACACACACATACACACACACGACCACTTGATTTATTCTAAGGAAAGTTTTTGAGAATAATCTCACGCGTGCCATAAATTTACATGCTACCTTCCGATTCGTTACTCTCCAAGTGGGCCGGTCGGTGATTGGCTGAGTTGGGGGAGGTATTGTTTGAAGTGGGCAGCTGCCGGCAGAGAGGAGACAATGGAGCAGCTGTCGCGCACTGGCAACACACTCGCCAGCTGTCCACTCTTATCTACCCCAATCCGAGACATTAAGGGGAGTATGTGTGTGTATGTGTGTGTGTGTGTGTACACACACAGAATGAATAAAAGAGTTCTGACCCGCAGTGAAGAAGAAAAAAAAAGAGGGTGGTGGGCTGAGGGCCTCTGTGTGTGTGAGTGCACACACGCATTCACACACTCCCTCCTTTGTCTCTGCACTATGTTAAGCAGAAAAATCTTCCATGATGACAAGCTAATGGGTTCAGAATCCACTACTTTACTTCATTTTAATTACTTTCTTTGGATTTTTTCATCTTTAAAAGCAAATCTTAAAAACAAGTTGCCTCAGTGTTTCTAAAAAGCATACTCTTGTTTTCCTGTACAGCGATTTGTCTGCCAGGATGTGATGAAGAGCATGGGTTCTGCGAGAAACCCGGGGAGTGCAAGTAAGTTCTCTCCACAAGTTCACTGGGGCATTAATTAATTAGTGGATTGCGTGAAGTAATGTGAGTGGAGTGACCGGTGTTCCCTCCTAATTGGACAACAACAGGTGCAGAGTGGGATTCAAAGGGCGCTACTGCGATGATTGCATTCGTTACCCGGGCTGCCTCCATGGGACCTGCCAGCAGCCCTGGCAGTGCAACTGCCAGGAGGGCTGGGGTGGACTCTTCTGCAACCAAGGTAAGGAAAGAGTCTGGGAAGTAGGGACAGAGAGAGAAGTGGTTTTGTTGGATGAAGGAAGCCACAACACGTAGGGAAAAGCAACGATTGGTTAGACGTTTTCCAGATATCTAGGCTGCATCACAATATATAAAAAAACAAAACAAAAAACAAGTATTTGAAATGTATTTGAAACAAAAATCTGGTTATGTGCAGCTTAGACTTAGATTTCATAAACAGGAAGATAACAAATTAATGCTTAAACAACTTACAAATGCCCTGCTTATTTGGTGGAAAGGTGACAAAATGTGGACAACTTGTTCTTGAAGGCAAGTTTTCCATCACTGGTTTGTCATTTATTCAAACCACAAACTTGGTTTCAAACAAGCCAGTAAAAAGGTAGACTGAAAAGAAAGAGCATCAGCACTGCAGTAACAGAGCAGCAGTTGTTTCAGCAAAGACAAGAGGCAAGGAAACAAAAAACCACTGGCAGAAGAGAAACAGTCAAGTGTGCCTGAGGACAAAAGCGCATACTGTCGCCGCTGCTGCTGTCCCGCCATGTGTTGTGCTCTGGCTAATCCACATGTGCTGCTCTGTTTTTTCCAGATCTCAACTACTGCACTCACCACAAGCCCTGCATGAATGGAGCCACTTGTAGCAACACTGGCCAGGGCAGCTACACCTGTTCCTGCAGGCCTGGCTTCACTGGGGCCAGCTGTGAGATTCGGGTCAACGAATGTGCTGGAAACCCCTGCCGCAATGGAGGAAGCTGCACTGTGAGTGCTCGTCGGTCTTCTTAAATGAACTTGGAATAAGAATAGAGACATCTTGTTAACTGCGGCTCAGCGCCAGTGATGCCTGAATGCATCAGCCTTCATTCCTTCTCATCTATCTTTTCTGTTTTCGATCATTCTTCAATTCATATTAAACCTAAAAAAAATTCAAGACATACACCATGCAGCAAGCTGGAAATGCTGCAGATGCAGCACCACACAGATCTTGATGTCAAGTCTGTTCTATTTTTTCCCACAGGATTTGGAAAACACATATACCTGCACTTGCCCTCACGGTTTCTATGGCAACAACTGCGAGCAAAGCGCCATGACGTGTGCTGATGGGCCTTGCTCCAACGGAGGCCGCTGTACTGACAACCCTGACGGAGGCTACTTCTGCCAGTGCCCCACGGGGTATGCAGGGTTCAACTGTGAGAAGAAGATTGACCACTGCACCTCCAGCCCCTGCTCCAATGGTAAGTACTCAAACAGAACAAGGGTTTGGTCTTTGAGATGCTCAGTCTGCACAAACTGAAAACTCATTTCTGACTTCATCTCTATTCTCAGGTGCACGCTGTGTGGATCTCGTGAACTCCTACTTGTGTCAGTGTCCAGACGGCTTCACCGGCCAGAACTGTGACCACAGTGGTGATGAGTGTTCTTCGTATCCTTGCCAGAATGGTGGCACGTGCCAGGAAGGTCCTGATGGCTACACCTGCACTTGTCCCCCGGGATACACGGGTCGCAACTGCAGCTCCCCGATCAGCCGCTGCGAGCACAACCCCTGCCACAACGGTGCCACCTGCCACGAGAGAAACAACCGCTATGTCTGCGCCTGTGCTCACGGATACGGTGGCAGAAACTGTCAGTTCTTGCTTCCAGAGCACGCTGCCATCCGGGGGTCAGAAGTTCCCTGGATGGCCATTGGTTCCGGGGTGGTTCTGGTGCTGCTGCTGTTGGCAGCCTGTGCTGTTCTGGTTGGCTTTTTCCAATCAAAAGTTCAGTGTGACGGCCAAGTAGAAACTGTAGGCGAATCAGAGACAATAAATAACCTTACTAACAACTGTCACCGCAGTGACAGGGACCTGGCCATCAGTGTGATGCCGATGCCAGGTGTCAAAAACATCAACAAGAAGATGGACTTCTGCAGCGGGGACCCCGATGAAGGATCTTCACCAGGGAGGAGCAGCTACAACAGCCGCCATCTGCCTGCAGATTACAAGCTTGTACACGAGGTCAACTACGAGCAGGCGGCCAAGGAGGCCATGCTGGAGGCGGCCTGCGAGGACAAGGACTCATTTGAGTTTGAGGAGAAGCGCAGCAAACGTTTAAAATGGTAAATAACTAACACTATAAACGTCTGTCAAACACAAAATCAGACTGTGGATGTCCACAAATCTAACGTGTTTTCTCACCTTCCCACAGCGATGCATCAGAAAAGAAAGCCCCAGAAATGTCTGCATGTGCGGACACCAAGTACAAATCTGTGTTTGTGATGTCAGAGGAGAAGGACGAATGTATAATTGCAACTGAGGTGAGTTCTACTTTGTTGACCCTTAGCCAGAGATACGATTTCTGCGGTCATTTGGAATTTAAAAGAACAAAAACTAAAAATTTCTGTCTTTTTGGTGTGCTTCCCCAGGTGTAAGAAGCCACCAATGGGCTGCCCGTTGTTCATTTACTCTATAGGAGAGTTTTTATGCTCCTTCAGATGCTGCTCTAAACCTAGGGGGAGGTGTCCCGCCTTGAGACTGCTGCTGATACGTTTAACTGATATTCAGAGTGAGCTGGTTCTCTACTGGAAACTAAGCGCAGGCAGTGGCGGCCTGTGGGATTAGAACTGGCAGGGTAAAAAAAAAAAGTTTACAGTTCAAAGTAAACTGCTTCTTAGCTTTCTGTTCTGCCTGTTAAGAGGGAGTGGGGTTTTTGTAAAAAATAAGAAAAAAAGAAGAAGAAAAAAAATATAAATGAACGCTGTCCCGTAGCGATGATATACGAGTTTTGTTTTGCAACATTTGCACCCAGGCCTTTTCTCTAACCCACACGCCGTTGCTGAGCGCAGGAACTGCATCAAACGGTGGATGTTTGGCCATACTGGCCTGTTCTTCACGAGGCTGTTCTCGTGGGCTGTGCGCCCATCACTACACCTGTGAAGACTGTATGTATACTTGATCACTGTGTTAACTGAAGTGCGTTTTCATCCCTAAGCCCTCCAAACCATTTTATGACATAGTATTGTTCAGTTCTTTTCTTCTTTGGGATATGAAAACTTTGTGTTGATTAAAAGAAAAAGAAAGTTGCTTTTTGATACTGATTTTGTAAAATAAATAAAGAAAAAAACAAGTTATGATTTAAAATTATGATTTAATTTAAGTTAATTTAATGATTTTGTGCTGTTTTTATTTTGTATTATATACTTGTGATGTTTGTTATGATTATTTAAGTTGCTTTTTTTAATGATATTTGCAAAGGCACTTCAGGTCAATGGGATGGTTTTTCTTTGTTTTGTTTTGTTAAGAAAATGTTATTTAAGAGGGATTGTACTGTACAAATTGTTATGTTACCCTTTCCTTTACCGTATTTGAATGAAGGAATTAGCCAAGACTATTTTTCCAAATAAATATTGCTAAATGTGAACATTTGATTGCGTCCAACTTTTGTTTTGTCCATCTGCAAGCACTCTGAAAAACACTTCTTTAGGGGTCTGTGAGCAAAGTTAATCAGTAACATCTGTTGTCTTCCCCTGGCGACCCCATAGTGGGCTTTTCTATGCCGACACTGTTGGCTACTGCCAGAAGTTGAAAGTGTCTCCCTGGAGACGAGAGAGGGGGCCCTATTCATAAAAAACAATACCCCTACGCTAGATTTACCACTCCTATTTCTCCTCCTAAAGACCAAGTCAGGTAATTCATGGCTCTGAAATTCGCCTACTGGACCACTTTAGGTTTGGTTTTCAAGCCTTGACTTCCTGTTGCCAGAGAAAAAGCTATTTTTTTTTTTTTCGAAAAACAAACAGCAAAGTTCGGTCACATCTGAACACAAAAGTCATACAGTATAAAATCAGTTCCTCAGAGTTCTCTTTCTTAATTGCCCCACAAAGATACCGATTGTGTTTGAACACAAATAACTGTAAATCATCAGGCCGGTAGAGTTTGTCCTTTGGAGGGGTTTATAAACCCACGGCCTTATGGGAACAGACTTCAGCAGACAATGATGGAATTGACAATGGGGCACACAAAAGGCCACCCTTGGGAGAACCTGCGTGTCCCTCGGCATGCTGGGAGAAAGAGAGTAACAGGAACAGATGTTGTTGAGTAACAGATGCCTTCTGGCCAGAGTTCAGCCACAACCAGCCAGACCTTCAAAGGCCGGGAGCAGCTGTAAAAGGAAAAAAAAAGATTATCTATGGGCCTTCAAGAAACGACAGCTTTTGCATTGTCTTCCTTTCTGATAAATTTGTTGGGATTTTTGAGAAATGGTCGACTCAAGAGAGAACCTAAGAGGACTTTTGTGCACAGTGAGGAATACAAAGACACTACAGCACTCAATCAGCAGCCTGAGAAATTCAATGTTTTAGCTTCAGCTATGTAAAACTGACAGAGTAAGAGTGATAAAACCCAATGAAAAAGAAACAATTTAAACTAAAAACATGTTTTTAAACTGAGTAACCACACTGATACACCAGTGTCTTTCTGAAGACATACATATTATTATTTTATCCCCTGCTGAATTTGTAAATTTGCTCACTTCCAAAGACATGAACAGTCTCTAACTTTTATGATCGTTTAATTTTAATGGAGAGCGTCAGTGTTCTGACTCAGAGAAGGAGCTTCTCATCCAAGACCTTATGGCATACGGCCCCATCCATTGGCTCTTTGATACAGGGAAGTCATCCTGTATCCTTAGCAGAAAAATAGCCCCACTTTTTCCAGCTTCATGCTTGACTGTGAGGATGGTGTTTTTTTGGATCATGCTTAGCATTCCTCTCCACCACAAACACAGCTGGTCCAGTCAACACTAAAGAGCATGATCTTGGTTTTAGTGGACCAGAACACTTTCTCCCAAACCTTCTCTGAATCATTTACATTTTCATAAACTTAAGACAGCCTGGTCATGTGACTTCTTGAGCAGCAGACCTTGTGAGTGCTGCAACATTTCAATCTGTTATGGTGCAGTGTGTTACCAATGTTGTTGTTAGACTGTGGTCCTGTCTTCAGATCATTAACAAGCCAAACCACGCCATGTGGTTTTGGGCTGATCCACCACCTTTGTCATGATCATTCTCACCTCATGAAGCATGGAACTCCTGACCAAGGGCAACTAACAGTCATTTTTTCCTTCCCAAATCATTGCTCCAGCAATTTTCACCTTCTCACAAAGCTTCATGCTGATGCTCATTTAGCCCTTTCTAGTCTTGTACAGGTCTACAGTCTTGTCCCTGACATCATCTGACAGCTCTTTGGTCTTGCCCATGGTGGTGGACTGGAAGAAACTGACTCTGTAGACAGGTGTGCTTTATACACATAAAGAGCTGAAATCAGGGGTGCCTATAATTAATGGTTTAATTGCAATCCCTGCACACAGGCAACCTGTGGGACCCATAATTCTGGCTTGGTTGTAAGGAATCAAATACTTTTTTCACTCGATAACATGCAAATCAGTGTATATCTTTTCTGTAATGTGTTTTCTCCCCTAAATTTTTGGTTGATATTCAGTCTCTCTCCGTTAAAATAAAATGACCATAAAAATTAAAGACTTACAAAATTACAAACTCTGAAAACGAATCTCAGATTTGTGGACAAAAACCGATATGGCAGAGGAGAGAAACGCCATCTCCTGCCATCAGTGAATGTACTGTTATTAGCTGATATACTTATATTTGATAAAAGGTTCACGGTTGCTTTATTTATACCCGAAGGTAAATTTGCTTTACAGAAAAATTATAGCAATTTGGCATCCCTTCACAACCTTTGTGTATCCCTATAAACAGGCTTTTAGCCTCATTTACAGCTCCATATTTTAATTCTTGAGCGCTTCTAGAGTAGCTTTTCATATGTTACAATTCAAAACAATCCCTATTTAATAAATATCAGGCCTTTGTGAAACCCCTCAGTTAATCCGCCACCTGTAACAAATGGTTTTAGTGCCTCTCATTGCACACTGAAGATTTAAACAGCTGTGTTTTGGTCACAGTCGGAGCTGTGTGACATAAGCACAATAAATATATAGTTGTTATCAGAGGTTTATATACACACACCATGGGAATGAAAGTCATTGAATGATTTCTTAGAACTCTTGTTTTTCCTGAAATGACTGTACAGCACACATCTTTAATGACTTTAAGAAAGAAGAATTCAGTGCAGAAGTTTAAATTGATCTGGGATTCTCTCTAAAGGTAGGGTCAAAAGTATACATACAAGCTCAAATATGTACATACACCCCAGCTAATATTTAATAAAATGTCATTTCACTGAAAAGGGTTAAACTGTATGAAGTGCTTTAAATGTTCAGTTAGAGTAGAAAAGCACTAATAGAACCAGACCAT
This sequence comes from Pelmatolapia mariae, assembly GCF_036321145.2. Classification (NCBI taxonomy): domain Eukaryota; kingdom Metazoa; phylum Chordata; class Actinopteri; order Cichliformes; family Cichlidae; genus Pelmatolapia; species Pelmatolapia mariae. The sequence continues at coordinate 7,395,511 of NC_086232.1, read as the reverse complement.
TTACCATTTGCCTGCTTTGTCCATTCCAAAACACATTATGTGTTTTTATTCCTGTTGGAACACTCGGCTGTGGTGTTTCAAAGTTTCTAAACACCAAATAAATACCAACTGATAAAACATAATACGTCAAGTGTAACAGTTACAGGAAAATTTTCATGCTACGAGGGTGGGTTTATATGAGCAGACGCACATTTTTATATTTTGCTTCCAATGAGCAGTTTTTAACTTCTGGAGATCTTTCAAAAATGTTTTTTGGACATTGGCTGATTCTTCACTCACTCATTGTTAGTCCAGTCCTTGCACCTGATCATTTTTAGAGAACTGCATTTTTGATATGTTCACCACTTAACACCTGACAAGCTTTCCATTTTAAATATCTTTAGTTTGTTATTAGTGGCAAAAACAAAAATAATCTTCCCAATTATAAAGTTGAATTAAAAAAATGCCAAAGATAACACTTTGTCTTATCTTATGGAACGAATTTGAAATATTTTTATATTTGAAATATATATGAAGGATGTCCCGACACAGAAAATTGACTCTTCAGCCACTTCTGCTCAGCTCTGATAAAATCCATGCACTTTGTTTTTTGATGGGTACACCATGTGGCCAATAATGACTCAAAGAAAGCAAGCGGTACAGGCCAAGAACAGAGAGACAGAGAGACGAGGAGCTGGATTTAAGCACGTCGGGTGAAAGGGAAGAAATGAGCGAAAACAGAAAATGAGCACCAACTGGCTCCATTTTTGTGATATTGGAGACTAAAGATGAGTGCAGACTTTATAAAATGAAAATATGCTTCAGAGCAGGGTCAACAAGAAGAAACCTGCACAGATGTTTAAGAACCACTCACCAGTCTGTGCAGCTGGAGGAGAGGTTACCCTCTCTCCTCCAGCTGCCATCCACTGGCCCTGGAAAAGTGTCCTCTTTGACTCTGCAGCATCCGGCTTCTTTCAAAAAACGTCTAAAAAAATCAAACCAAGACATGTACATTTATTCCAAAACAAATGACCCCAGCCAAACATGTCAGTGTTGACGAGGAGCTGGCTGACATGACGTTTAGTTATTTACTTGTAAAGGACAAAAGATTTCAAAGTTTTGTCCAGGGCTTAAGCTCCGTGTATATTCTTCCAAGCAGCAGTAAGTGTATAAAAATACGTCACAATGAATAAAGCAAGCAAGCAATTCACAGTTGCTAAATTAGGCTAAAACTGAAGATACAGAGTGATACTCAATGAAAAGCCAGGACACCATCGTCCCATTCCACCATTGAGGGGCGGGGGTCACACAAAATACTAAGAACCAAGAGATAACTGTGCTTCCACAATAATGGCCTCTAATGATCTCAGCACCTGAATGTACAATGTCTGATCAGGGACAGTTTATACATATTTAAATATATGTCTTTATATTTTCTTTAACGTTAAAGGTTTATCATGTTTACACAAACTGATTTTGAATTGGAGATTTGAATGGAAGAAGAGTTTTGCATCTACGGGTTGTATTATTTACACTGTGTGATAAGCAGCGCTGGATACCTGGGTAAAAATACCAACATCAAACGGCACCTTTGATGTGTTTCAAAGAGAACTGAGTGCGTGTGCAAAATAAGAATTATATATCTGAATTTGCCCACGAGACATGTGCAGAAACAAACACACATTTAGGGTTAAAAAAAAGAAGAAGGAGTTAAAAAAAAGTTCTTTTTTAACAAATTGAGATCCACAAAGAGCAGCTGGCCCAGAGCCATAGAAGACTTTTTATTTGGAGAAAGAAATCTTTGAAATCACTCATTTTTAAAATTCAATTAATTCATCGAGTACGACATCTAAGTTCTCAGAAAAAGTTAAAATCATGCCTTTAGTCTTTTTATACATAAAAGATGTAGTTTTACAATGACAAGTAACTTTTTTTTTTTATAAAATGACTTTTTCTTCTTCTGACATATTTAGCTTCTGTTAAAGAAATAATGTAGAAAAAACAATTATCATCCCTCTCAATAAAACAAAAGTACAGAAAACAAAAAAGGCATAACACAGTACGATACAATGCGCTGACATGGCTTCAAAGCACACATAATACAGTACTGTACAAGGGTCCGCCTCAGACAAAATGCACCAAAACCACTTTCACTGCTGAGGATTGATCAAACCTCAGAAACAGCTCAATACTGCTTATTTACCAAACCCAGACCACAGCGTGGTGTTGGCATCTATCAAATGAGGTAAAGATTTCCAAAAAAGCACCAAAGTTTTGGCGTTAACATTTATACACATACATATATATATATATATGTATATAGCTTATAACCAACAGGCAGTTGGAGGAGTTTCAGTCCAGCATCTCTTCTTCTATCCACAACACTGGAGAAACTAAGTACTGAGTCTGCAAATTCACTTGCAATGTTCAGAAGCCAATGAACACATGCTGCCAGGACTGTTCTGTGTAAATAAGCAGTCGTTTTCCACATTTACGTGGGACATTTAATGTCAATATTTATAGTGAAGCCCAGGCAGAAAGGATCCAAATCTATATCTTTGCTGGATTCACTTTTTTAAAAGACGTCTACATTAAAGAGATTTTTTTTAAATGTCAAATTATCTAATCACTTGCAAAGTTCTCAAGCTCAAAATGTCTCACTTTTGAGAGGTTCACTTATAAAATCATGTCAATTAGAAGGCTCTTACAAAGCTTAAGTAAACTACTGAATATCATATAATGCTTCAGCTAACAAACATTGAGGAAAATGAGCAAAAAGCAGGAACACATAAGGTCTTTTTATGTACCTTTAAGGTACTGAAAAAGAAAAAAACAATCTCAGGCCAAATATTTAAGGGGACAGCAACATTAGGTCTAAGTAACATGATGTGCAAACTTAACTGTGCATAGAGATCAAATCCTAATAAATATTAATGTGATAATTAATATTATCACAGTTCGACTTTGTCAAAACTTGAAGGGGTGATTGTACAGTTTTATGATTAATTTAGTCTTACTAAAACATCAAAAGTTGTTTTTTTTTTGTTTTTTGTTTTTATAGTGCTGTAAGAAAAGCTTTTATTTTTTTAAGCAACAAACACTTCCCATTTATTATCAACCAGAGCCCCAAAAGATAAACAAAACCAAACACTTAATAAAAATCCTGATAATAGTCACTGATTTGTCATTGATATTCATCCAAGTTTAACTTCCTCTGAATGGCTCTTTCGCTTTTGGGTTGTTTTTTTCTGCCTTATTTTTGCATCAAAGAATCACATGAGCGACAAATAACAAACTGAGCGTTATAGTGATGTACAGGAATTTTACACATAAGTACTTTAGCAAGCTTTTAAAAAGTATATGGATTCTATCTTAGCTTTAGTTTTCACTGTTTCTTCGTTTGATGTAGCTTAAGATGTGAAGCATAATGCCTGTCTTTGGACCACCGAGGTAATTGTAGGTGTGTGTGTGTGTGTGTGTGTCTGTGTGTGTGTCTGTGTGTAAAACATGCTGAAATGTTTAGCAAACATTTCAAATGAGTAACTAGTGTCCCTCTGAGCCATCGGGGGCTCGTTCTGGTTCGAGGTATATGATCCTGGGGCCGACCGGTGGCGCCTGTGGAAAATGTTACAAAGCGGTCTGATGGATGATGGTGAATTTCATTCACACTGCTGTGCATCATACAACCCGCCTCTCCCTCCCTCCCCCCATTCCCTGCTGTATTCTCACTCTTCTCAGACTATTTTCCTTCTTCCTCGATTCATTCATCAGCACGCTTCTTTGTCATCAAAGGTTGCTCCTGAATAGTGCCGGGCTCCATTTACATTCAATTCAATTAACTCAGTAAGTGCATTCTTTATTTCAAGTTTAAATACGCAAAACTCTGAAAACTAACAGGGTGAAAAAAAGAGGCGCTGAGGGTGTTTTTAAAGTGAAAGGCAAGCAAAATGTTTTGCTAAAGAGAATGCGCCCATGTGTACGTTACTCCTGAGAACTGATGTGAGAGCAATAAACTTCAGCTGCTGAACAACACGTGATCAACACTTATTTCTTTATTTTTAAATTAATGTCAGTGCTCTTAAATTGTTTAAATTATTATTTTTTCTATTTTTGTCCAACTTGATCTAAACCAAACCATAAATGTAGAACTTCCAGGTAAAACGTTATTCTATATAAAACTATATAGAAAGTCAATGTTGGCTTTGATGAAAACAGCAGAGAAAGAAGTGATAATTTTCTGAATATTGCTTGCAAATAACTTTAACTGTTCCTTGCATGTACTGTTGTACATGCTAGCATAGCTAAATGTGGCTAATGCTATCATTAGCTTTTAATATTAGCCAAATAGCTAATGGAATTATGAAAACTTTTAAATGCTGATTTAAAAAGAATAAGAAAAAAAAGACGAAACAGACTGTATTTATCTGTTAGCTTTTATGCTAAAGTGCTAGCTAAACTTCTACTTGCTGTCTGCATTGGGTTAGCTTCTCCTACTCTGAATGTGCTACATGTGAGCACACTGTTTTCTAACAATTTATTACTTTAATTTTTCCCTTTTCTGTAATATTGACTTTATAGCGGTACATTTAGGTACTAAATAAAAAAAAACCCTCAAGCACTTTTCCAATCTGCTGCTTCAAAGATTCTACGTATAGAATCATCCTCATTGGACAACCACATTGGGTTATGGTTACATGCTTATGTTTTGGTAATTTGCATGAACTGACACAAACTTCATTTAAATGAATTGAAAGTGAATGAAACCTGGTAAACTCACCACCCTGACCGACCTATCCTTCCCTGTTTCCCTAACTTGCATCTCCTTAAAACTCGAAATGTTAGTCCACTCCCACCCTCACCTCCACTTAGAAAAAAAAAAAGAAACGCTACAACTTTCCTTAGCCTCACCCACTCCCAAACCCTGTTCAGTTTTCCTAACCTCTTTGGTGACTCTCTGGTCTTTCAAAACAGGGCTCCTACACAAGTCTCAGTTATTAAAAAAAAAGAAGAAACATGGCTATTCAACAAGGCATGATTATTGTGACATTGCTCTATAAGCTTATGGTTAGTCCTCACAGGAACTGATGTGACAACACGAATTACAGCTACGACTAGGTCAAATGGGTTTCTAGAAAAGGACTTTTTTTCCAGCCAGATTTTCCCATAATATGTGCGCTATTCAAAAATATCCTTAAGAGTACTTTTTTTTTTTCTTAAAAGGCGTTCCAGTACTGTGTAGGAGCCCTGACTGAAAATGGTATTAAGCTAAAATGGCGCTCTTTCCATCAGAACAAAAGATCAACAAGGCTGTTAGGAGCAAATTGTTGATTCAAGGAATGGGATCATAAACCACCTTATCCCCCCCCCGCCGCCCCCTTCCTTCCCCCCCTCTCTCTAGGTGGAGGAAGCTCCGTGGCTTGGCATGTTGGCCATACTGCCAACCATGCCAGCCGCGCCAGCCATACCTGAGTGCCCTCCCATAGCTGGAGGGCTGTGCTTGGTAGGTGAGGTCATGTCGGCTCCCCGCCCCTGGCCTTGACCTGGGGTCTGCGGGGCGTGGTGGGCGTGCTGCAGGGCATGGCGCTCCAGCAAGGTACGGTGAGTAAAGGCCCGGTGGCACACGTTGCACTGGAAGGTGCGCTCGGCACGGTGGGTGCGCATGTGCACATTTAGCGAGCTTTTCTGGGTGAAACGCTTGCCGCACATGGTGCACTGGAAGGCCCTGACACCAGTGTGCACCACCATGTGTTTGAGGAGGTAGTCCCGCAGGGAGAAGGAGCGCCAGCAGATGGAGCACTGATGAGGTTTCTGACCTGTGGAGCCAGGCATGTGCAGAAGCATGCTTATAAAACCATCCCCAAGAACAGCCTTGCCAATACAAGTGAATCATTTTCTGTTTGCCTTTTGTTCATATAAAAATACTTATTTTACAATTCTTTTAATATGATACAAAGAATTCTGGGATAGAAACGTGTCTATTCATTAGACAGATTATCCTGAAATACAAGTCTCTACCTTTGTGCTGACCTCAATGGCAGGTGATAATGAGGTGAAAGCTGGCGTTTTGAGATGCAATACTGCATACGTAACAGTGCAATTAATCTTTGTCCTCTTCACACTTGTGTAACATACATGCAGCTGATCAATTACTGTGACGTGAACGTACCGGAGTGGATGAACATGTGCTTGCTGTAGTTCTTCCTGGAACGTAAAGATTTGCCACAGTGCGTGCAGTCGAACGAGGTCTCAGATCCCTGGGAGGAAGGTGAGGGCCCTGCGGAGCAGGAAGAGGTGGAGGGTGGCGGAGCTGGGGTCATTGATGCTGGGGGTGGTGCCTGCTGACTGGGCTCTGTCCCCGCCATGGTGTCAATCCCACCCATGGGCCCGCCTACATAGAACGGAGCTGGCTGCGACTGGCTCACTGGGTACTGGAACAGAAGCTGTGAAGGAACATGATACAGACCATTTGCTCTGGATGAACATTTCCGAACACAATCGATAATATTTAGAACTAATCAACTACATATACCGCTTACAAAAACAATAGCTGGTTCATTTCAATAATGACCACCATCCTACCAAGTGTGGCAGGACAAAAGAAGATCTAAACAAAATAACAGCAGGTTTTACGCATGTGCTCCTCTCTGGACACCGTGCACTTGAGAGGAATAGTCAGCTGAAACAGAATCAGTGTTGATTTGCCTAGCAGTTCTCTGAAAAAAAGAAAACATCTGATAACTCAGGTGGAGCACAGGATCTGACTACTATCTAACCCACAAAAAGGTTAGATAGTGTGAATGCGCATTTTTTTCCTCATTTGTTTATTTTCCCTTTTTAAAGTTTCTCCAGAGGTGTGTTTTACAAAGGCGTTTGCCACAAACCTCTTTATGACTCATTTGAAACTACTCCTCTCCAGATATTGCACCTTGGAAGCTCCACTCCTATACACATATGCAATTAATCCATCTTCAAAAATATCCGTGTCCACGCCTTCCAGCCACAAAACACACCATGCCTCTTTAGAAAACACACCGTCATTTTTTAAATGCCTTAAGAGAGCATTGTGCTAGCACAGACCATCAGTAAATATGGTACAAATTGTTTGACAGGTGTGCGTTTCCATTTGCCAATTTAAGGAGCTGACATGTGACTGAACCCACATCATCAGAATTTTGAGAAGGCCTGATTTGAACATATATATGTAGAAATGGTATGTTACAGTCTGGTATGTTATGCTGTTTCATTTTCTTTTTTACTTTGTTTGTTGCGTCCTTGAAAAAAAAAGAAAAAAATCATTGTCTATGCAGGCCATTTCTGCATTTTCATTTTCAAAGTCAGCACACCCGTCAATCAAAGTGTGTAGGCTGAAGCTTGAAAAAGATATACAGCCCATCACACTAAATTGAAGCTTTTACTTGTGTTTCTGTTGTTCTGTGTTGGTTGAGTATGTGTGTGTGTTTTTTCTTAGTGCTGCATTGCGTTAAAATCTACTCTCCGTCAATCATCTCACTTCCTGCCTCAATGCAAACATCATTTAATAAGATTAGTGCTTCACATTTAAGGTGCTTCAATTTTCTCAATTAAATTATTTTGTAACTTTTGCAATTACAATAATGTATTTATATAAGAAATGTGGAGGAGCAATTATTATTTTCATTAACAATTAAGTCGCTCATTATTTCCTCATTTAACTGCATAATTGTTTGCTCAGAAAACGGTGAATAGATTCATTCTAGGTTTGCGCTCATTTTGTTTTGAGTTCTAACATACACACAAAAAGGGTGTTTCATGCTATTCTATCATTAGAATCAAGAATAAAAACATTTATACATTTTTTCTGAATACATGCACATTCCAGTGAAAATGCAATGTGCACTCAGGGCTTAATTTGTGATGTTAGTAAGGTAAGGCTTAACAACTTGCACAAATAAAACATGTTCCCTACTAGAGAATATAACACACTTTTAAAAAATGCTGTAAATAAAACAATTAGTGCACGTCCAGCCAATTTTAAGCTGAAACTCTGACCACAACCTGCTTTTGACCAGGTTATGAGTTGAGCATAAGTTGACATGGTTATTAAGCCAGGTAAAAAAAAGCCACTTTGGTGATACAGAAAGCTCTGACTTTAAGCTCGACAGAGCTCACTAATCCATTAATCTTACTTCCTAGTACACCGCTCGTGAATTTGACTGAAGCACTGACCTGGTTGTTGATGGCCTGGGTGGTTGGAGGTGGAGTCAGTGGTTTATTGACCCTTCCTCTGGGGTTAAAAGCCATGGCTTGAGGGGGCTCACTCTGGGGCCAAAAACTCTCTGAAAACACGCCCTGCTCATCATAGAAATCCTGAAACACAAAAACAAACATAGATTTAAAAAAACAACTAAAAACAAACAAAAGAACAAGCTAAAAAAAAAAAAGACTATTTAACATGAGAAATTTTGCTGTTCAAGGGTCGGATGGTTCACATCTCTGCAGCTCTGCAGACAGCACATATCATCAAAGGAATGTAAAGGCAAACGTAAAATTAGACTTTTGGTCATCTATACGGGCATATAGTTCAAGTAAGAGTCATTCCTTTATGCCATTGCTTTGAAGGAAACAAGATTATCTTTTTCATGTAACACACATTACGCAACGAAAAGACTTTCTGTGTAGGCAAACCACATCCCTCATTACCTAAATATACAGCCAGTTTTCTTTATATTGTTTATAAGTCTACCATGTTACAGGTGCAGGCGAGCAGATGCTGACAAGATATCGTACATTACAGTCCAACCAGTCAGAGTAATGACTGTCATAACAGCAGTTTCACTGGAAGTAGTTAGACCTGGCTGGGAAGATGATCCACGTCAATGTAAAGAAGCACGAAATGCCAACATGAGTCATACCAACAGTAACTTTCTGTTTGTCTGAGAGGCTGATCGAGTTTCACATGCTACGTCGGTGGTCTGGTATCTTCTTATCTGTGGTGGTACAGGTTGTGTGATGATGCAATAGTGTCATGCATTACAGTTTCCAGTAACTAGGGCCAAATGTTTAAACGAATAATGTCAATGTTGGGATTTCAATGATTCGCACTTGCATCCCATAATTTCATTATACATGTGAGTGCTATTCTAGTCTGTTTGTCCCTGCCATGATTTTCTTAAAGTGGAAAATACCCAAACTTTTGTTACTAAATCTGAGTAATAATCGAGAAATAACAGAGTGGAATATATGTTTTGCTTTTACCAGAGTCAGACATGTGTATGGATTTGGGGTGGACAGAAGAGCATGCAGAGCTGCTAACAACCTTGGCACATCCTGTAAAGGTACCATAGCACACACAGTGAGGGTAACACGGTAGACAGAGAAGTCAAACATTAACACTACTTCTAGTAAAAGGAAGTGAAGAACCATACTAGCACTAGTACTGCTAACCTACTTAAAACAGACAGTCTTACACATACTGGAAGTTCTTCAAGAATCTCTACTGCACAGGCTTTATTTACGTCCTTGCAGAGAACAGGCCCATCTGCAGATTTTTGTCACAGAATTTGAGATATCAGACCAAGATGACCTTTGAATATATCGGATATATAGTTGATTTTTCTTAAAAATGTGGGATCAGACATCATTTACAACTGATGACTAGCAATAACACCTCCAGGTGGCGTGTGGCCAACTGAAATGTAACACAGCATTTTGCACGCATTCTAGGGCTGTGGCCAAATATTACTATTCAGATATTTGTTCAGTGGGTATGCATGTATATCTCAGCTTGCTAACCACATCTATTGCACTCACTGCAGTTATCGTCATGCTTTGGTTCCCGTTATTGTTGCAGAAATTTAACCACTTTCCATACTCATATTTTTAGCCTCCTGCTTTGCAACAACATCTTGCTCGAATGGAACAGGAACAGCTCTCTCGCTCTGCTCTGTTCACTGGGTGAGCGAGCAGGGAGCGTTCAGAGTGTCAGGGAGCAGCGGTGCACTGTGCAAGAGGAAAAAAGTAGGAGAGCTTCTCCAGATTCAAACTTTCTCTCTGAGCGCTCATCTTACATGTAAACATGGCGACAATCACAGCAGAGCAATTGCCTTTTAACCGTCATAGACATGAGGAGGACAAATAAGAAAAATAATGTCTGCAGGGATGAAAGCAAGAGCCCGTTTCACACATTGCTCAAAGACAAGATTATACTATTCAAGCAATGTTGGGTTAAGTGACGATCACATGCTGTGTCTTTGACTAAACTGAGTAGATGATTTTATCTCCAAACGTGACAATCTGCAGCAAAACTGACAAGCAGGGCTGAATCTTTCTGACTGTGTGGCAGATGTTCCTTGTATAGACTGCAGGGTACAGCAGGCTGCGGCATAAATCTGCTCCACCACGTTTTCCCATCTACTTATTTCAGGACTTCTGGCACAAATGCTGAGTTCAAAAGTACTACAATAAGGCCTTTCTGAGGCAAAACGGAAGATAATGTACCAAAATATTTCTCTAAAAAAATCAAATACCATCACTTCACATCTGCAATATGTGTAATACTCTGAATGCCATGCTTCTCCTTGCATAGTAGATAAATTATTGAAACATTCAGCGCAGGTGAGCTGTTTTTTTTGTTTCTTCATTTTAGTTCTTTTTTTATTCACTTCTGAGTTAACATACCTGTCCAAAGCTTGCCATGGATTCCTGGGAGCCCTCCTGCTCTTGATCTCGTCTCCCATCCTCCAAGGCATAGACAGTCCCATCTGCGTCCTGTACGCTTTCATCCTTCACCACTACTCCCTCTCCTCCCAGCACCTAGGGAGAAAAAAAAAAAGATGGGTCCATTTCAATTTCAAGTAGTAAAGAAATACCTTTAGATCAGTAGTTGGAGCTAAAAAGCAACAAAAAGTCTATAAGAAGAGCAACCACTGCCCCAGCTACAGCCCCTTCAAGCAGGTTCTGATAAGTTGAATAACCTACAGTCAATATGCAGAAGTCCATAGTTTATCAACAAGGCAATTACTGCTGAAGTTTAGGCGAGAGATCCAACTGTGAAAAGTGCAGAAACATCTCAGCGATATACGCCAATGCAGTGTGAGAAGAGGGAAAAGCATAAAAAGAAAGAAAACGAAAACGTTGCAGCTCTGCATGCCTGAAAACTGTAACCATAGCAACCATTCCCCTTATCCCCCTACCTGGAGTCTTAGCGGCTGCCTCTGCTTGCGGCTGTGGCTCGCCCCCCTGTCTCTATCTCCATCTCTTCCCCTGTCTCTCCCATCCAAGTCCTCCTCTTCACTGTATCGGTCTATCCCCACAAGGTCATCAGAGAGGTCAGTTGTGTTGCCGCGGAGGCTGTCCCTGCCAATGCTGTCCACACTGGCCACGCCGGAGCTGCAGCCCGCTGAGAGGTTCCCTGTGCTACTTGTGCTGGCTCCATTGGCTGTCTGTGCCAACAGGTCTCGGAGCTTGTACCTTACGTCCTGAGTACAGCTTGAGCTCTGCTTCATGAGGACTGCACCTCCCCCGGTGCCCATCGCGTCACCACCACACATGGCACCGGGGCCCATGTCTCCAAGTGCCATCAGGCTTACAGTGTTAGCTTGATCCATGGGGCCTGGGCCGCTCTCACTGACGCTAACGTTGGCACCCCCTAACCCACCGGCCATGTTACCACCTCCACATTCAGCCATGAAATTAGAGAAGTTGGCGTAACCCCCACCAGCGCCACTAACAGAACAGCTTCCACTGCTGCCGCTCTCTCTCCCTTTCCCCCCACCACGCTCCTCTTGTTTAGGGAGGACCCCTCCAAGCATTCCTCCTCCAGCAGCAGCAGCCGCGGCCGCTGCGGCTGCTGCACTTGCTGCCCCTGCTGCTGCCTTCCTCTGAGAGATGATCTGAGTGCACTCATCAATGACCGTCTTAATTTGCAGGATGCTGGCAGCAGTGAGGATGCACAGGGCCTGTGACTGCAGCACCACCAGCGAGCCACTGTACATGAAGTCTACAAGCTGCTTCACGGTTTCAGCGGGCACCAGCGGTGGAACAGAGATTTCAGAATGACCGAGCAGCAACTTGTCCTGGAAGAAGGGGCTACCGGCTGCCAGGACACAGGCATGGGCACGCAGGGAGGCATCGTGTATTCGCACGGTCACATCGCAGAAGAGGCCCTCACGCCGTTGTGTGCGAAGGGCTTCCAGCACTGATTGGCTGGAGTTGTGGAGGTGGATGTAGTGCACGGTCTCTGTGCCGGACACCATGGCAGGAGGAGGCGAGTCACTGGGAACCGGATGGGAGTGGGGGTGGGGGAGGGGGGGGAGGTGTCTGGGGTTTTGCGTCAGCTTGAGGGATAAGGAGGACAGGGAGGGAAATGGATACAGTGCATGGGCCACGGTGGGGCCGTGTCCTCTCAAACAGTCATGAGTCTGATGAATGTTTACAAACTGCTTCTCTGATATGCCTAAGGGTATGAGGAGCTGCCTTCGATGTCCTGAGTGTGGGCAATGTCAAGTGGCTGTTTCCACCAGAACGTTAACCTCTGTTAAAACCTGCTGAAATAAACCATAACAAAAACAATTAAACACTAAGCACTTATATAAAGTTTTCAGTAGTGCAAAAACACGTTTTTTTTATATATGTATGTCAAAAATGTTAATTTATTCAATTGCAACTCAAATATAAAAAACACAGAACTTGTCTTTACATTAGATTAATCAAAATTAAGATTCTTTGTTTGGGGATTGTTGAACAAAGAGGAAACCTGAAATGTTTTCCTAAAAGTCGTTGAATTGCAATGCCCATTTTTCACATTTTCTAAAAACTTTGCAGATATTAATAAGAATTTCATGATTTAAAATAAATCATTCACAAATTATACTAATAATCCTCAACTATAGCCCTTAATTATGTTGTGCTCAGTGACTCGTTTCATGTTGGAACTAGTTAATCCAGCCGTTAACGAAAGGTGGCTGAGTAACAATTGAGCAGCTAATAATCCATCATCAAATTAGTCGCGTGCATCATTTGGCACACCTGTTTTGGTCAACCGACAGCACGTGCCGTGCGTGAGTCCAATGGTTCCCCGGGTCAGTATATGTGGCTATCTTGCACAGTAGGTGGCCGGTAACGCAACATCAGAGTTAATTACACCGTTGATTGAGCTAAACAGGCGCAGGAATAGCGAGGCAATATGGGTGGATAATTAATAGCACTTGTTACCTAAATGTGTAACTAATAGCTCGATTAAATTGATGACTGACCAGCTAACGTTTCCTCCAGCTACAAGCGAGCAGGTTAACAGCGGCGAGCTAGCGTTAACTAGCGTTAGCTGTTGATATTAGCCGCTCGAGTCCCACACGGAAATGTGCATGAAATGCACAATTTTATGCATGCAAAAAAAAGCTTCGACGTCCAATAAAACACAAAAGTGGAGCACTGAATATAACGGCAGCTGGCGACGTTTCTAGCATAACATATAAGCAGCTATCAAATCTCGCCCCCACGCTCAAATAGAATGCTAACCTGGCTAGTTTACTAGCTTGCGTTAGCTAGCGAAAAATTAGTAAAGTTAGCATGTCAGCAGCTAACGGGCTACCACCCTTTTCTGCACAAAGCTTCTTAAGGCTATACCTACGTGTTTTACTGTGACACTGTCATTGCATGCTATTTAATCGAGACTACTTACAATAAAAAATACAGTGACAGTTCGGTTCTTGGTAGTTTCAGGCAGATGGATGCAGCAGGAAGCCCTCATATAACGCACCCAACCTGATGAGAGCTGGTAACAAACACACATGCACGCAGTTGCACACACACGCATACACACACATAAAGAAAGCACAGAAAGGGATGTGGAGTTTCTCTTGTATAACGCAAGCTACACGAGCGGCAACTACTAATGTACATGCACCACTTCTATGGTATTAATTATAGGCTTGTGCATCTAAAAATGTAGGACAAATACCTGCAGACAAAGTCCAGATACAAGAGGGTTTTCAAAATACCTGTACACGCCTAAATAGCTTCGAGGAAATGCAAATACTCAGCAATTGTTTAAACTCTTTCATTTTTTCATTACTCACGGGCTTGTCATATGGGAAAAGAGGAAACTAATGCAAAATATTAAATGAATTATATTCGGCAAGCGCAACAATATAATACAGACAAATATACAGATCACAGGAGCATAGATTTTGAAGTTAACTTTTATAGTTAGGTGTTTAAATATTGCGATTTCTTACCGTTTATATGAGCATGTATCTGAGGGCATTTGTACAACAAGAATTCCACTTACCTGACTTAATCCCAGTAAGAAAGGCAACAGGCTTGTTGAAGTTGGTGGGGCAAGATTCCTAGATCAGCCTTAACGCAGTGCTGCATGCTCAAGAATGTTTGTCATGCAGTAAACGCTTGCATGAAATGGGAGAAAAAAAGGTCAGTATCTGAACCTTGCTCTGGGTTTAAAAGCCATGCGGGTACCTGGTTCCAGTTGAAAAGTCCTAACCCTTCCCAATCACATTACATTGGCCTTGATGACGATGAGGTCAAGGAAAGGTGTGAAGGAGAGTTTATATAAAACAGAACAGCCAGTGGGACAATGTCACTTTGTTATTCCCCCCAGTTCAGCCCCCACCACCACCTAATCATGTGTGGCAAACTTGAATATAAAATGATATAATGTAATAAATATGTGCTATATATTAGACATATAATACAAAAATTGTGGTGTGGAAAAAAAAAACATTCACAAATACTCATAGGTTGTGAGACACCTTAAAAATGCTATAGATGACAGATAAAAGGTCAGGGATGACAGATTGTCTCCATGTAGCGCATTATTTTGAACTTGTCTGTACCCTTCCTGACTTTTGCCCATGATATCTATAAACCGTCACAAGTTACAGACATAGCCCTTCCTTTGTATCAGATGAATGGTGAACTTAATGCACTTTTTATGTGTCAGCTTGTTACCAACTTCACCATCTGCATTTCAAGTTCTGCCCCTGCTTGACAGCTAAAGAATGAGACACAGGTTTTACTCCACAACAAAATATAATTTAATGAATTTGCTTTTTACTGTGTCGATCACAAATCTATAATGATGTTAAAAAAAAAAATAGAGCAAAAGAAAGAAATGATCCAGTAACCTCCTTTGTGTTGATGTAAGGCATGCAGTCTCCACAGAGCTTTGGACATTGAAAGCTACAGGTCATACAGTAAGACACACTGACACTCAGCTACAAATACACACAAAAGCGCTCATTATGTCCACTCTTCTTGGGGCCCAATAAACATTTATTGTTTGCACATACAATGAGTAGAAGTGGTATTCATCACAACACCAAAAGTTTAATAGTTTACGAATAGCAATAGGATGGGCTAACACTTCTCTGGGGCTTTTTCTACCTTGTCCGCTCTTGAGGAATAAATGGTATGGTGATGCAGGAATATTTGAATATGTGAATTACACTGCCAGTTACACAAAAAGGGGTTAGTAGCCAAACACGTTGTGTGAGCATGTAGCACACAAAATGAGGGAGATTTTAACAGCCGTGACTCTTGCATTCAAACCTTTGCGACGAGCCCTTTTGGAACCGTTTTTTCTCAACCAAAGGAGCCTGTAAAAACAATCAGCTTCATTCAGCTTCAAGAAGGTTCTTCATGTGGGAAGTTACATTGACGTGTTGCTGCTGTAACTTTCATATAAAAAGTGCAGACATTTACTTGTGTCTATGGTGCAAAAATCTTGATGACCTCTGGGATTCAAATTGGCCTGAGCTATATAAATACAATTATATATCTGGCTTCATATAAAAATAAAACTAGCAGTACACAAATATTGCACACCTAAGGAGTTTAGATTTGTCAGGTTATTGACAAGCTATTGAGGAAAATGTACAAACACGGAAATAATAAACCATCTGGTGCAGTATAAATAAATATTTAGATATTGAGTTTTAATTCTCTGCATGCAGTATATCTCTCTGGCTGTAGGTGGACCAAGTTGGGCACAGGTGGAGTCACGGCTGCCAAGGGGAAATGGATGTAGGCTGTGCGGTGCGTGAAGGTCATGGTGGAGCAGCAGGTAGTTCTTGGGGACAATTGGGACAGAGCTGCTCAGTGTTGCTGGGCATCCAGCTCCCTCTGGCGGCAGCCCACAGCAGTGATAAGGGCAGCTCCCTTACCGCTGCCGTCCTCAGACAGCAGGAAGTTGACATCACATTTGGGGGCGAGTTCCTTCACTGTTTGTTGGAAGATCCGAGAAAAACTGAAGAGAGCAAGAGGAAACTGTGGTTAAGAGGCAGCTTGCTACTGAACTTGAAATGACAGTTGCTTTCCAGCATAGGTGACAGACATACATATTATTCAAACTTTACAACTAGAAGCAGCATCAGAGTAGTCTGAGGAGGTACATTCGGGCCTATCGAGAAGGTGTGGACTTGGAGGTAAAAGAGGTCCTCTGGAATTTTATTGGTGCAGTTATCTCCTAATTTGTAACCCCAGTTACAAGAGTCCCCCAGTAGTCCCCTCGACAAACAACCAAATTAAGATGTTAGCTTTGAGGTACTTTTTCAGAAAATAATCTTTTATATAAAAACTGGTACAGTTGTAATTCGTCCTCACAAAGAATCACAAGTGGTAGCAGATCAAAGTGTTTTAAGGATAAGAAATGTAGACAGATTGTACATTTAGTTGATTTATAACATACTAATACTTGGCTATTTATGGGTTGTAATATGTTTATTACAGTTTCTGCTGTTTTTATTCTGGACATCTGCAAACGTACAATTTGCTTTATCTTTTCAATGTCTAACATGCATTATTTAATGTCAAAAAAGACCAGTATATTTGTTGAATATAGGTCCTTCAGCACTTTGTTTTATCACTTTTTGAATGTTTTTCCATCCTAGTGACTGAATAAATAATTCAGTGCTACTGTAAGGCCAGTGAGTTTGGTAATCTTGGGTAATTCTTTGCAGACTGATGAAATACAGTAACATTTTAGAATGAACGGGTCTCCTTTCACACAAACATGCCCTCGATTGTGTTCCTATCCCTGCTCTTACTGTGGGTGCAGCTTGTAGAGTGTGCCATCCACGCCCACTGTAACATCCAGGTGGTCCAGTCTTCTGTTCTCACGGATCTTGTCCACCACTGCAGCCATTCCGGCTCCGCAGAGTTGAGCTGCTCGGCGGGACACTGTGCCGCACACCTCCTTGACGATAATACTGTCATCACAGGTGCTGTCGAGCCCCAGCTGCTGCAGGATCGCTCTGACCTGCAGCAAGGCCAGACGATCGCTGTGGAGAGAGGTGGGAGGGGGGAGAGAGTCAGAGGTCAGCTAACAGCAGGAGAGTCATTGGATACCTCACAGCTGTTCCCAGAGGCTAAGGTAGGCTTAAACAGCATATAAGCTCAAGTGCTCACATCCCCCTTCCTTTATCATTCCTAGGGGTGGTGACTCATTAAAAACTGCTTTTTGTTGAATACTTCAGCTTAATCCCATGTTTTCATGCTGGTATACTGTTAATTTACCAGCATTTTGCATGTTTAAGCCACAGGCTTTATATAAACACACATATTTTACAGTACTACTAACTCTTTCTAGCTTTCTGGTATTCACCATTTTCTTCTTAACTTCAGTTTTCATTTATTTTGCTACAGTATGAAAATTAGTCTGCATCAGACAAATTACTTTTTTAACCTCTGTATGGTTATGCAGGTATTCTGTAGGGGCAGAATATTAAAAACGGTCCCACACAATAATATTGTAGCTAAAAAATTAAGTACAAAATAAGTGCATTTTTTGTCTGAGGTGGATTATAGACTACTTCTTATGTGCTATTAGCTTTTTCTAATATTCTGATGTTCTAAATTCATAAGATAGATAATATATAATATTCTGTAAAAGTCAGTGGAAGCCTATGCCTGCTAGGAGGTGTATGAAGCAAACAGTATTCTGTGTAAAATTGTTAAACTATGTAAGTTATATAATTTGTACTAATTGGAATTAAACATTTAACAGTACTTTTGTAGTTATTAAATACAAAATACTGAGGGTGCTAAACTTTTATTTGAATTAACTTGTGATGTTTGGTAAGAGTGGTAAATGTAAATGTACCAAATTCACTTTTCTGTCTCCTGGCTTGACATCTGTGCGCAACTTTATAAACTTTCCACATTTGTCAGAATATCCATGTCATAGCATACATCACCTAGAGCATAACAGGTGGCGGCATTCAGTAACAGTTCTATGAGAGAAGAAACTGATCTTTTTTTATTTAAGCAACTGATCCCCCTCTAATGTTGAAAATCAGTCCAAACTGGCAGTGGTCGAAGACTGTAACCACAACTTATGTGCTCTTTATCTGCTATTATGGAGTGCAACTTATGAGTAACTGAAGAAATTGAATGTTGTGTTTGAATTGAATGCTCAAAAATATAGTTGGGGTGAATTTTACCTTTAAATAAGACAGACTATTTTGTAGAAGCCACAATTCTGTAATGTCTGCTCATGGATAAACAGTTTGTATATAATGCTTGTTTGATAGCATTAAAACAGCCCTAACCAATAATTACAAAAAATAATGTTAGTGTGAAATGATTCACTCACCTTTCTATCTGTGACAGAAACTTTGTCTCAAAGATGCCCCTGGTCTTAAGTGTCTCTGAGATTTGTCCCCGGAACAGGAAGCCACGCTTGGTCAGATCAATCAAAATCTGCCGTACAATCTCACCAAGATACATTCCACTGCACATCTTCTCATATCTGTGATGCAAAAGAATTAACACAGCTGTGTCAGTAAGCTGTAAAGATGCTCTCTTAACTAGAGATGCCATTTGTTTTCTTTTTTTCCCATTTAAATATTTTTTTCTGTTTGCTCTTCGATCCAGTATTACTATGAACAGGCCAAGATGTTGAGAGGGAGAGTATAGCACTGTGGCAGGTGTTGCTATTTTGTTATTTGTGAAATAGCTGGGTACTAGCAGCATCCTAACCTTTGTTTGCCTTCGTTGAGTGAGTTCTCATCCACTGCCTGGTCGTATGTTGTCCTGATGTCATCCAGACAGCCATTGTCTCCAAATGCCCCCCACTCCATATTGACACACATCCGACCCTCGGTACCCGGCACTATCTCAATGTTCTTCATTTCTTCCATATAACAAGCATTGCTGCCCGTTCCTGAGTGTATACACAGCCAGGGCTATTACATCTGAAAAGAACTACCAAATTTCTTTTTTGTTTTTGAAAAAACAAATCTTTTCTAACTGTAGATTAGTATTGGGCTAAGGTGCACAATAACACAAAAGTAGTTTTGCTTAATAAAAATAAATACATAAACATATCATTTTGTTGTATGAATATTTACCTACATCTTTCATCCATAAACCTTGCAAGATAATTGTAGAAACGATATTTTTGTTATAGGTTGTGTTTCACTCACCTGCAATCAGTCCCACCTCACATGTGGGCTCCTCATATGCACAGGTCATCATCGTCCCCACTGTGTCATTCACTATGGCAACCACATCCAGCTCAAACTCCTGCAAACATCACAAGAATTATTGTTTACACATCAAAGTACAACAATATTACATGCACGTATAATGCAATAAGAACTTGTGTATGCTTTCCATGTTATAGACAAATTTCAATTCAAAAAATCATGCCCAGAATATATTCATTACAAATGCACATACTCATGTTACTGAAGTGTTTACATCCGGTTACTTATATTAATAGCCATATAAATTTTTTTTTTCCTGCAGTCTAAAGAATAGCAGATAGTTACTGTTGCTTAAGACTTTTCCAAGATGATGTTAAAGCAGCGTTAAGTCCATGTTTTTCATTAAACATTGCTGGATGGTTGTTTTGACAGATGAATCAATATCACACCTGGCAACATCTTAAATGCCACACTGAGCGCAATGCAGTTCACCCACACTCCTAGACAGACGAAACAACAAAATACACAAGCAGTTTCAAAGAGCTGTAAGGTTCAGGAGCTCTGCCAGACCTCTGGCTTCTGGGTGTTATTGCATGCTATACGAACAATAAACAGGTCCAGGCTCGCACCGCTTTACCTGTTAGTTAATGATTTACTTTTGGTTAATACTTACTGGATTCTCCATCTAAAAGAATAAAATGAATATGTGAAACCCAAAAGTGGCAACATGTGGATATAACAGTGACATTCAACTGTATTCATAAAAATTTCATTTATTAGAGAGAGTAATTAGTCATATTTGTTGTATATGCTTACTGTTCTGTTGTAGATTTATACAGTATGGGGTGGGGTTAAGGGTGTTTATGCTGAAACTGCAAAATTGCAGTTCACAGCAAAGATGCCTGTATGCTGGGATTAGCAGCTATGTGGTCATGTGACGTGGTTGGTGAGTGAATATATGATATGCAATCCTCTTTACTACTAAGGTGGTTTTTAATGAGGTGGTCTGTTAGGTTACATATCCAGATTCTTTCCCTTCCTTATTCTGTAATGTTTTCATGAAACAAAGTTTAAATTATGAGATTTTAAATGACCAAAATAACAGAAGTTCTCTAAATAGTGGGTAGATAAATGAATATCAAAAAAACAGTTAAGTTCTAAAATAGCTGAATTTCATTATTTAAAAGACACTGCTTTGAGGGGCTCATTGAAGGCAAGCATTTATTTGCTCAGAGTGCTGTCAGTCAGAACCTGAACAGCACTTTTAAAGAAGCAACCATCTGAGGTATAAAGAGGACAAACTGTGTCTACATCATACAGGATGCAAAGGTGCAGCTTATACAAAGCCTTTTTTTTCTCACCACATATCCCAAACAAAGACTATTGTTTTGCTGTTCTTTGTAACAATAACCAAGCAGCAGTCAGAGGTATAAAATATACATATATGACTATTTGGGATAATTTTAACAATACTGAATGAAACCATTTTACCGGTTTTAGGGTATTTGAACACATTTTGACTAAATGATGCATATTTTTTAGTAGCAAACTTTTCACAATAATGGCATCTTTGGGCTTTCAGTCAAATCCAGTGGATTAACTAGTGTTCGTGTTGTTGTGACTAAACTGGTCTGTGATTACCTCTTTCCTTTTGATTGCTTCCCGAAGAAGCTCCACTACATCTTCACCCTCACAGTCTGTGGCCTTGAAGCCTTTGGTCCATGTTACAAGGATGCCCTGAAGATAACAAAACAATAAGTAATGATTTAAAATATAATAATGTTTAATTTGACTGAATAACATTTCACAATTCTCCAAACATGTCAGAAAAACGACTTATTAACTAAGGATGTGTCCATTACGTGTGTACGTTACATTGTACAATACGCTTTGCCTTCTTGGTAATTTGGTTGTAGCTGGATTGATAGCAACATAAAGTTTTTGCATTGAGGGAAAAAGGGAACATACTGCATCCAAGCTGGTCTGATGGCAGGGGAACGAAAAAGTGAAACCCAGTGGGAGTCGAGCACTTTTCATTCCCATGTAGTCCAGGAAATCAGAGATGCAGTGCACAATGTGATCAAAAAGCTGGAAAGAGACATCATATAGAAAGAAAAGGTCAGGACTGCTAATGGCTTTTGGTGTTTTTTTCATGAGAGTTACAAAGATTCATTAAGGCACCAATGCCATGTTTCAAATGTATTTTGTTGTAGCTAGAAATTAAGATGGAGAACAGAAGAAATTGCTTTAAATGTTTAATCTGTTTTCATGGAATAAGCAGTTTTTAAAGACTGAGAATTATTTAAACATGATTATTGTACCTGTTTCCTGCAACAAATACGCAAAACTGATCAGTACCTCTTCCCCTGTGCCCTGCATGACTTCTATAGGAATGGCATAGATTTTGTTATGCATCTCCACTGATCGTCTTTTCCCACTGCGAATCTTGACCAGAAGCACACGGAAGTTTGTTCCTCCAAGGTCCAGAGCAAGGAAATCACCATTTTCTGTTAAAAAAGCCAAAGAAATTAGCCAGAGAAGCCACGAAACATAATTCTACCACCTCTGATTAAGTTTTATTTGTTGTACTGGTTTAGAAGAAATATTGTTCTCTCTATGGTTAAAAAACTTGAAAATAGCAATTATATTTGACTGCCAGGTACAGGGAATTAGGGACAAAATATAAGGCACAGAATTATTGGCTTTTAAATCTTAACGTATTTGTCTAAATGTTAACCTTCATGTATTAATTGCCATTAGGCATCACAGATAAGTAGTGCTAGTTTATCAAGGTGAGGCCAGCATTTACTTGTGTGTGCTTCTGTGTCTGGTAATTCACCTATTTTCAGAAAACTTTTTGGAAGAAACACATAGAACTAGGAAACGTCAGCTGTGTCTTGAGTCAGCATAAACTAACCATTTGTAGTGTTACAGGTAATTGGATTGTGAAAATCCTTTCATACAGATCCATAAAGTCCACCTCATACACTACCTAAGTAGATACATAATTAAAAGCAGTGCTTGTGCTGGGTAAACATGTCCAGCTGTTGGGTTTTTAAATATCTGAAGCTTGTTGTTTGACTCCTTGTGCTGTGAACTTTACTCATGCTTTTTGTGTTAGCACAAGCGCTGCTTTCATTATTACCAAAAACAAAACATATAGTGACCGATTGTTTCATGATACATTATGTAGTTTAGTAGTTACTTTGAGATGTCATATATACTCACTTTAATTATTAATAATGCTGTTTTTATTGTGGTAAATAATGCAACTGTTTGTTTTACCAAATATTGATATTGTATTTTACAAACACGTAATAATTTTACCTGATGCAATGGTGGCCTTATTAAGGTAATACGGCCCCGAGTATAACACATGGTTTCATTATAGACCACACGAAACACTTCAATATCAAAGGATATTGATATTTCCATCTGCATTACTTTCCTTTAGCCTTCATATATGACATAGACAGCCCTGAATGATAGTTGAGATTGACTTGGAGTTGGACCTGAGCTAACAAAAACACAAATCTATGTATGTCTCATTTTAATTACCTGTTCCGTCCGGTGTGCTTCGAACAAAGGTAGGCAACATTTTGACTGTAGCGTCCTTGTGGCTGTCCTTCTTCAGGCCTCTTTCAATCTCCACCTTCATCCTTTTCTTCACCTCTAACAGCTGATTTTTGCTCAACCGGAATTCTGCCAAAGTCTGCTGAATTTGGCGCGCCTGCTCCGTTAAACGGTATGCCACTGCTGTCACCATGGCTGCTCCTTTTCCACTCCCGCTTTCGGACAGCAGAAAACGGACATCTGAGTCTGGGACTAAGCGACGCACAGTTTTGTGCAGACGACGGGCATATCTGTTCAGAGAGCAAAAGAATTCCTCGTGAGGAAAAACAGAGTCTTCAAGTGAGTATTAGAATGTGTCAGAATCTATTTTTCATCAGAATTATGTATTCAGACTGCAGAAATATATAAAACACTACACAATCACAGGATAACTGTGACTTAGAATTTTAGGAATTCACAATGCAGCAGATCTGAACTTCCAGACAGACCAAAACCTGGAGTTTTTCATTTAGGACTGAATCTAAAGCCACTCAAAGAATTATCTGGCGTACATCCTTTCTACGCTGCATAGGTCTTTTTGGAGTACGTAACATTCAAACTAAATGTGCATCTCTGGAAAGCGCCCTTTAGTCCCCATTTTATGGCCTACTCACTGAGGGTGCATCTTGTACAGAGAGCCATCAATGCCGACGGTGGTACGAAGCCGCACGACTCCTTTATTCTCTTTAAGGCGACAAAGAATGGCTCCCAGAGTTGCAGATATTAGATTAGCTGAGCGGAAGGATACGATGGTGCACACGTGCTGCACAGCCAGACAGTCTTCTTCTGAGGGCTCCACTCCAAGCCTTGTCAGGATTTCCATACACTTCTTCAGTCCTTCCTTAGTCCTAAAATTACAAGTATTGTACATTAAAAAGGTCTTAACTCTTCTGTTGAAGAATAGTGGAAAAACTATTTTATTCCTTCATGTCTCACTTTTCAATTGCAGATACATGTTTCGTCTCAATCTTTCCTCTCGTCAGGAGCTCGGGGGTTATTCGTCCCTCAAACAGCAGCCCCTCTTTGGCCATCTTGACCAGGATGAGTCGTACCAGTTCTCCCATGTACATGCCACTGGCCATCTTTTCAAACCTAATCAGAAAAAAACACAACAGTGTTTTCATGTAAGGTATCACAGCTACAATTTCTATTCGTCTAAATACAGTCCACTTCAGACTAGAATGCTTTTTTTTAACTGTAATCTTAAGGGACAAAGCTATATTTTATCTATAGTGGTGTGTGTACAGTAACTTCACAATGTATAACAACAAAGAGAACTAGTCCCAAAGAAGTTTGGGTTTAAAAAAAAAAGAAAAAGAAAGGAATCTTACAATTGTTTTCCTGGGTTGATCGATCCTCTGTCAATCTCACGGTCAAACTCTGTGCGGATGTCCTCTAGGGACCCATTATCCCCAAAGGCACCCCATTCAGTGTTGATGCACATCCGGCCTTCATCTCCTTCAACCAGGTCAATGTGACGCAGTTCCTCCATGTAGCAGGCATTTGTTCCCGTTCCTGAAAGGATGCACAACTGACATAACTCTTATTTCACTTCAAAGCAGAATGCGGTGTGCTATTTAGCTCTAATATTTGGCGCCCCCACATGTAGAACTGTGTACATGCTTCTGTACAGTGCTCTGGACCTCGTGTGATTTTTGCCCAAGCTTGGACGAGAGACCTTATTTTGCTTGATTTTTGCCCTTCTGGGTTCGCAAAACTAAGAACTTTAATATAAAAATGTATTCTCAACATCCTGGGATGTTTTGAAGTGCTGTTAAAGTACACTTGGTTACTAAAACTTGTTGGCTTTAAGGTGCTAAATACCTTTTCCAAAGCCTGGGGAAAGGATTTATTTGTTTAAAAGGGGCATATCAAATCATGTGAAATGCAAGATGTGTTTTTTCCCCCTACTTTAATAGTGTCATTGGCTCAGGCATTTGTATTTGCCTAATGCAGTGGTAAAAATCCATGAGTTTTTACCTATAATGATTCCCACTTCACAGCGCTGATCGTCAAATCCACAAGTCATCATAGTGCCAGTGGTGTCATTCACCACTGCCATGATGTCTGCTTGATAGTCCTGGGAAAACAAGGTTATGTTTAACTCAAAACAAAATGGAAAAAAAGAGCCATCTGCCAAAAACTGGCAGATGGCTTATCCATGTTTGCAAATGAAATCCACAGACAAAAACCTACCCCTCGTTTCTTGATAGCTTTGTTTAGAAGCTTCACAACGTCCATGCCTTCTACACCACTGGCTTTAAACTTCTTTGTCCATGTTAATAAGACAGCCTGAAAAACAAGACTATCTTTAATGTACTATAAGACAGGCAAAGACAATCTCAAATATATGCCCATCGCTATTTCAGTCACGGCATCGCCAAACACGTTATCTATAATATATAAACACAATAATATGATACTTTAATATAAATACAATACATACAATAAAATATAATGCATTGATGAATTTACACTGTTAAATTCATCAATGAAACCCTAGTGATGACGTGTTTGGTGAGCACAGTGAGTGGTACAGTTATCCTTTAAACAGTAACCTACTTCAGTTATCCTTCCATTAAACTGGAAGTGTTTACCTCATCTAGTTTGGTTTGGGCACACGGGAAAGAGAATGTGAATCCCACAGGAAGTTTTTTATCCTTGATTTTTTGTTTCTCCATGAAGTCACCGAGGCAATCTGCAACATGGTCAAAGAGCTGCAGACATAAAAAAAAGACATCTGTAAGAATTTCAAGGTGATATAACTACATTTTGGCGCAAATGTAACATTTTCTTTATCATTTTAAGTTAATGCATCCTTAAAGTACAATTGCCGGTTTACACAAATATCCCTAAAACTTTACTTAGAAAATGCTTTAAAAAAATATGTAAAGAACATAAAAGATTCTGCAGACAGTTCAGTCTTTCTTTAAACCATGCATATTTTAAAGGTCATTATTGGATCCTGGAGAAATAGCTGTTATCGACCCATATTGACCCATGACTTGTGACTTAACACGTTTTTAAACTATTATTTGATTTTATTTTACTTTTTTTTTATTGGTCATTGGATTAATTGTATACTTGCATGAAATTTTTAAAAAATCACACCAATGAAGACTGTTCACAGAGTTGTATATTATAAAATAAGTCACAACCTAAATGCATGTCTTTGTTAACAAACCTGTGATATATCACATTACATTTCTTCTGACCAGCTGTCCATTCAGCATTTCACTAAACAGCATCTGTCTTGTTCTGTCTGTGTAAGTCATGGCCTAAACCAATCACACAGCCTCAGACAGTCTTTCATGTTTTGGTTATCATGTTACAACACGACTGCCAGCTGTCTACAAGTCCTGTGTAGGCCAGCGTAGGTTCTGACGTTGCTCTTATTGTTCCCAAGTGTTACAAAGATCATTTTACACAAACTGAATGTTGGGTCGGCCTTAATATAACTGCTTCATGTGGTGTGTAGACAGTAATATTGAATATTCTTAATTAAGTGTGATTAGGACACATCAGTGTGACAAGGATTACAACATGAGAACAACATGTCTGATTGCTTCTTAGCAATGTTTTCACAGAGGAATGGCTCAATAAGAAGAATACAACAAGAATGTTTAGTACATTTAAAAATGGTAGAAATATATTTTTGGTTACCTGTGCCCCACTCCCATGGATAATGTCATCAGGGGTCTCATAGATCTGGCTCTCCATCTGAACTGGTTGCTTCTTGTCTTGTGTCACTTTGACACGCAGGATCCGAAAGTTCGACCCTCCAAGGTCCAGAGCTATGAAGTCCCCCTTTTCTGTCAGGTTGAGAGTATGGTCACACATTAGAGTTTTTTTGAGTTTTGTGATTTTTTTTCAATTGCAATTCATGACAAACAGTTACGACTAGTCCTCCCCCTGGTGTATTCCAACCACACACAAACCCCCCCCCAGAAGATTTTCCCCATATTATGTATATTTTGGATCATACTTGAATACCAGAAGTCAACTCATAGATGGTTCAAAGACTGTACTTAGGGCTACAAGCGTCAAATGTGAGTTTTGGGTAGATTTATGTTTTGCATTTTGTTTTTTGACAGTTTTTTCGAGCAAAGGGAGTGAAAATGTGTTTCTTTTTTAAGAAATATAATATCCTAATTTTAATTTAGGCCAAATTTCGAAATTAATGAGTGTTTGATACTTTATTAAAGCTGTCACTGCTAATTCTCTCTAAGGCCATCAGTATTCCCAAGCTTGGCATGTCACTAAAAGAGAAAAGGAGCTTTATAGGCATCCACCACAAAGCACATGCTGTTAGTAGTAGCAACAACAAAAGACAATGTTTGGAATTATGACTCCCCTCTTGGCCAAAAGTACAAAGATCTGTCAACATTTCTCAACAAAGACACGAGGAACACATCCTCAGGTTTATTTTCCTTACTCCCTACTTATGGTTGGAATGCTGCCTGTCCTTAGAATCAAATATATAAAGTAACCCACCCCCGTGAATAAAAAAAAAAAAGAAAGGAAAGAAAAGCATAATGTCAACAAATAGCCTCTCTGATTAAAAAATGTGAAGTTTGTTCTGAAATGAATACACAGACCTATATGTGCAATATTACAGGTAATTACATTCATTTATTCCTCTTGAAATCTGACACTGGATAAGAACAAAACACCGTATGTGGATATAAATTTACTATTGCTGGAATCAGAGTTGTAACCTTTAAGTTAAGAAGTTCAGCTGCCCTCCAACAAAACACTGTTCATTGATACAGTCATGCCAGGACTGTAGTGTTTGCTGCCTTGAGCTATTAATCCTCTTGACCTGACTGGAATGAGATGTGTGTCTGGGCTGGACATACAAGTGTTAGTGATTTGCTGCAGAGCATTTGCTGTTTTATAACCCATGTCGTTGTATATTCTCACTGCTAGCATGCAAAGGCTCTGATGCTGTTTCTTTTAATTAATGCAAAAATTCTTAACTAAGCTAGTCAACACTAGTGTTGTAATCTATTCACTGATAAAAGAAGGCTTTATCTGTGGCATGGCTGGTGTCTGTAGTAAAGGCAAAAAAAGAAACATAATATGGTCTACAGTTTTAAAATTATTATTTTTGAGAGATTTGATTCTATTTGATTCTATCTGCCATTTGATTCTAAAAATACATTTTTATTATTCCATTCCCATAAATGTGTTTTAGTAATAAAAGATATGTCTGCTCTGTCATTACCACTGCAGTCATGCTAAATTTGAGTCGTGATGATTCAATAAATTCTACTGAGGTATTTCAACTAATATCTCAGAGTGAAAACAGAATCCATGAGATTTAGGATGAAGCTCCTAAGCTGGTCTGTCTACATTTGTATCTCTCATTAGCTTTTACACCAAGTCTAATCGTATTACACAGTAAAAATTACAGTCTGAGCTTAGCTTTTCATTTGTTAATTTTCTTTCCAGAGAAAAAGTCAAGACAGAGGAATGGGATTGATTTTTACTCACTTCACTAAGTTTCACTTATCCCTCTTATCATGACAACCATCCTTGCCAACATGTATGTCACTACTGTCATTATATGGATTTAAAATGTTTATTTAATTTTTCTTGCCATCACCATAGCTTCAACTTCACACTTTGCTTCATCCCTGTCACCTCATGTTGAAACCCTAGGCTATATATAGTGCAAGAAGGCAGGAATGTCCGGCTGCCTTGGCTTTGTTCTGACATCAGTCTGCGGAGCACCTGAAGTATATTTCTGCATTTCTGTTTCTCATTTTTCAACTTGAATACAAGAATAAAACCAAAAACAGCAGAAAGACATTCACATATTTAGTCATCAATTCTATTTTTGTAGTTTGTTTCCCAGTAAATGATCTTTTATAATCTGTAATAATCTGACTGTCAAAGTATCCTGAATATACATTCTGTTCCTCTATTATTTTATCAGTATAGCCCCAAAATATAAGAAAAGTAACATCTTAAATTAGTTGCATGGTCTTACTAAAAGCCTTTTGCTGGTTACAGGCCAGTCCTCAGACTAGTAAAGATAAATATTTGACACGTTGCAAAAAGATGTGATTGGATTATATGAGCCTATGAGGATTCTGTTAAGTTAAATATACCATTATGAGGTTTTCTTCTGCTTGTACGTTACACTGAGTGATGAGGCTGTTTGGACTGTTTGGCCTCAGGCCTAAAACAATAGTAATCTATTTAGCTTGAACCCAGAGCACAAACACAAAGAGGCTTATGTGACAATTTTAACATCAGCACATTCTTTACAGTCAGACAGAAACAAAATACATCCTTCAACAAGTATGGATGAAATTTTGTCGTCAGTGTGTGAATAGGAGGTATTAATGATGATGCTTCTTTTGCGTAATAGTGAAAATGCTCCTTTATTTTTGAACCATTTTGACTTCTAAAATGCAGAATTATTTTTGAGCTTTCTGATATTTTTTATATTGTTAAAATATTATTACAAATTTTTAAGCATTTTTAAGACATTTTTAAGCTTTAAAGGCTTAAACCCATGTGTTTGACCTCATTAAATGAACTGCCAATGACTTTGGGCACTTGGGGGCACTGTTGGGCACTTACACAATTAAGGAGAATATTTTCGAGCAGATCAGAGCACTTTGCTCAATAATCTGTGATTTCTGTGAGACTCTTAATACACACTCTACCTGATCCATCAGGAATGGACCTGACGAACGTGGGCAGCATCTTCACGGTGGCAGTGGGGTTGGTGTCACGTTCGAGCCCATTCTCCATTTCCCTGCGGAACCTGTTCATGATGTCCTTAAGCGTCTCATCGGAGAACCGCATGGAGTACAGGTACTTATCGATCTGAAGAATAGGTGCACAGAAAAGTTGTTAGGGAAGTTTTATGCTTGCTAAACATCTGTCAGACACTAATATTTTGCAAGCTGAGCACATATCAGTTAACATGAATTAAACACATGTAAACACTGCCTACTAGTATTGTCATGGTTTAAACACAACAATGGGGGTTTCCTGGCATGGATTTTATAATGGATTTATGTCATTTGAATTAGTTAACAGCATGGCAGGAGTTCTAGGACATGGGCAAAAATCAATAAATACAATAATGATGCAACAGGAAGTACCTCTAATTGTGGCAAAGAGCCTGAATTTGGACACTTGAATCCATGTACTAGTCAGTGGTATAACATTTTGATACAATTAAATTATCAACAAAACATTTTTTATAATAGCTACATTATATGGTTATATCACAGTTAACACATCTAATGAATGAAATGTTTGTTGGGAGGATTTACAGAGGACATTTTTTGTTATTGTTATATAATTACACGGTGCATGCCATGGGGCACCCCGCACGCCTGAAACCTGCTCTGTGCCACGAGACAGTCCACACATTTGTTAACCATCAAGCTACTCTGTCACATTATTAATATTAGCCTCTCCAAAATGTCACCTGATTTGTAGAGTTTGTCTACAAGAGTAATGAAACACGTCCGTAACTTCTTTTAAAATACAGTAACTTTGATGTTTGTCTATATATACTTTATAAAGTAACATACTGATTTTTTTCATGGCCAATCTTCTTGATGTTGTATGTAAATGCAGTTAAATCGTATAGTTATTCACTCTTAGTTTTCCTGACACTTATAATATGGCATCTATTATCAGTCTCTTTCTTATGTTATTTAACTGCATCTGTGTGATGCCTTCTTTTGTCATGTTTTTGTATCAAGATTTTTCAGAATTCTTACGGATTTAAATTAAATTTTGTTTGTTTGCCTGATCCTTTGATGCTTAATCAAAGAATACTAGTAAGACCAAGGGTGTACACACTAAGGCTACCCAGCTACTACAACACTTGGATAACAGATAGTAAATCTAGCTGCCACTAAATTTGACTCCTTATCTTGATATGGTTACAGTGTCGGTGTCCTCTGATGGATGTGCATGGTTTAAGAGCTTTCATCCTTTCAAGGATTGTTTTTACCCCAGTAGTTCCAGTAACCTACTTCAGCAGAGGCACGTGTTGCTACTGCACTGTGATATCACACATGACGTCGTGAGTATTTGACCCCACCCCCACTTACACTGACTGCCCTCACCCGTATCCCCTATTCCCTGGGGATATCTTACCAGTTTGTTCAGTCACTAATTCGCTCTGAACACAGAGTCAGTTTATATGGGCAGCCAGAAGCTGTAATCAGGCTCAGATTTCACTGATGGCAACGTCTATGAGCTGCTAAAAAATTGAAATGTGTTTTCACGATGGACTAAAAGAGGAATGAAATTAAGAAGGCAACAGTGCAATGGGATAGAACATCTGTGAAACAGTAAAAATGAATGACTGGGGAAAAAAACTACGCTGACAGTTGGGGACAAAATCGTGGATCTTGGAGATCTTGACTTTTGCCAACAACCCCTCATAGACACCTGTCTGCTTCAGATGCCATAGCAACCAATGCTCCGGAAAAGCTCAGTGATGGAGGTCTGTCTGCATTTCACCACGATCAATGACCACAGCCCTGCTCAAGGACATCTGTGTCAAATACTGCTAACAAACTGAAAATGCACCATATCAATATTAAACATCATGCTGGCTTTCTCCTCCCGTAACTCCCAAATGGTGCATCCTCTTCTCCCAACACGATAAACCCCACAGATTTGATCCCAGCATGCAGCCACTGTTCACCGGTTCTGTGGGTATACGCTAGGCTGCTGTGATATAACAAAGCTCTGAAGTCTAATATAAAAGGACCACCATAACAGTTTAAAGCTGTTGTCGCTCACCTTTTTGAGTTGATCATCCTTCAACTCGGTGAAGTAGTAGGCCAGAAGCTGAGCCGCTATCATCCTGTCTGCGCGTCCTTCGGGAGCTGTCACTTACTACGAGGTGGTTTGGCAGTGAAGAAGAAGGGAAAAGAAGATTGTTCAGTTTCCCCCCACGCTGATCCCGCTTTATCCTGAAGTAGAAGCAGAAGCAGGCCTTAGCTGAGCACTGTGTCAAGGCAAGGTTAAAAGGAAAAAGTCTGGTGAAACAAATGTGCAGCAGCGGCCCTGCCTGCTAGTCTGCGACAGGCACACACACATACACACACAAACACACACACAGGCTGGGTTTGACCGTGCCTCCTCCCTCTGAGCTGCTAGCTCCCTGTTAGCTCTGAGGAGATGTAACAGCTCGGCACAGGAATGGTGGTTCTGTTTTGCCCTGCCCCCACTGAGCACTCCCATTGGCTGAACCCAGGATGTGAAAGCAAAGGAAAGAGGGGGGAGCAGATCGGAGGAGGGGGCAACAGGGGAGTGCAAATGGGAGTGGGGGCACGGGAGCTGTGAGCTGAATGAGGAAGCGGCTTACGCACGATAACCGGCCACTCTCCTCCATAGACTTCCCCGAGTTTGCACGTCTCCGTGTTTCCACGGCTACAGGAGGTGGACGTGCAGAGAGGCAGGGCAGCCACATGATGATGTCACTACTGCAATACACCGAGCATCAACTTCAGGCTGAAGGACATCACATTCATGCTGCAACATCCAAGCATCTTCTCATAGCTCCACACATGCAGCAGCACAGTTGGAGAGTCAGACTTGTGACTGATGGCTTCTTATCTCTGCAGCACACACCCCACCCACTGCAACACGGAAGCTAGAGATATAGATAGAGATATAGCTAAGTCTCATTCCTGACCTTGGGAAGACATTTCTTAATGGAAGGCAACCTGACCACATTATGTACCTATAAATCCACTAATCAGTGTTTTTATTTAAAAAACAACAACTAAAAACAAAAAGTAACAAAGAATATAAAAAGTCAGGACGACTCATTCAAAGACAAGAAGTAAAAACATTCGTTTGCAGGTTGCAGTCACATTAATTGATATTTTGAAAATGTGTTTTATATTTTTTTAAAATCTATTCTTATATGGACTTAAAATGTGTCCTCTTTAGCTATAGCCAGCACATGTTTTGAGCCCCCACCCTTCTTTGACTGCTGATGAGGCTTCAGCATTGCTATACATAGTCAGGGACAGCTCCTCTGCCCCCTGTGGCTCTATTACGTCACCACGCTCTGCGTAAAATGAACCATGTCTCCTGACTCAGTGACGTCTAAAGCTTGTGACGTCTTTATTATCCCCCCCCCCCCCCCCCCCCTTTAACCGTTGTGATGTAGGACTTCCCTCTTTGATTTTCCTCTAGTTTACACACAGTCCCCCTCCTCTCGTGTTCCATCTTTAGCAGCCTGCAACCAACTAGTCAGAGAGTCTAAGAATGAAAAGAATGGTTTCCCGGTGCCGCCTTTCCCCACTGTGAAACAGAAGCTCAGAAAGGAGAGAGGAAAAAGGGGGAGGGCTTAGTATTCATTCACTCCCCTCTGAGGAAGAATATCCGGCCTAGTGTCATGGCTGCTTCAGGGTGACCTTTCCTGGTGACCTAAATGTTGTGCTCTTTATAATGAAGTAACGCATGCTTAAGCAGGACTTTTTTTTTTATTGTTTACAGTTTCTTTATGTAACCACATGTTTATTTGAATATTAAGGACTCATTTTTTCTCATTTAAGTATTTTCCTCAACACGCGACCCTTTTAATATGTTATGCTTGATATGTTTATCAGTATACTTAAACTTTGCTGTTACTGAAGTTGAGAGTTCATCATTCATCCACGAATCCATTTTGCCTGCTGCAGTATATATGTACTTGTTGTTTGTAAAGGCACACAAGATTCCTGTCTTTCAGAGGAATATCCTTTGGGAAGCTTAAATGTCCTCAGTAAATCTGTTATAGAAATAGTCCCGTTAGATTGGACTATTTCCTGCATATCAAGGAGCAAACTGGCCAGATTGTGGTGTTACAGTGAAGGTTAGCATGTTTTTCAGGTTGGCATGTTTTTTTCTCTTTCAAATTTTAAAAGAAAAAAGAGAAATAAATAGAAGAGACTTGATGTAATCCAAGGTATTTGCAATTGTCCTCTTTTTTCTTGTTAAGATGCCCTGCTTGGAACCAAGTTGGAACATCTACTGGGACCAAGACCACATGTACTGAAATTTCTAGAGGTGTTTAGTTTATTATAAGTTCTCATCAAATGAAAGCAAAATAAATAAATAAAATCTCTGCAGCCTTCATGCATCATAAAGTCATTGAAGCTATTGGCACTTACGTAGTCTAAATATTCTGCAGACATGAGGCATCTCAAATGTCTGAACTTCATGCTTGTCACATTATCATGCTCCAATAATCTCTTTTACTCCCAGTACAAACATGCTATGTAGTGGGGCCAGAGAGGGGAAAGAGACTGGAATCCAACAGGAGACCTAAAGTCAAAGACAATAAAACAGATAAAGAGAACTGTTATAGCAATTGTGCAAAAGAAAACAAACACATCAGTGTGAACTCAAAAAAATGTCTCTCACATTTAGTGCAATCAGTCAGTGTTTAGTTAGGTTTTACTTGATGATGATGATTTTTGTAGCCTTAATCTTTATTACAAAAGGTTAAACTTGAACTAAACTACACTTTGGTTGAAAGCACACTATCATTCTGCGTGTAACTTTCACTAGTTCAGATGGAGATCCATCCATCTATCCATTTTCTTCTGCTTCTCCTTCCAGGTCACAGGGATAATAAGTTAGGGGATAACTTATACTAAGTCATACTGTACAGGCTGATGGTTATACTGGGCAGGAGGGTAAGTGGCCTCTGAAAATGAGTTTTGCTCTGGTGAGACATGAAGTACTTTCAATCTCATCCAGAGAGGGTAAAGAACATCCTGTGGTCTTTTCAGCTGACCTTATCACCCTCTGCAGTCTTTCTTTGTCAGCCACTGTAAAGCCGGCGGGCCACACACTATCACACACTAATGGCGCATGACAGTCCACACTCGAGTGTAGAGCAGTAGAAGGTCACCAGCAGCTTGTCCTCCAGTTTATTCATCTTTAAAACCCTCGAAAAGTGGAGGCACTGCCGAGCCTTTTTCACCACAGATGTTGTTAACTGACCACTAAAGATCTTCAGAGATGTGTTCCTAGGAATTTAAAGGTGGCATCTAAAAATATAAAAAAAGAGCTGAGGAGAAGTACCTGCAAAAAAATATATAATATATAAAAATATAGTCTATATACATTACAGTATATAGTAAAAAAAAAAACCCTGAAAACTGTAATTCCTGGACTCATCATATTTTCATCAGCTTTATCTTTAGTCTTTTGCACTTTATTCAGTTCTTAAGGCTGAAAGTTTTGGTGTGCTGCCTCAAATCACATTGTAATACTGTTTTGAAGGCTGAAAGTATGAGTGTGAAACGATACTATTGCAGATGGACATCAGGTGGCAGCATTGAACAGAGAGTCACACCAAACTGAGCCCATGTCTTCACCGTTGTGGATTTCTGGCTCCATCTCACTATATCCCAGCATCCTCCTTGGTCAATCAACAAAGTAGGACAAGCATGTCCTCCTTCACTATATCCATGAACTTCCTCTGTGCTCTATGTTCAACATCCTTTGTCCAGTAATTTTACTGTCCTTCCTCTGCACAATTTAATTCAGTTTTATTTATACAGCGCCAAAACACAACAACAGTCGCCTCAAGGTGCTTTATATTGTAAAGGTGGACCCTACAATAATACATACAAGGAAAAACCCAACAATGACCCCCTATGAGCAAGCACTTTGGTGACAGTGGGAAGGAAAAACTCCCTTTTAACAGGAAGAAACCTCCGGCAGAACCAGGCTCAGGGAGGGGCGGCCATCTGCCGCAACCGGTTTGGGAAAGATGTACTCTATCTAATTCTGTCCCTCCTGGTCACACCCAATGAAAATCATAGCATATCTGTACACAGCCAATTTAGATGTATGGATTGTTTTGTAAATTATGGATCACTCACCTCTCTTAACATGACTGGTACATGTTAAGAGAGGTACAGTCTAATGATTTGATCGCACTCTGTTCTGTGGAGGGTCTCAGTCATCCAGATAATGGTAGTCTTAAGAAAAAGAAAGGCAACGGGACTTGTGGAGAGACGCAGGCATAGGAGGTGGTCCTGAGAGTCACTGACCTACTATTGATCATATGAGTCATTGCATGAGCTAAAGTGTGGACATGATTATTGAGGTCTTTATTGTCACCGGGGGGTTAAGGGTGAAAACCTCTGAGGTACTGGGAAGGGATCTCAAGACTACATTGTAGGCAGTTGATAGGTGATGGCATACAACACCAGCTATGTCCAAAGATGGTCATTCACAGCGGACAGAGATGGTCTCCTTTACTTTTCTTTCAAACCATCCGTCTTCTCAGTCCAAAATGTGAACATCCTCAAAAGAGTGTCCTTTAGGAGCAGTTGTACAGCATCTGCATGAGCCGTTTTTTGTCTAAGGGTGTAGTGCACTCAGATGTCATGCTTGGAGAAAGTTCTGAATGAGTTTCTCTGAGGAACCTTATGCAAACCTTCTCCTTTGTTGGTGTTTGACCTTCTTTCCCGTGTAACATCAAGAATGATCAATCACACAACCTTTGTTTCGGTTTGCATGTATGAATTGATCGTAATGTAACTGTTGTCTTTGTGTAAAGGTGGGAGATGGGTGACTCAGTATTGTAAAAGTGAGCAAAGATGTCAGTGAAAATATTTTAAACATAAAATCAGTAACGTTTTAACAACTACAGGTCAAAGGGGAAAAATTTAAGACTTTATATCTTTTTAGTATTTTTAGTTCACTGTGATCTCGACTGCCATTAACTCTGTTTTATAAGATATTTCCATGTATATTATGTTATTTATAATAGACTTGTTTGAATAAAAATAGCTGCAGTGGCTCATGTACAGTAAGAAGTAGAGGTATCACTGTAACCGAGGACTTGCTGTTAAAAATAGCTTGACTGTTGCCTGCAAGTGTTGAGCCAAGGAGGACAGGCTGTCTCGAGAAACCTAAAAAGGTCTCATAATGCTTTGAGCGTCAGGATCTGCCAGAAATGACCTGAAAACTTCTTCCTGACTCTTGCACAGATCAATATTTTTGATGGTTAAAGGGGAGATCCTTCATACCTCATACTTTTAGAAAAAGGTTAGACTTACCGCCAATAATAAGAAGAGAGGCACTCTGGTATTTCAGAGCTATTTTTCTGATTTTCAAAAATGAACCTTTGTGTGGAACAATTTCTAAACCCTTTCACCATTTACTGTTTCATTGTTCCAACTCTTTCTCATCTTTAATATTCCATTAAAATATATATATATAAAAAACGTTTCCCATATTATAAAGAAAGGGGATAAAACTTGCCTCCAGAATAATTCATTAAACCTTGTGGTACAGGTGCACACTCTTCATCTACAAAGTGCAGAATGAGAAGGAAATTTGGGGGTAAATGCTATATATAGTTTTAAGTGCATCCATACATGGGGTGGAAGGGGAACAGCATTCCTCCGGTGAGAGGGTAATATTTTTGTTGCCATCAGCAAGTGCTTCCCAAGCGGCATCAGGCTGGTCTGCCACCTCTTTGCGCTGTTTAAATTTCTTGGGGTAAGTCTCTTTTGTTAATATTTGCTAGCTGGTGTGCTAATTTTATTTTAGAAATAACTTTTTTCAAAATGAGCTTCACATTAGGAAGAGGATTTATCTGCTGCCAATCCTGGGGCAGGTGAAATGTGTTGCATAAATAAATGGCAGCAGATAATCTGTCTCCTGTGTGGGGGAAAAATGAAGCAGCAGTCTGTAATCTCCCTGAGCTGTACTTCCTTTCATACCAGGGTATTAAGAGGTTGCTGACCCTCTTTTCTTAATTTGCGTCAGCCAAAAAAGGACGATATTGTGCTGAAATAATTATTTATACAGAACGGAAGCACAATTAGCCTGCAGCAGAGTGTGGATATGACAGCTGGCTTAGATCTAAGTCTTGTTCCTGTACAGTCTGATCACTCTGATTTCCTGCGCAATCGTTTTAATTAAATAGTGTGAGGACTGTGCTCTTCTGGTAATGACACTGTTTCCTTCATTTCTCCAATAATGGAATAGGCAGACTGGTGAAAGCTATTCATAGCTGAGCTGTGTGAGGCTGTTAGAGGAAGCAGTTGAAGTGCTGAGCTCGAGCGAAAAGTTGGAACTGCCATGCTGTCTCATAAATGTTGGGCTTTAAACATTGTTTAGGTCTATTAGAGATTCGGGTGTGGGTATTTTTGTCATGTGTTGTATAAATTCTACAACAGAACAGCAGAAACTGCACCTGTTAACCTTTGCACACTGTTGATTTCAGAGATGACAGCACATCTAATACTTTAAACTTACATCACAGAATGATTGCAGTAACAGTGGTGGTAAAGAAAATACTTGTATTGACATTTCTAACATGGCTAACACATGTTTGGTCTCCCCCTCCCACTGGTACTCTTGGCCAGGACTCCTTGAAGTGTTCCAGTCATGGCTTCCAAAGTCATACCTTGGTATAAGAAGAAGCATGTGAGCCAAGTCAAAACTGATTATGCTTATCAGCACACTAAACACGTTTCCAAGCAGCACACAGAAAGGTATGACAGTGACATTTACCTGCTGCTTTGAGTAGCACAGCTCTTGCTGCTTTGCGACGTAGGACAAAAAACACACACAGGGGTGTTGCTGAGGAGCAGCTGCGGTAGTGGGTGTGTCTGCTTCCTAGCTGGCAGTTTATTTGTCATGTCAAATTCGAAGTTCTGCGAATTCTGATTTTCATGAACAAATCAGCCAGTCACAGAGTGGTACATGCTAACTGACTGAATACCCAGATATGTTAGTTCTGTTTATCGTTTTCCACAGGAATATATTTTCATCCCTCTTTATTATAGCTTCAGTTTTTTTCTTTGTAAAACCTCAATGTATCACCAGTGATTCTAAAGCTCTTTGTCTATGTGAGCTCCAGAATCTCTGAGAGCTGAACCCAAGTCGGGATTTCAGGAAGTGCTATTGCTTCTGTCGCTCTGCAGCTTGTGCCAACAGATCTTATAGTTCAGGCCAATGAAAGACATGTATGCATTTTCTTTGTTGCTATAGCATGCTTTTTAAAAAGGTTTTCTGGCCCTTACAGCTGTGCTGTGCAGTATAGTCATACTTAACATGATATTATACATGCTGAAGATTGGCTTTTTCGTCACTAGTGGTGAGGTAATAAACTGAGCCCCTACGAGCCAAGTTCTGATCTCCCAGTGATCTGGTAGGAAACTGCAGCTGTCTAATGGCAGATGACTAATGTCACCACTTGAACCTGACCTACATCTGAGGCTACTAACTATACAAAGTTGTGTTAGTACTGAAGAAGTTTCTCTCAAAGTGGTGGTTAGTCTTTATACACAGAATGTCAATTTTCTGGTTATTTTGTAAAAATAGTTTTCTGGATAAAATCATAGTTTGTTGTGCAAATGACACTAGCCACTGTCAGATTTTTCACAATAGTGGTTGTGGTATGCATGTAGAGAATAATATCCATCTATCAATTTTCTTAACCCCAGCTAATTTCGAGAAAAAGACAAAGTACATAAACAGATTTAATCCCTCATAAGTCTGTGGCATATACAATACATCAGGCAGATATGCTGGGAAATCTTGTAACTGCATGTTTGTAACTGTCAGTTATTGTTTACTGCGAGTGTTTGTGTTTTTATGTATGTATATGTTCAGAAGACAAACTCAGCTTAGCTGCTAAATTAAAACCTGAGAAGTTTTTATGCAGAGAACTTGCTTTCTGATTTTTAATGATGTGTTTTCCTCAACAGCAAATCAAGCTCTAAATCGGTGAGCCAGGCACAGGCCCAGGCCACGGAGGCTATGGCAGAACAAGCCTATACCATGCCGGTGTTCCGGCAGAGGTGAGTCTGCTCTGGCTGACTGCTATTTCAGTCGCAAGGTAACATGCAACTACATTTTCTACTGGCTGACCCCTGTAACCACAGCATATTTCTTTTGTATAACTTGTTAATTATTCAATGATTACCGTTTAAATTATGAAACAATTGCACAGTCATACTGCTACTATCCTATAGACTCATAACACTGACTCCCTGCCCTAAAGGTTAGTTTGATCCTGTGTTATGCTTGATATGCTCAATGCAACAGTTTCAGGCTGTATCATACAATTATTTTAGGGTAACAGTTCAGCTTGTAGGTAAATATGTAACAAACATATAGCTAACAATGATGCTAAAGTCAGTCTTAGTCAAAGATTAATCTGATGTATGCATTGTTAGGACTGCTGAGGAGACTGAGGAGTACCAGAGAGTAAGCAAAAATGTTGGGAAAGGACTGGCTGTTATTCAGGAGGAGCTTCATAGGATGAGGATCGCTACTAAGGCCCAAGTGGAAAGTCTTGAAATTCAGAAAGAGGTTAGTAACCATCTGCTAAACAACTCAAAGTGACACTATAGTTCCTTTGTTGGTTTGTTTTTCTGGTGTTTTATCACATATATGTGGAACAAGTTTAAAAGTCTGTGGAAATGTTATGTGTACGCTTTAATGTATCTGTCTCTGTTACAATCACTGTTAAAATTATGTCATTTTGTAATCATGAGTACAGCAAAACAGCAGATCTAGAGTCTCTAAATGTAATCTAAATCATTCACTGTAGATACTCAGCTGTACATTTCTATGAAATCTGAGACCAATGGTCTTATTGACATTGCATCAGTGAACTGTTGGTCAAAACAGTCTCAGTCTCATTTAAAGGAATAAATCAACTTTTTAGGAGTTTTAACAATATGATCACTAACATCTGCTGGCCTCATGTTCCTTCATTGGTTTTGGCAGGTTTCAGATTTGCTGTTAGCTAAGAATTGTTGACAAAGATAACATGTTGTACTGAAGTGTTTATGTAATCTCTGCCCTATAGAGATAATGCATAAAAATGTCATTTTCATAAATACATTAACTTGATGCAGTTGACTCTCTTCAGGTTAAGGGGATGATGAGAAAGAGAGTGGATCTGCTGGAGGAAATCCCCAAATTGCCAGACTTCCTGGTGGCCTTACGGCCGCATACTGTGTGGGAGAAGACTCCTGTCAAGCTGTTCTGCACCGTCGAAGGAAATCCAAGGCCCATCGTCAAATGGTCAGTATACTGCCATCACACACAAGTGGGTTATTAAATTTGACTCAAGCTTTATGGTAATACCATTATAAGCTTTTCTGATTTATTACACTATTGAAATATTTTAGGACTGTAGAATATAACTGTGGTGTGAAACTGATTCAGATTCATTGGCAGGTATAAAGATGGCGTGCCAGTAGACCCACTGAGTGCCCCAGGAAAGTACAAGATTGAGAATAAATATGGAGTCCATAGTTTGATTGTTAGCAGGTATGTATTATCTACAACTCTCAGCAGTTAGACATAAATGATTTCATTAAACTGAGTTTTATAACATTGACACTGCAGCCTTTGATTTTCTTTTTACCTGAAATGAGGTAAAAAGAAAAAAGTCATGTTGTTCAGTAAATTAGAGAAGTAAAATGTTTTAGTAAAATTAAGTTATGAATTAAAATGAAGCTATTAATTACTGATATGTATTGGTAATGCATTAGCATCTCTGAAATATTCATACAAATTTAGTAGACTTCCACTATCAGTGAGCTAACTTTTTCCAGGTGCAGGTCGATTGTCCGTTTTATATCTCAGAATCCTCCGACACTATTTTGAGCCACATAGTGTGGTAGTAACCAAGTGTGCTAGTTACTAGTTACTGTCATCATTGTCATCTTTTTGTGCATGTGGTAGTCAGCATTAAACTGTAACAGTGAAGTGTATCATCAATAACATATAAAAATTATTTAAATAAAAAATGTAAAATTGTTAAAATGTAGTTATTCTGTAGACTATAGAATAAGACTGTAAATGTACAGTAATAAGGTAAAAGTCAATATATTGTTTCCTTAGACTAAGATGACTAAACTAATGTTAGGGCAACAGGAAGTGATATAATACAATCTTGAATATATTATACAGTACTGTGTAAATGTCTTCAGCCACTTTATATTCTTAATAGTTTACAGAGTCAGACTTTCTTTCTTCTCCAAGCTCTCACTCATTTTCAGTCATACATGACTTTAAGCTCACAATTTTTTGTTTGTTGTTCCGCTTAACACTGACCTACAAATCATTCAAGCACAAAAAAGCATCACCTAACACCTAACTGTTATGTGTCTACACATTACAGATAAATTGCACCAACAAGATGCCCAAAGAGCTATTAACTGTTGTCATATTGCTGCATGGTTGGCAATATGTCCTTAAAAAATCTGGGAAAAGTAGACAAGTGGAGGACAAAAGAAATGGCTGACATTACAATACATCTACAGCAGTTGAAGATTATCTGAAAGTCACGCCCAGTAAAAATCAATTAAAAATGTGACACAGGACTTGAGAGATCTGGC
Source organism: Pelmatolapia mariae (assembly GCF_036321145.2). NCBI lineage: Eukaryota > Metazoa > Chordata > Actinopteri > Cichliformes > Cichlidae > Pelmatolapia > Pelmatolapia mariae. The sequence goes on along the minus strand of NC_086232.1, from coordinate 7,353,120 downwards.
CATACTGTTCACCAAAGCCTCAGCCTAAATGGTCTAAGATGAATGGTGGCTGCCAAGAAGCCATTCGAAAGGAAGTGAAACAGGGAGAAAAGGCTGAGGTGGTGTACTAAGCTGCACAAGAACTGGAATGAAAATCAGTATAACCTGCTCTGATTGGCCAGTGAATCCAAATAGGACATTTTTGGTTCAAATGATCATCAGTGAGAGTCTATAGCTGTCTATAAAGCATGATGGAGGCTCTGTTATCGTTTGAGGCTGCAGTTCAACCATTTTGCCTCGTGTACTGTATTTCCCTGTATGTTTACACATTTCTATAAATCTCTGCATCTGCTTCCGATTCTCCCACCAAAATATAAAGAAGTGAGGGTTGTTTAAGACTTTAATGAATTTATCAACTGAGTGAAAATTTCTAGCATTTAAGCAACAAAAAGGCTTCCAGCTCCAGCTTTCAGGATTTCTTCTGGATTGTGTATTAGTTTTTCTTCCAACGGCACAAACTGAAATTGCTCCCTGCATGGACTATATATGTTTTGGGGGTTTTGTAAACTTTTTTTCATTTTAAATTTAAAAAATGTCCCATTAAAAGTTTAGTGTAAATATGTTTTATGAGGTTTGTTGAAAAGACAATATTTTTATATAGTCAAGCAATTTTTCTAGTTGCTGTATTATAACCAGCCTTCAAACTGAAAGGAAAGCAGCATAGAAACAAACTGGGAAAGACTGAACGTCTATCACTCATGCTCAGCGTAGACATTTACACTTATAGGACTTTTATTTTGTTAGCACATTATATTGGTATCTTGACATTGTCTGACAGTCAGCTGAAGAGTTAGAGGGGAGATTGCTAAATTGAGGGTGAGGCTGCAGCCTGCTTCTTTTCGTCATCTTCAAGACCCCTCAGCTGTTCATGTTGGAGTGCTGACCTTTGCGTCATTCGAGCCATGAATTCCTCTGACTGCGCTCCGCTTCTCTCTGTCCCTCCCTCTCTCTGAGAATTGGAATATCTCTGGACTGTCGTTGCGTTGAAGGTCACTGAGAACATCGTAGTTTATTTGCCAAACTTCTTCAGAATCAGTCATTTTCACATTTTTTATGCAAAAAGCACCAAGTGACAAGAAGGATGCAGAATCTATGTCCAACACAGCTGGGAAAATGGATCATCTTTTAAAATAGTTCAGCTCAGGCTGAAGGTCAAATTTCTTCCTTCTATTCTAAACCTAAGACTCTTCTTGAGTCTCAACACAATTGCTTGCGTTTTACCTTATATTAACATAAATAGAGTACATGTTCTTCAAACCAAATGGCATCAAATCAAATATAAATGTTGATATACTGCAATCAGTGACTTGTTCCTACTCTGGCTGACCTTGTAGGTGTGTTGTGAGTGATACTGCTGAGTACAGTGCTGTGGCAACCAACCAGCATGGCACAGCTACCAGCAAAGCTAAAATTATTGTGAAGAGTAAGTCTCCCTCTTTCTTAAAGACATTGCTCACCTCCCATGTCTTTCTCTGTAAACATAAACGTCTTTTCTTCACAGGACCAGCTGGAGCCGGAGAGTCCTGCCAGCTTGGTTTAGGTGAGAGCATAAAGGGAGTTAGTAAGACTGGGGAGTGTGGGGATTGAGGTGTCACGCCCAGACACAAGCTCATGGAATCATGACACTTCAAATAGCAGCGCAATGAGAGGCCTGATAAGAAGTGGAAACTTTGATGGCAAGCTGTTCCTGTCCTGTGACTCCCTCTGAAGAAAAACAAAACACAGATCATCCTTTAGATGAGCAGCAAGCAATCTAAACATTTATGTACATCAGTAGCGGTTTTAGATACGGGCGACACGGGCGGTTGCCCGGGGCGGCATCGTGGTGGGGGGCGGCACCACGGCCATCGGCCAAAAAAAAAAAAAAAATGCTCGTACTCATGCTCCCCCGACGTCAGCCAGCGCATATTGGGAATGGCATAGGCACCGATCGGTTTTCTATCGCCCATTTGCTGGGAGTAAGGGCGCCCTCCGTTTGCGAGGTGCGCCTGCTGCTTGCGGCACAGGGAGGAGAGGGCGGGGCGGCGGGGAATTCTCTGGCTGGCTGGAGCAGCATCTAATAACCAACTCGCAAAATAAAACAAAATAAAAACAAACCAACAAACACGAAAACACCAGACATCATGATACAGACTTATAATTTGCACCGATGTTTTTTTCGAAATTCTGTACATGAAAAGTGAGCGCGAGAGCCCTCGGTGCGCCTGCTCGCTGCTGAATTCAAAGTAAACTTTATTGTCATCTCCGCTACATACAGTCCAGTATATAGAGAGATGAGACGACGAGGCTCCAGTTACAGCAGTGCAAGTAAACAAACAATATATATAAGAAGAGTAAGAAAATAAATATACACTTTAGGACTCGGGGTAAAGGGATCAATAACAATTTAACATTTATAATTTACAGTTTGATGATTTAAAGTCTCACACACATCCCGTCGAAAGGGGAGGGGGGCGGCTGCTTCCAAATAGAGCACATTTCATTCATAATGTTGTAAATCCAAGCCCATTATGTATTCATGATTTAAATCCTGGGTTGTGTGAAATCTCAGAAATACACCTTAGACAAAGTGAATCTGTGAACTAAGGTGTAGGTCTATTAGGTTATGTTGTGGTGATCCTCGGGTTGAGGGATGGGTGTTCATACTGGAGTGCAAAATTAAAACCAATGGAAGATGGACAAGAAAAGTTCAAAGCCATCAGCCAAACAGGCTAGGACCGCCACTGATGTACATGTTGGGATTTAAATAATGAGCAGTCCAGAAAATACTAACCTCCACAAGATTTCATTTTGACTAAAAACACCAGACATCTCCTTTGTCAAAACTAATTAAGCTGGATTACCTTATTTAAGATTTATTGTATACATTGTTGAAATGAAAAAACTCGTGCTGTTCACTCCTTATGGACACATTTTTTAAAAATTCCAGAGAAATAACTGTGACTACACATTGTTTCTACTTTCTTAATGTTACTGGATGTACTGATTGTACTTGAAAGCTCTTAAACCAAGTCCACGTTTAAAGTGAAACACTCGTCACACATCACTTTGTGGAAATCACAGCCTGTGGTTGCCAAAGCAAGGGACAGTGTCACAAAATTTCCTTAAAATCATTGACGTCTAAGATAGCAAATCTCAGACCTCATTTTGGTTGAATTTTGATGCTTTTCAATGACAAAACCATAGAGTTATATTGAAAAAATGTCAGATTTATGTTCATAAATCCATTGTGGTTCTACATGATCATTCTGATATTGCAAACATGTACTCTCCACATATCCACAAAATACGATTATTATCTGATTGCTAATGATGTTGCAAATCTTGTCCTCCAGTGCCTCATCTGACTGAGATCCATGCCAGTAAGCTGGATGTCAGCCTGCTTGACTGGTTCCCAGTGTCTTTTGGTGTGGAGGGCAACTCCATCAGACTGGTGTGTACAATGGTGGTGGTCCCCGATCTCCCCAACATACCACCCATCGCCCAGTGGTACAGAGATGGTCAGACCTTCTTTCATTCTTTCATTATGTTTGTGTGTAGCACTGTCGGTTGACTGTGGAGTTTGGTCACTTCTCACTATGTCCTCTATCTTGTATTCTAAAAGATAAACTGCTGAAACCAAGTAAACTGGTAGAGATGTCAGTGGGTGGAGGTGCTGCCTCTCTCACGCTGCCTCACCTGGCCAAGGATGATGAGGGCCTCTACACGCTTCGGATCTTCACAAAGGACGGCACTGCTGAGCATAGCGCCTACCTGTTTGTCTCAGGTAGGACACAGTCCTAACACCACATGATCACTGCTGTTTTGCAGCAGTGACTTTTAAAGAACAAATCAGAAATCGTTGTTTAGAATAAATAGAGCAATGGCAAAATTTTAAAAAAGCCAAATCCCTATGAATGAGCAAAAGGGATAGAATAGCACAAACCTTAGAAACTTTAAACTTACCACTTATAACTTACCTTACTTAAAATACCCAACTATAATGTCTGGTTAATATATATGATAGCCTGATTATGTGTAGTGCATAAATAACTTGCCTTGAACTAATAATAGATACAAGAAAAAAATCAAGATAAGTTGGTTAAAAATGAAAATACGTAACACTGTTGAAACTTCCTCTGAGGCATGTCAGAAATTTTTGAATTTCTTTGTGGAAGAGGTGAATAATGCCAGGGCTCAGATATCACCACGCCTGCTCTTGACACCTCAGTCACTGTTCCTTGCTCTGCTGCTTTTGGCCAGTTTGAGCCTGTAACTTTCTTTTTATTGTATGAGGTTGTTGGTCATCTGAAGCCCACACGTTTCCCTGCTGATGTTGTTCCACCTTGATTATTTAAAGAGGTCATTTCTACTCTTCCATCTGTCCATCTGTCCATCTGTCCATCTGTCCTCGATAGCAGTTTCTCATCTGGTATTTTTCCCAAAACTTTTAAGCATGCTACAGTTCAGCCTCTGTTTAAGAACACTAGCCTGGATCCCACTATTTTATCAAATTTTAGGGCTATTTCCAAGCTTTTCTTTTTCTCTGAAGTTCTGGAGAAAATTGCTTATAGTCAGCTAAAAAACCTTTTTAGATGAAAATAGTGACCTTGAGATTTTTTAGTCTGGTTTTAAATCTCTGCTTGGCACAGAATCTGTTTTGCCTAGGGTTATTAATGTCATCCTTCTAGCTACAGATTTAGGGGAATGCTCTGCCATGGTTTAGGTCTTACCTGGCTGAGAGAACATTTTGTGTAAGTCCTCAGCTCCGGTCTCATGTGGGGTACCACAGAGATCAATAGACCTCTGCTTTTATCTTCTGCCCCTTGGCTGTACTTTTAGAAGCCACAAAATTGCTCTCCGTTACTATGCAAATGAGACGCAGGTTTATATGCCCCTAACAAAGAAAAATAACTACACTATGCAAATGGTGGTAAGTGATGTGTCTTGTGTCTTGAGCAAGTGAAAGCTTGGTTGGCAAAATGAAATGTTTTATTAGTTAGAAATTTAATTAAGAGTTCCTAATCTTTTCTATACTCACAGCAGTACATAGATTTAAAACAGGTGTTATTGACTCCTTATTTCCTGTTACCACACATTAGGCATAGTATGCAAATAAGCGGTAGAGCCATAATAGTTGTGTCTATCACCATTCATCATCCATTCTTCCTCCCCAACATACCTGTGTTTCTTCATTCCCTAGATGCTGCTCCTTCTGCACCCGGAGCACCCGGCGCACCAATGAGCGTAAAGGCCTATGACATCAATTCGGACTATGTCCTGGTTGCCTGGAAACCCCCAAACACTGTCAACGAGGCACCCATCACTGGATACTTTGTGGATCGGTCAGTTTTAATCTTGAGAAGGCTTCCAGCTCTCTTTAAATAGACCACAGTTGGCACACTGACATGAATACAGTGGAGTTATACTGCACTTAATGCCAAGGAAGTGAGTCATAGTTATTAGAGCTGCACTCCTTAGAAGATTTTCTAAATTAAATGTATCTTTTCACACCAAATGCCAGATATGATTTGCTTATTTTCATGGTTACATAAAGTGCATATAAGACTTGTGGGATTTGCAAATCTCATAAACGCGTATTTTATTAACAGTGGAACATTGAAAAAGTATTTAATAACATGTGTTTATATTTTAAACAAATGTTTAAAGTGGGAAAATGAACCATTTGAAGAAAAACAATATACCTTATTTTGGATTTGATGGCAGCAACACATCTTTGAAAAAAACGTTGGTGCAGGGCCATGTTTACAGCTGACTACATCCCCTCTTCTTTCAACAACCAGATGGTTACAGTGGAGTGTTGGGAGATCAGTTTTGCCCTATTTTTGCCTGCTGTATGATCTTCTATGTCATCTTTTTCATTTCATGATGCACCAAAACTGGTGAAAGGTCTGGACTGCAGTTTTCTTTAAACAAAAATACTTGCAAGTGCAGCCCTTCTCACCAGTTTATTAGGATACTTTAACTTCTCAGCTTGTCAAAATTGCCTCATAACAAATATAACATGTAACATTTGCCATAAATGATCCATTTCATAGGTGTGAAGCTGGCACTGACACTTGGGTGCAGTGCAACGACGCCCCAGTGAAGATCTGCAAATACCCAGTACATGGCTTAAGGGTTGGCCACTCCTACTACTTCCGGGTCAGAGCCGTGAACAGCAGTGGCATCAGCAGGCCCTCACGCAAGTCAGACAAAGTGACGGCCCTGGACGCTGCAGAGAGTGAGAGACTGCAAGGTACAGATGAAGGTAAATACAAAATACAGGACAGCAGGATGCCAGCGTTTTCTGACCGATCTGTTGTCATTTCCTGCAACAGTGATTAAAATTGAAGGAAAATACGACATAGTAATAAAGGATGATGACCTGGAAGGTATAGTGGTTACACACTCGTCTGGTTTCACAGTTTTTGTTTCCCCTATCTTTAAACCACCACCTCACAATCTCACTAAATACTAACATCTGTCACTCTTTCCAAACCCCAGCAACACCATCATGAGAACATTTTACATTTTATGGGGATGTTTGCTTAAAAAGGCATCTTCCCTGATCAAAATCTCACTGACGTTTGTTTGCTGTTCTGTTTTCTGTTCCACTATCAGTGAATTTTCTTTCCATTTATACCTGTTTATTGGACACGATCATTATTCCAGTAACAAATGAGTGCTGCATGATTAAATTAGTTACTATTTCATCTTAAGGTGTGGCATTTGAATTCTGACATTTACATTCTTATCTTTTTCAACGAAGGAAACATGAGAAGGAAAAACATTTTAATGCTGATCTTAGAACTAATCTGTCATTTTCTCATAAGGTTTTTTTTAAACAACACAGGGAAAACTGTTTTCCAAAGCCTTCCCAGCTTAACTTTTGTGGTGCAGTCTTTGATCTAATCGAACTTTTTCCATTCACACTTTAACTGAAACGGTTTTCTCTTTAAATTGTGTCCACTTAATATAATATACTACTTTAACAAAAACTTATAACAGATGAAAACTAATTTTAGAAACTAATAGAAAATATCAAAAATAATACATATTTGTATAATATCACACTCAAGGCTATTGTAGAAGTCCCACATTTCACTGTTAACTTTAACTTTGACATGTCCTTTTAGTTCATATTTCTATTTTTTTTTTTTATCTGAAATATGATATTGGGGGTTTTGTCCATGTTCTGGTTTATCTAATGGCTAACTGCTGTATATGAAACTTGTAGTTAAACAAAACTAAAATATTGTGAGCATTGAACCACCAAACCACATACGAGGCTGTGGCAGCTCTAGTGTAGCATTTGGATATGTAATTATTGTTGAATGCTACCAAAATAATTATTTAATCTTTAATAAAATTCCACCAATGTTATTGTCCTGCTGATCAGCACTTTTAGAATTTAACAAGCTTTGAGAAAAAGGCAGGACCTCTCACACTGAATCATGTACAATAAGACTTAGTCAATTGTGTTTGATTTTAATCACTTATAAGTAAAATTCTATGAAAATGCGTTATTGAAGTCCATATAGTGGTGAATATTTAATCCCCTCTCTGCCTTTGAAAGCAAGCTCAACAGTAACATTAGAAGCATTGTCAAAGTCACTGTAAATGGCAAATGGCCTGTATTTGTATAGCGCTTTACTTAGTCCCTATGGACCCAAAGTGCTTTACACTACGTTCAGTCATCCACCCATTCACACACACATTCACACACTGGTGATGGCAAGCTACATTGTAGCCACAGCTGCCCAGATAAAAACCTGAGTACAAAAAGTGAATAATGTGGGACTTCTGCAGTGGCTGCTGTTCTGTGTACGTTATGCCTCAACACTGTTCACTCCCAATCTAGGCTACGTAACTATCCCAGGTGAACCCACAGATGTGCATGCATCCGAAATTTTCAAATCATATGTCGTGCTGAGCTGGAAGCCTCCTAGCCCCCGTGGACGAGCTCCACTGTGGTACGTCATCGAGAAGGTGTGTACTGCTTCACTTTTGCCCATCAGTTGCTCTCAGTTTAGCCGATTTAACCTTGGTACTGTAGCAGTCCCATTTCAGTGTCCCCTCAAGTTTTGCTTAAATGGCAGCAGTACACACAAATGAAGTTGTATTACGTTTGGGTTGCGTGAAACTTCAATACCCCAAACTACATGGTTTCTTTTTCTTTTTCTTTTTTTTTTTTAATTTCACACAGAGAACTCTACACTAGCATATCTCCAGATTTCAGTTTGATACATTTTTGAACTTTTGATCTCATCTTTAGAGAAGCTTCCGTGGGTTTAAACAGGGTTTTGCTACCCAGTGTAAATATGGAACAATGGATTTACTGCAACCAGTTTAGAGTCACACGACATGTTTTAATGCATATAATCGCAAGGATGTAAACATAGCTGTGAGATTATAATATATTGCAAACAAATTCATATAGTAGCCATAGTGAATGCTTATACAAGAAGTTCAAATGTGATATAAATTTGTGTGATAGTAGTTATATATTGAGATGCTGGATTTGAAGTCATTTTATGATAGTTGAAATCTTATTTATTACATATTGTATCTGATGTATTGTGTTTTTTATGGTATTTTTAATGCCACATATTAAGCAAGCCAGTCAAGTTGTAAACAGTCTTGCTAAAAATGTTGACATTTAAACAATATGTTTAATATATTTCCCGAAAAAGTGAGAGAATGTTTTCATCAGGTTTAGCTTGAATAACAGTGTTAGCATTGCCCCCGGTTCAGTTACATGTCACACAAAGATTGATTTTATTTTTAACCCTTTTGGCACACACAAACATACACTTTGTTATTTATGATTCTTATATCTTAAATTATTTAATTAATTTAATAAAAGTGAGATTAATACAGTATAAAACATGCTCTTTTTGTCTGTGCCACATTACATATGGCTATACCTTCTCATTTCCCCTCCTCCCTGACTTTCCCACACAGTGCTTAGCAGGCACTGGAGACTGGCAGCGGATCAACACAACAGTCAAACTGCACTCCCCTCGTTACCCAGTTTTTGATTTGCAAGACGGGAAAAAGTACCAGTTCCGAGTGTATTCGGTCAACATGTATGGCTCCAGCGAGGCCTCTGCGCCCTCTGAGCCCATCCAAAAGGTTGATGAAGATGGTAAGAGCCAGGATCAGTGCAGACTTAAAGACACGTGATTATATATCCAGCAAAGCACAATGCACACAAAAACCTGTGAATCGTCAAATTTTGTAATTTATTAGAATTATAGATATTAAAGGTCCAGATGGGAAGGTCACTAAAACAACTTTTTTTTGTGTTTGTCTACCTTAAGCAAAGTGTTTTAGTGCATACATGTAAATGTGTCCACAAAAACAAATGCATGAAAAGCCCAAATACAGTTTATTTTAAAAATGATTGACTGTGTTTTGCAGGTACTGAGCTTCCAATTGGTATGTACAGAAAAATATAAAACACACTTTAAAAGCACTTTTTTCACACTGCTGTAAGTTCACTCTTTCACTCTCTGGTCTGTGTGTGTTTGTTCTCACTATAAGTGATGAACTGGAGCACTTGGGGATGGCTTAGTAGGCTGTTATATTACAGGGTAACGAGAAGTTTATAAAGGAAAATGGGATTATTCTGAGCTCTCGTGCCTAAATTCAAATTAAATCCCAGAAACGCTCCTCTGTCACAGTGTTCTGCTTAAACATCCTGTTCTGCAAAAAGGCATGGCAAAGCCATTCCATGGGAACTTAAAAACAAGTCCTCTGTGCTGTGTTTAATCACTGTGTTTGTGCACACAATATACAGGAACACAGAACACAGCACAAATATCGAATGCATGCATGTTTTTTGAGTAGCTGTAACCTGCAGACAAGTAGGTGGAAGTCAAAGCTTCAGTGAGTATTATTTACAGCTAATTGTCATGATTTCTGTTCTGTAAGAAAGTAAATTGTTAGTAACTGATACATTAATTAGTCATTTGAATAAAATGTTGTTTAATACAGAAAAAAATATTTACAACTGGTTTGATGTCTGAGGTCATCAGTTGTGGAATCATTCTGTCCTTGTCCTTTTTTCCACTTTAACACTTTCAACTTTGTATATTTTTGGTAATTAATTAATATTATATATATATATATATATATATATATATGTTTTTTCTTTGCCGCACAGGCGTCCCCTCTGCTCCTGGCCATGTTGTTGCTACTAGGAACACCAAGTCATCTGTGTTTGTGCAGTGGGAGGCCCCCAAACACCTGAAACACCTCATGGGATATTACATCGACGGCCGTGTCGTTGGAGCCAAGGAGTGGTTTGCATGCAACCATAAACCCTTCAAACATACCAGGTAAGAGTGACAAAAATGTTACACAGTGGTCTTTTTGCTTCTCAGCCTTTTGAACAAGAAGGAAAAAAAGAATTTAATGAATATAAATAAAGTGTCTCCTCTAGAGGAGTGTTACACAGGAGTGCAGTAACTCCACAGCACACAGAGAGCTCAGTCTGAGAGTCCCTGAGCAATGTGTCAGGTTTAATATAAGGCAAAGGCAGGTTGTGGAGTCAAGGATAAATGATGATTTCAACAATTTTCTAGCTTGTTTTATACTTTATTCTGCAGTATTCCCAATATTAGCTGACTTTCTCAAATCTGAAGATAAACTCACGATGGCTTTTGTGAGTGGAGCTCACAAAAACTAGTTTGAGCCAGAATAACAATATGTACATAGAAATATCCGATGTGGGCACTGGTTTAGCTCAATAGGTGAGCAGGCGACCACACGCCCCGTGACCAGAAGAAGCGACCGGGCTTTGAGTCCGAGCTGTGGCCCTTTGCCGTGTGTCTTCCCCTCTCTCACTCTCTCCCTACTTTCCTGTCCATCTTTCACTGACACTGTTCAATAAAGACAAATGCCCCCCCAAAAAAACAATATTTACAAAAAAGAAATATATAGAAACAAGAGGAAAGACTTCAAGAGGTTTTATATGTATTTGATTTAAAAAATGAATGTGTGCGTGCCTCAGGTTTGTGGTGCATGGCCTGATCCCAGGGGAGACCTATGTGTTCCGTGTCCAAGCCGTCAACCTCTTCGGCCTCAGTGAGGAGTCACAGGAGTCCTCTCCCATTGCCGTGGAGCCTGCGCTCGGTAAGAGTATTATCAAGTTCATGATTGCGATTTATATGCTGCCTCTGAAAAGTTAAAACGCTCTTTGAAACTGTAATTTTTTTTAAAAAATGTACATTTCTTTGAAAAAATAGAGGAATACATTGGAGAATGTATATTTTAAGAGAAATGGTGTTTCTTAAGATTACCGGAGTCCTTGAACCAACGTGATGCTCAGTGTGATTCATTTCATTGTTCTGTCCAGGCAAGGGGGCTGAGTATGGTATGTATTCAATAGCTGTGTTTACTTTTGTCCCCCCCTTACTTACCCACAGCTTTCTCTTTATCCACCTTTCACTTTACATTATTGTGTTTTGATCACACAGAGACGTATTTTTAACAGGACTCTACAAAACACTTCACACTTCAAAGTCTGACAGTTACTCAGCACAAGAGTTGAAAACTTTACGATAAAACTTTGCAGCTCAGTGAAGTGAGAGAAAGTGCATGACAGGCTCACATGCAGCCGATCACAGTCATTGTTTCCTAGATTGATTAAAAAATGTTTAACTTTGAAAGCCGTTATGTAAGATGATGTCATACAAAGTTTAAATATGAAGCTTCATTAAATGTGAAACTTTGTAATTCAGCAACTCCCAGCTCTCCCTTTGGGATCACCATGCTGAGTTCTGATGGTTCCTCCATAACTGTGGCCTGGAAGAGTCCCAAACACTGTGGTGGCTCCAAGGTTAACGCTTACTACATTGATAAGCGGGACGCTGATACTTTAGTCTGGAAGGAGGTCAACGTAAACGCTGTCACAGAAAGAATGTGCACTGTGAGTAATCAGACACAAGATTAAGATTTTCTTTCTTAAAGTTTTCTTTTCTTGTAGTTGATAAAGCTAAATTTGATTAATTTACATTTACTCACTTTATTATTACTACTTTATTCATTCATTTGATGATTATGCCACACGTTATTTTAGGTGGAAAATCTGAAGGAGGGAACTTTTTACGAGTTCAGGGTCACAGCTGGTAACATGGCTGGTGTTGGTCTACCATCTGCTGCCAGCGTTCCAATGAAATGTGAAGCTTGGACCATGGAAGAGCCAGGTACAGGATTGTCCATGTGACTTTATTCTGTAGAGTTATATGTATTTTCTCTGCATCTCACAGTGAGTATGGCAGCTGTTGTTTTGACAGAGGCAAGTTCACCAAAGTGCCTGTTGAACTCCTGCAAATGTATCAATAAAATGAGCATCCAAGGCTTTTAAAATGTATTAAAGGTTAAAAAACATTTGAATTCAAGCCCAAAAAATAAAAATAAAAATAAAAAACGTAACTGATAAAAATGTCAGTTAAGTTGCGTTGACTCCAGTTCAACTACAGCTCGTGCGTCGTGTGTTCTTTCTGGCACTGATGATGTTTCTTTAAATTCAAGGCCCAGCCTATGACTTGAGCTTCAGTGAGGTCAGAAGCCACTCTCTGGTCATCCTGTGGAGGGCTCCCATTTATACTGGAGCGAGTGCTGTCACTGGATACTTTGTGGACATGGCTAAGAAGGGTTCATCAGAGTTCGTCACTCTGAATCAGGAAGCTGTGAGCCACCGTTACCTGCAGGTAGCAAATCTGGTGCATCATGCATATTCCAACAAATGGCCAACCCTCTTTCCACACCCAAGTCACACTCTCCATGTGATGATATTTCCCTGGTTTTCATAGGTGACTGGACTGGAGGAAGGTGAAAGCTATGTGTTCAGAGTTCGTGCTGTCAATGCACACGGTGTTGGAAAACCTTCCCAGTTGTCAGAGCCGGTCTGTGCTAAAGCTATTCCAGGTGATGAAAACAAACTGAACGTGTGCAGCCAGCTCTGCACTTTATCCTTTATATTGGCAAAACATTCAGAGACATGTGAGACGACAGCATGATAATTGTCTTTTATTAAATACGTAGACATCGTATGAGCAGACATAAAACACAAAACCACTGATAATTACAGTTAAGCATTTTTAAGTAGAGAACTTTAGCATTCACTAGAGATATCACATTTCATATACAAATGAAAACTTATGTGTGGTATCACAGTATTTTGGGAATTTCTCTCACACAGTCTAAACATAGAGGCTGTAGTGCTTTCATATAGTTTACTTTTTTCATTTCTATAAACACATAGTAATGCTTTCTTCCTTACTTTGCAATATTTGACATATCATTGAAAAGATGCGTACACACTTTGGAAGGTGAATATCTTTGATCACTTCTCCCTGCAAACACATGCAAATTACTGCAATGCAAATTGAATTTGTTCATATCATGATTATCAGTTTAATTTATGACACTAACTATAGAATTAAAACCACACAGATTATCTGACAGCTCGGTTTTATGAAAGCGAGTATTTTATTTTTGTTATTACTCACTGGAGGGTTTCACGTGTAATTTGCAGGCACAAAGGAGATTGTGGCTGGTGTGGATGAGGAGACTGGAGATGTCTTCCTGTCTCTTGAGGCCTGTGAGATCTGCGAGACGTCCAAGTTTGTGTGGTCGAAGAACTACAAACCCATCGGTGACTGTCCCAGAGTGGCTGTCACAACTAAAGGCAGAACGTAAGCTTGATCTTTGAGCTTTGACTTTGTTCTGTGTCCTTCGTTTGTGACAGCAGGACGAATCTAATGAATCATTCAGTAAATACACCAGCGCAAACAATGAGCTTCTCCCTCGGGGCCTGAACTAGTTTACTTTGTCATCTTGCTTCGGTGAACTCAAAATGAAAACATGAAACACAGCCGGATCAAGTTTTTATGTTTCCATTCAAAAAGCTAATGGTTCATTCAAGTGTTTTCTAAAAAAGCTCATTATTGGCCACTTTTTTTGCATTTTTAGCTGGCAAAAAAGTCACAGGTGATTGTATTGCCTTAGCATTTAATGGGAATTTACTGATTTAAGTTTAAAGTTAAAAAAAAAGTTTGACTGACCAAAATGTACCAGAATATTTTTAATAAGAGTCTGAGGAAATAGTGAGGACTATACCATTAGGATATGTAACATGACACTGTAACAAACCCACTGTTTTAAATAACAGCAAATTTGAATGGAAATTAAATTTATAGTAAGAATTAATTACAGTGACTTGTGAAAGAATTTTTATGTTTTACATCCTGTTGAATCCCAGTTGAAAACTGCTTTAAATGTCCTGACTGTAATGGGTGTTACCTTTATTTCACAGGTCCAGACTTACTTTCACTAACCCTGATAAAGATGATTTGGGCAAATACTCTGTCATCGTCACTGACACAGATGGAGTCTCTGCCAGCCATACTCTCACTGAGGATGGTCAGTCATGTCTACAAGTTGCTCTATATGTCAAAAGCAGTCATATAAACATGAGATTTCATAATTCAGAGTCTCTTAGTTCTTCTCGCTCTGAATTGTTTCTTTATGAGTATATTTGTTTTCTTGAATCTTTCCTGCAGCCCTGAACACTATGTTGGAGCTCAGCTATGCCATCAGACATCCAAGTGAGTGTTGTGCCTCACCATCAAACCCATTTACATCCAGTTTGTTTCCTACTAATTTAATTTTTAAATGTCTTTTTCTTTTTCAGTTGTTCCTCTGAAACATGGTCTGAACTATGAGGTTCTGGAGAAAGGACACGTGCGATTCTGGTTGCAGGCAGTCAAACTTTCACCATCTGTGTCCTATAGATTCATTGTCAACGACAAAGAAGTCACGAGTGGGGAGGTAAGGTGTCGACATTCAGAAAAGAGTGAGTGTGAAATTTAATTATGAGTGAATTGTATGTCTTCTCTTCTGTGTCTCTTCAGTCCTAATAGAAAAATACAATCACGCATCTTGAATTCTTGATTCTGTTCATCTGGACGTAGCGTTTTCAGTGGGAGAAGCGTTTCGTCAGTCATCCCACTGTCATTTCTCCCACCAGATGAACAAAATCAACTTTTGGGGATTTTCTTACCTGAATGATTGAACATTCCCACGCATTGAGATATTTTGAACTCTTGCTTTTATTACATTGAATTCTTATTAGTCATTAAGCATCCTCTAGAGTTTAGTTTATCACTTTCATGATTTTATTCTTTTAATTAATGTCTCCATGTTTAGCCTTAAGTTCTTACTATCTTTGTAATATGGTTTCTGTTAATCTTTAATATTTTTTATATTTCTGACACTTTGTGTAGCCTTTAGCCTTCCCAGTGTCTGTGTGTATCTGGTCAAGTTTTCGTCTCTGTTAGGCGTTCTCTGTTTGGGTTACTTCATGTTTTATTTTGATAGTCATTTATGTCTCGTGTTGTATTTTGTTTCACTTCCCCTGTGTTATTGTCTTTGATTGGTTTCAGCTGTTTTCTGTTACCCAGGTGTTTTCACTCATCCCTGATTGCCCTCTGTGTCTGCATGTAACTGGTAAATGGACTGGTTCTTATATAGTGCATTTCTATTGTACCTGAGCACTCGAAACACTTTCTACAGCATGTCTAATTCACCTATTCACACACACATTATACATGCACTACATCTAAGTGCTTTTTCTCTGACATTCACAATTCACGCATCGAGAGCAGCTCAAGGTTCCATATCTTTGGCATGGAGACGGCCACGGATCGATTAGTGGATGACCTGTTCTACCTCATGAGCTACAGCCGCCCTGTGTGTATTTAAAGCCTTAGTTTGGTTGTGTTCCTTGTCATGTCATACTTCCCTTTCTGTTTCCTGGAATGTTTCTTTTGGTTTCCTGGATTTAGTTACTTTGCATCTTGTATTATTTAACTTCAGTTTGCATCTAAGTTGGATTTCATCAGCTAAATCAGCAGCTGGCCTTTTGTTTCATCGAGTCTAGATCTGAAGTTTGCGTTTTGGACTTTCATTCTACACATTCCATTACATGACATAAATATGAAGTTGAGGACTTAAGAGTAAAACTTCCTGCATTTCTTGTTCTCCTTTTTCCCAGCTTTGGTTCACATCTTTCTTGAACTGATATGATCTCAAACAGCATTCAGTCAGAAAAAAACAACCAGACAAACATCATTCTTCCCAAGCAGTCAGCTCAGGGTCACTTCATTTTTATTCTTTAGTTTCATTCAAAATAAAATGTTTCCACATGATAATATGACTACTAAGAAAAGTAAAGTTTAGCTAAATATGTAAAGGAACCCATATGTTACTTGAACAAAGACAAGGAAACTTTACAAATCTTTTATTATATTATTCTAGTAGTTTCTTAAAAGCAGAACAGATACTGTACTTTTTACAAATGAGTGGTAAAAGTAGTTAAACACATTGAAATTCTCATAGTTTAATATTTTCATCATTTTATTCCTCTTAGGGACAGAAGATCAGTCACGATGTGGCCACTGGAATCATCCAGATGACAGTGGATCATTTCACCAGAGCCAATGAGGGCACATATACTGTTCAGATCCATGATGGCAAAGCCAAAACCCAGAGCTCCCTGGTCCTGGTCGGAGATGGTGAGAGTTTTCCGTCTCTCAGATAGAAGTCCATATAACTCGTGTGGGAATACTGCTTTGGAAACTTTTATAAAAAACCTCTGTTTCTCTGATCGCACCAACCAAAAGGGCAGCACAGCAAGCATTTCATCTGTGTCTGTTTTTTTCTCATTCAGTGTTCAAGGCTGCTCTGAAGGAGGCTGAGTTTCAGAGGAAAGAGCACATTAGGAAGCAAGGTATGAATATTTTTGATGACTTAAAAAACACTTTGGCACAAGTAGTAAGCAAGTTTGAGTAAAATAATGAATTTAGAGATGTGTGCGGCCTTAATTTATGTCATTCATGTGGTTCTTTGTTCTTGTCCTTGTAGGCCCACATTTCTCTGAGTATCTATATTTTACTGTCACCGAGGATTGTACTGTTATGCTCGTCTGCAAGGTAACAAAACCACGTAATTATGTAGGATTTCCTGTAACTCTGAACCACATGTCAGATGTGCTTTCCACATGTTTATTGATTCTGTTTCACTTCTTATTGCTTTGCTTTCTTGTAAAAACAAAATCTTTTAATCTTTGTACTTGTCAGGTGGCTAATGTGAAGAAGGAGTCAACTTTACACTGGTACAAAGACGATGAGGAGATTGTTCCAGATACTCCCCCCAATGTCATGTCTGGATCCTGTGCTCTTCCCCTCCCACTGGTAACATCTGCACAATCCACGCTGAAAAATATAATGTAATGTAATATAAAATAACCTTGTTTTTATTCAGTTCTCCAGAAAAGATCATGGTGTTTACAAGGCAGTACTCGGTGACGACAGAGGAAAGGACACATCTGTGTTTGACATTTCAGGCAAAGGTACATTTTTAGTGTTCTGATGGGTCAGCTATTAGCTCTTTGTATTGTCATATTAGGTTCCTGTACAGTATTCATTGTGTCGTTTTTCCCACTTTCCAGTGTTTGATGACATCATCAATGCCATCGCCCAGATTGCTGGTAGGTTGGATCAGCTAACTTACACAGCATCTCAAACTGTTAAAATGTCTTTGCTGCATAGGCCAGTCTATGTATATATATATATATATATATATATATACATAGACTGGCCTATGCAGAAAGTTAAGAAAGTGCCTTTCTTAAGAAAAGTCCAGTGGAAAAGCTGCACCAAAGTCAGCTGCAACAGTACTGCTGCAGTTTGATGCTGACAGAGCTGGAAACTGGTTCAGAAAGATAAAATACGTGTACATGTTAACCTGGAAACAATTATGAGAACCCCAGCTTTTCTCTAAATACACAAATTTACATTAAGTCTGCTTTGGCTAAGAGACGAGGCTGTAATGACATTCTGAAGTCATTTCCCTATTGTTGGTGCCTGTGCGTTTCTTGGTGGTTGTCTTTGTGTCCTTAGGTGCATCTGCTTCTGAGCTGGTGCTGCAGTGTACTCCAGAGGGCATCAGATTGCAGTGCTACATGAACTACTATACAGAGGAGATGAAAACCGTCTGGAAGCACAAGTACAGTTGTGAATTTAAATATTTTAGATTATTCAAATATCTCTTTTTAGTTTATCATTTTAAGGTTTAGCTATTTTACTTTTTGAGATATTTTGTTTTACTGTTTATATGGAACAAAAGTTCACTATTCAGCAGACACTTATAGGCAGTCTGTGAGCTTACCCAGGCTGCTGCATGTAATACAGCATTGAATCATAACATCTTTTGAAACAAATTTTCTATGAAACACTTCAAACACAGATGTTTTGAGTAGTTCTGTGGGTGGCTCAGTTAGCAAAAGGAGATGTCATGCAAATGTGTCACTTGTGCGGGTTGTTTGTGTCCAACTTTGATTAGAAGTGTTTAATATTGTAGAGAAGCACTGCTAGTTTTTAAAGGGGTTTAAAAGCACACAGACATTATGCCTTAGAGTCACTATATCTCACATTTGAAAGCAGCCTACGAAATGTCTGTGTTTGTTTTTTCACTCTGTATGAATTAATAACTAAGTTTTGAGATCCATGATGTAAACCCGCAGGGAGAGTAAGATTGCCTCCTCTGAGAAGATGAGGATTGGCGGTACAGCTGAGATGGCCTGGATGCAGATCTGTGATCCGTCTGATAAGGAGAAGGGTCATTACTCCATGGAGATCTCAGATGGCGTCAAGACCCACACCCGGACTTTTGACCTCTCTGGACAAGGTAAAAACCTCCACCTGTGCCACCGTTTGTTTTCATTACAGTTTTTCTCTTTTGCTGTGATTGTCTTATTTATTTGTATATTTATTTTGGAGTTTCTAAGATGTGAAACCTTTTGTCTTTGAAAAATTGACTCCATTGTAATCATTTGTTTTGTAGCATATACAGATGCCTATGAGGAGTACCTAAGACTTAAGTAAGTGTTTTGATGTTACAAGTTTGTAGACATGCAGTTTTAATCATGTCAAATTTTAATCAAATCGAATTTCCTCTTCGTCTTTTAGGGCGGCTGCATTCGCTGAGAAGAGTGAGTATTTCACAACTTGTATTGAGACTGTTTGAGAGAGATTCCTCATGTATCTTTCAATAAAGGTACATTGATTAATTATTTTTTAAGCTGTTTATACTAAGCGCATATCTTACAAGGACGAAAAATTGATAATCACAAGTCCCCTCGACAGCTCTTTAAGCATTCTGAACATTTTCACAGGAATTTGTGGGCAAGGTATTTTATTTTAAAGGCAAAGTAGAAATGAATGTCTTGCTCATTCTTCCTCTTCCTCCCCCTGAGCATCTCAGACTTGATCTACTAGTACACAATAACAACACTACACAATAAATGTAAAAAGACAGATTGCTTTAGTTTTAAGATCTGTGATTTCTAAGTCTGGGAGTGAAAAGTGACTTTTTCTTTTTCTGTTCAGACCGTGGTAGAGTGGTTGGTGGTCTACCTGATGTGGTCACCATTATGGAGGAGAAGGTAAACATTTTCCAAACTCGGCAATCAACGTGTCTTTTCACAGAGGGAGAAAAGACACGTTGTGGAAGATGATGCTTGAATAATGATTAAATGCAGAGTGGTGGATAAACACATAGAGAGCGAAAAGAGCTGAATGACGAAAAAGCACTCAGCAGCTCAGACCTGTTACACCATAGTCTGAGATGTACTGTTGGGTACAGTATTGATAACAATATTGACAAAACACTTCTTTGGATGGCTTTTGTTCAGATGTCATGCCTCAATTCATATTTAGTTTGCAGTTTAAGGTTCATTCTAAAAATGTTTAAAAAGAAATGCCAACTTCAACTTCAAATTGTGGGTCAGAGTTAATAATAAATAAATACTATAATGTCTGACCTCATTATGTCAAGTGATTACAACAATTTTCATTAGTTTAATAAACACAAGAATAAATAAATCTTTGTGTAAGAATGTAACAAACCTAAAATATGAATCGTATTCTGTGAATATATTTTGATTTGAGTTCACTGTTGGTCCTTTCTAGTCCCTGAGCCTCACCTGCACCGTGTGGGGCGAGCCTACTCCTGAGGTCACCTGGTTCAAGAACGAGCAGGAAGTCGCTTCCACTGAGCACACCAGGGTCACGTTTGACGGTGGCAAGTTTGCCAGCCTCGTCATTAACAAAGTCACCCCCGAAGACTCCGGAAAGTACAGCATCAATGTACGGAACAAGTATGGTGGTGAGTTTGTGGAAATCACTGTCAGCGTCTACAGGCACGGAGAGAAGATCCCTGAGCCCAAACTGGGGCAGCCCAAAGCAGCCGCAGCCACGCCTGTGCTGCCAAAGTCCCCAGCTCCTCCTTCCAAGACCCCAACCCCCACCCCTTCTAAAACCCAGACCCCAGCGCCATCTATGAAGAGCCCAACTCCAGCCTCCACCCCAATCTCCAAGTCTCCAACCCCTACCCCGAAGTCTCCTACTCCACCACGCAGCGTTAAGTCTCCAACCCCACCCAGATTCATGAAGTCTCCAACTCCACCCAGGAAGTAGAATGCGGTGGTGACGCCTGAGGGGGTTAATGTTCGCTGTTAGCAACACTGATTTATAAGCATGAGTGTGAAACAATGAGCTCTTACTTTAAAGTTTATTTAGATTTAGATAATGTCAAAGTCCCACTTCGAAAACTGCTGCTTACTCTGGACTACACCTCACAGTCATGTATGGGCCATCATATGTCTTTAAAGTGGTTCATTTTAACACAAGAAAAACACTGAGAAACATAAAATGTCCATGTATATTCATTACAAAGTTTTAAAAGCTGCACCTTCCACTATGCAATGTCAGTGAAATGCCTGCAACAAATTGTGGATGTCAAAGGATATTTATGCTCTATTACAACTTGGGTATTAGTGACACAAAAAAGCAAGTCAGTGAACTGTCTTACAAAGAGATAAGCAGAGTTTTAGAGGACAAAATTAAAGAAAATAGTAAATATTTTAGGTTTAAGCTCCAGTTTCAGTGCTTTAATCTTAATCTTCTCTGTTACTGTGTTTCCCCACATTTAGCACTTATGTAAAAGAGTGTGATATTATACAAAACAAAGCAAATAATATCAAAAACTACAAAAATAAGATCCAAGTTGTAATACACCAGTATCAAACTGGATGAGCTGGGAGTCAGCAGGTACAGACGTGGGGTAATGTTAGTACCTGGGTGAAAATGTGCAAATACCAGGTTACTGTGTTTGTGCTCCAGCCATTCTTCTCCCAGGGTTAGTTTGTCTGTGAACAAAAACATTCACAGCCCTTGTCTCTGTACCAGAGAGGCTCTTCTGTCTGTGACACATTATGTCTTCCTCCCCAGTGCTTTGTGATGGCAATAAACTTTACTTCTCAACCTACTTTTGTTGTCTTTGTCAGTAATCACTGCTACACCTCACCCTAGAAGAGGTAACACAAATCCTTCGGCCACAGTTAATGAAGCCAAAAGTAAAAATGTGCACTTGTAGCCAGACTCCAAGGGACTGCATGACAACTTGCGAGACAAGCCAACCTGCCTCTGAAAGCCAGGTGAGCTGAGGTGGGTGGGGTTTGTTACTGTAGCTGTCAGCCGAGCAAACAGAGCAGGTACAACAGGCTATTCGTTTGTACAGAGTTCGCGAATCCACACCTTTAGCACTTACCGGCTTATGCTGGAGAGAGTACCGACACCAGGACTGACAGAAGGTTTTAACTTTTTAAGCTGGTTTAAAGTTTCTCGCCTCTGATTAATCAGGAAGACCAGGATTCTTTTTTGCCAGTTATGAAGTAAGTCTCTTTGTTTATGTCGCTGAAAGTGTGTTGAATTCCTGACAATTTACAGTAGTTACTGAAGAAGTAAGCACATGCCTCATATTGTTTACGTGTTTGTGCTGAACCACATGTACCTTTTTGGTTTCCTAAGAGCTTACAGGTATTTCATAACAGAAACATTTCTCGTATGACACCATGGTAATAAAATTATCTGCATGTCTAAGTTTGTTTAAGACAACGACTAAATGCACTGAAAATAAAATAGTCTTACATTTTTCTGTGATTGGCTGGAAAGGTTTGTTCCAAAGCTCTGTAGTGTTATGTAAAAATTGTATGTTGACAGTTGTCTCATGTTTGTCCTGTTCATGTTTAATGATTAGTTAAAGATTACATATTACAACTCAGCAATGCAGATAAAAATGTTAAATTCAAACACATAATATTTTTTTTCCTAATTATCTCTTTTTTGACATTCAGCTGTAAAATGCAAGTTTAACTCAGTGAACCCTGTAACAGCATAGTGTGTGTCACATTTAAGGTAAAGAAGAAGTCTGCTGCACACAGAGACTCAGAGGGGTTCTCGCATCCATGGAGTCCAATCTGTCATGCCTGTCTTCACTTGAAGAGGACTATCCAGATTACATTCAGCCACACTATAAAGAATCCTATCGTCTAGCCATTTATGCCCTACTATGTGGCGGCAAAGAAGCCTATGAAGAGTTCCTTCGAGCTGAGCAGATCAACCACTTCCTTTCAGAGGAAGAGACTGTGTTCATTTTGGAAAATGCAGAGGTACCGGTTGTGGAGGATGATTCAGAAGGGAGACGCAGCACAGACGAGGTCAGACCCTCCACCTATTTCCCAATTGAGTCGGATGAGGAGGTGCCAGACTTGGATTTGGGCTGGCCAGAGGTCACGCTGGAGGGTATAGAGACCAGCATTAGCCTGCTGTTTCACCCACCCAGACAGAACACACCAACAATTAAAGAGGTGGTTCGGAAGCAGATTCAGGCTGCGCAGAAGGTGAGGCCTCAGCACTGTGATATAAACAAAAGAAATGCTCCTGGGCCAGTGCCAGAAAATAACGCCTCATCTATCAGGTGGAGGAATCAACAAAGACAATAGTTTATCAATAGTACAAATTCCTAGTGAAAGGTGTAGTTTTGCGTAGGCATATAAACACCTCTGCATAGTTCTCTGCATACACAGGAGACTGCAGGGAAGGGCTAAACATACATTAACCCACACAATCAGCTGACTACACCAGTTCAAATGTTTGAAGCAGTTAACTACTATGGCAACTGAACTTTTGTTATCATGAAAATGTACACGATGGAAGTCACTCATTACTGTGCAGCTTTTTGCTTTGTGACGTGTGAGGCAGGCGAGTGGCCAGTCTGAATTCATGTAGGCTGCACTAACTTTGGCAGGTTTCAGAGAAACAGTATTTTGCAATTCAACATTCACAGAAACATTGTTGCAGCAATGTTCTTTAAAGGAACCTGCTTCATGAAGCTTTTTTATCTTGTACTTCCTGTGCAGTTATCTGCTGTAGAAAGAGTAGAAAACGAGTGCTGTTGCACTGCTTTTGCAATTTGTTGCTGTATGTTTAATCTAGTCTTCAAATCGCTGTCTTTTAATGAGATGAATGCTCTTGTAGGATCCCGTGGAGGTCACAAACAGACACACTGTTTTTTGCTTTTTTACCTCACACTTCCTGGAATTTTCCTTTTTATTTAAACCTATAATATTAAACTTAATGATTGCCTTTAAGTCATTTAAAAAGTGCTTATTATAATTTAGAAATAAGTAAATATAGTAATGAGTAAAGACAAGAGCTTTTTTCTGTGCACATGTATGAAGTGTAGGAAAAACTGCTCCAATAAAGGCTGCAAACATTTGAAGATTTTACTGAATCACAGAATCTACTAAACAAAAAATGATGAGATACAACAATAAGGACACTGTTGCTTTCAAATTATTTAGAAGATCAGTCAAATGAGATGGAAAAAGTATCACTGTTAAACATTAACATTAATTCTTGTAGTCAACATTGTAGCAAAATACCACAGTAGGATCAGATAGCTATGGCTGGATTGGCTGGCATTAAACTGATTACAGAAAAACTAATTAAACCAACTGCAAACCAACAATTGGACAGACCACTCTTTAAAAAAATAGTTTTCCTGTGATCAAGTACATGTTTAAATACTTGTTTAAATTCATATGAAAGCACTGATATATATTATGCTGACACAAAAAATAAATCATTATACTTGCAGTAACTGTGAAAGTGACCTTATTTGTTCTACCACATAATAACTGGCAGAACAAATTTAGATGCTACACATTAAAGAAGAAATCTAACTCATTTCAAAATAAAAGTACCTATATATATATATATATATATATATATATATATATATATATATATATATATATATGTATGTATATATATATATATATATATATATATATATATATATATATATATATATATATATATATATATATATATATATATATATATATAGGTACTTTTATTTTGAAATGAGTTAGATTTCTTCTTAATGTTAATGTTTAACAGTGATACTTTTTCCTTCTCATTTGACTGATCTTTTAACTAATTTGAAAGCAACAGTGTCCTTATTGTTGTATCTCATCATTTTTTGTTTAGTAGATCCTGTGATTCAGTAAAATCTTCAAATGTTTGCAGCCTTTATTGGAGCAGTTTTTCCTACACTTCATACATGTGCACAGAAAAAAGCTCTTGTCTTTACTCATTATTATATTTACTTATTTCTAAATTATAATAAGCACTTTTTAAATGTATATATATCATGAAATGACGTAGGTAACAGTTATGTTGAAACAGGTAAAACTTTGTCTGATATTTGATACAAAAAATCTGTCTTTCCTCTTTAGCAAACCACTTGTCTAATTTACAGAATTCATAACAACAAAAAATATCACAAGCAAAGGTGCTCAGTAAATCACAATATAAAAAGTGAGTCAGCTCACGAAGCTTTACCTATTCACAGTCACCTGACAAAGAAAGTACACTTGCTTTTAATTCTAATTCTTTGGGCTTGTTGTCTTCTTACTGTTAAACATTTGGTCATGTCAGTGAGATACAAACTATATAGTTTCCCCTTTTGCCACAAAATCATCACCTCTCCTGCTTGACAGCTGGTATGAGGTGTCTGGTTTTCACCAAATGTGTGGTCCTGTGTATTATGTCCAAACATCTTCACTTTGGTCTTGTCTGTCCAGCGGACATTGTTCCCGAAGTCTTTTGGTTTGTTCAGATGCAACCTTGCAAACTTAAACTATGCTGCCATGTGCTTATTGGAGAGAAGAGGTTTCCTCCTGTATCCTCTCAAACATTTTGTATTTATTTAGTCTTTTTCTAACTGTACTATTATGAAGTTTGAAGTTTCTCTGAGCATTAAACAGTCTTACTTAAATTAAATTTGCTAGGATGTGCACTACAACACTGGCGACTTTTTTCCACTTGAATACTTTTTCTGACTGTATAGTGATGGAATTCCAGTTGTTTAAAAATGCTTTATAACCCACCCAGATTGATGGGGAGCAAGTTGTTTTGTAAGATCATTGCTGATGTCTTTCCTCCCTGGGATTGTGTTCTCACTCCCTCAATGCACCAAAACAGCAAACTGTTAAAACGTCTGCTGTTATAGAGGTACTCACATTTGCTGATGATCTTATAGTAACAGAACCTGTTAATTATCCCCCACATTTCTATGGAAGCAAAAAGGATGTAAAACAAATTAGTCAGTATTCTTATGCTTTAGATACTGCTTCTGCATTTTAGCTTAATTTTTGTTAAATAAATAATGAAACTGTGCAAAATGTCACAGATTAACCAACATGAGGTTGCATTTGCCTAATTCTAAGACCTGCTAAGGACCAGATGATTTTTTTTATTATGGCCCAGTACATAAACTCTAAAAATAAAAGAGGTTGATTTTTTTTCACATAACTGCATATATACAGTTGGCAGTTACTTCTCTTTGCATGCATTAGAAGTAATGACATTATTTGTGTTGCATAAAAAATTCTTTCAAGTTAAGAAGGTGTTTTGCACAATTATACAGTTAATTTTGTGTGGAAAGTCATCTCTACTATACAAGTCCTGATGTTGACTACTCATACATTTTTTGACTTAATAATTTGTATTTTCTCAAAATTGAAAACATTTCCACATGTCTAATGTGCTTCCAGCTTATTGCCATTGTAATGGATGTCTTCACTGATGGCGACATTTTCAAAGAACTCATGAATGCGACACAGAGGGGAGTGGTGGTCTACATCCTTCTGGATGATTCCCATGTCAAGAGCTTCCTCAAAATGGCACACAACATGGAGATTAATATTCAAGAGCTCAAGGTGAGAAACACGGCACCTTGAAATACAAGATTTAAAGGGCGACAGTATCAGATGAGTATGTTTTATCACCATGCTGAGATATTATTGTACTTGTTGAGGCCATGAACTGCAAAAAATAAAAATCATCAGGAAAAAAATGTATTATCTTCCACTAGACTTATGTGATTATCTGGATTTCACAGTGGAGCCGCAACAGGCCTATTCTTATGTTTTCCACTTTTAATGACATAAAATTGTGCTTCTGGTAAACATGCTCTTCTGCACTTCTTGCCAAATGTAATTTTCCTGTTCCCATGCATAGTATACACATTAGCATTTTAAACAATGTTTATCTTGCAAAATATTTGAAAACTGTCAACTCCATTGTGTGGTGGCTTTAGTAGCACAGTGGCTGATAGTGAACAACAGCCAAATACCAAACTAAGACAGGTAGAGTCATCTTAGAGCTGGGCATTTATTTAACCCTTGGAGCTCTAAGTCATAGTCAGTTCGGCAGTGAGTGTGTGTGTGAGGGGTGGGGTGGGGTGGGGGGGGGGGGGTGGGGGGGGGGTTACACAGATATGGAGACATGTATGGAGACATTTGCTACTCAAAGCCATAATTGGGCCCACACATGCCTGTTGACCTGTTAAACATCATCTGACATAATCTAACATTTGCATTCCCCCAGTGCTTCCCATGAGGCTTCACAACCTTTCTTCTGTTGGCAAAAGAGCATTTAAAATATTACGTTTGACATTTTCTCCACACCCTGATGGAAATACAGTCATTTACCAACATTTCCCTGCTGCGTCTCTACTTGCCATTTTCACACAACTGCAGCAACCACAGGACAGATCTGTCAGTGTGGCTGGATTTTCCTGTTAAACAGCATTAGATGATGTTTCCACTGTCTAAACAAAGAGTCATCAGCGTTGAACGCAGTGACGGCTTCACAATCTCTTTGCAGCGTGCCTAGCCATTAGCAACATCAAAAAAACAGCCTGAGGAAAACTCACACAAGTTTGATCATGTAGAGTTTGACAAAGGGTGTGCGTGCTTTCATGTGTTTGTGTAAAGCTAGTAGTAATGGAAACTGGGGGGGAAAAGTGTTTCAATTAAGTTAACATTTAGGCTGTTTGCACCTGATGACTGAACTCATGTTTCATGCTCTGGGTTGAGTTTTTGAGTTTCATTTTTGAGTGTTGAAGGCCCTGATGTTTTGAGTAGTGAGACATGGGAATCATTTAGTTTTTAAAAGATGTGACACATAGTTCTTTCACACGGTAAAGAAGTTACATTCAAATAAATCAAAATGAATTAATATTAGATTTACTTGCAACATTTAATGTGGTGTCTTTGTGCACTTTTCATTTAACCTCCTAGGACCTGCCGTCCACATATGTGGACATCACATTTTGGGTTATTTAGACCAAAATACTCAATTTTGCTCTGCATCGGCCTGATATCCACTTACGAGGACATTATACTGCTACTGTTCTATCAAAATTTTAAACGAATATCCTCATTTGTGGCTCTTATTTTTCTTAAAAACAAAAATAAGGTAAAAAAAAAAAAATCTGGTAATTCTTTGTTTTTACATTCATCGGGCCCCAATATGACCAAATATCAAAGAGAAATTAAAAATGCATGTCGTGGAAGAGTTCGGGTCTTAGGAGGTTAAGTTCAAATTTTCATTTGAGTTCAAATTATGTACTTATTACTGAAATGATAATCAAAGCGCTCCTTTTTTGGAAACAGGCTTGCATTATATTCCTGTTAACAAACTAGCTAATGTAAGTTGCCAAACTTGTTAGCCCTAAACAAAACTAACACAAGCAATAACACAAAAGCTGAATTACTTCCATGTAATTCTTTTAGAAGGAAGTATGTCCAGCACATGCTTGAATTATTTTTAAACTGGCAAAATCACATTCCTGTTTCTTGTGTAATGTTTTTCCTTTGAAAAACAATGCATGTTCAAAGATTGTACTATCTACTATGAAACAGTGTTAACCTGAAAATCTACTTGCAGTTAAGCTCGTAAGACTTGATGTTAGAATCCCTGATAATCAGCACTGGCGTCCTGTGGTCAGGAGGGAGGGGTACAAACTTTATCTGCTTTGAATGCACAGATTTGAATGTTCTGCTGGAAACAGATGAAAACAGTTGACGTGATATTGACAGACATCAGCGTCTGAAGAGACACAGTCATGACTTACAGAGACTGTGCACTGTTTCCACAATAACAAACCCTGGATTACAAATGACTTAAAAGCAATGATCAACCAGAAAAAGGTAGCTTTTAGAGATGGTGACAAAGAATGGCTCAAACAGATGCAACATGAGCTGAAGAAGAGACTGAACACAGCAGAAATGTAGTAGAAAAAGAAGATAGAAAGGAATCTACAATACAGCAACATCTGTGAGGTGTGAAAAGGAATGAGGTTACAACAAAAAGAAAAGACAGCCACTTATGGGTGATGTGGAAAGAGCTGATGCACTCAAGCGGTTCTTCAGTTCTTCAACTTTATGGTCACTCTCACTCCCACTGCTTCTCCTTCACTGTAACTCCGTCTGCTCCTGCACAAGCTCCCCCTTCTCCTTTCATTTCTAATATGGCAGCTACTTCCCCTCTCACACCTGTGCCTTCATGCTTGTCTGTCACAGACAGAGGGGTGAGATTGGAGTTAGGAAGACTATGATAGCCCAGATGGATTGTGCTGCCTAAATGTGTCAACCTCTCCACAGGATTTTTAATCTGAGTCTACTGCCAGGACTGTGGAAAACATCCTTTATTGTTCCGGTACTAAGAATAAAACGTCTTGCTGAACTAAATGACTTTAGACCAGTGGCCCTTATAAAGCACATCATGAAAACCTTGGAACAGCTGATTCTACACCAGGACTCGAGGTCAAAGACAAACTTGCTTAAAACTGCAGACAGGAATCTGAACACAGGGATCTCGTAAAAGCCTTCAGCCACTGGAGTCACAAAACCTACCTCATACTGAACACCTCTGAACACTGGGGAGGCAGCAACAGAAGGATCAGTAAATGTATTCTTATTCTTATTGTTGTCAGGGTCATCAGGTAGCCACCCTTGTTTACTGGTGTTGGTTCACTGATAGACCCACGCATGTACTTGGATGCTCATGCTTTTGAGAAACCTGGTTGCACCAGCTACATCATTTTGTTTTGGCTGCTATGTCTGCATAATTGAGCCTTTTGAACTGTATATGCTGCCTCCCATAGTACCATTATCTCCACAGTGTACAGGGGCTTCTGCACGGTGGACCACCTGATGATGTCTGGCCTGAGAATACTTGGAGTAATCTTTGGTGGGAAAGTGACTTTCTGCAACTTGTAGCCACAGGCAGTATCCACAGTAGCTTTTACTCTTGCAGATAAGATTTAGGGGGGAATTACTTTTCCAGATTTGGGTAGCTTTTTGTTCACTAATAAGTGAAATCGTGATATAAAAGCTGCGTTTTGTATTTCCTCTTTGCAAAACTAAATAAATAAATAAGAAATCAGGAACGAGGAAATATTTTGTCACTGTATCGTTTGACCTGATTAAGCCTCCTTGGCTAGTTTTGCAGCCAGTGAGGATGTCACTGGAGGTCAGCAGAGTTCCATTTTTTTCTTCTTTTTACCGTATCATGATGTTTACACATTCACCAAAAAAGGAAAAGATCACTGATTTTATCAAAGAAGAAGACATAAATCCCTTTGGTATTGTATTACGATGAGCATCTGGTATAAAAACTCTCTGAAATTAAACACATGGAGCTTCCCACTGTTGTGATCTGTTGTGAATAAGCCAGAAGTAGGTTCTTCTATCATTGCATGATAATGCATTTTACACATAGAGATTGCTTAATGCAGTCTCAAATAAGCATTACATATATTACTTGTAGGTGAAATGAAATTGATTTATTTTTGGCCTTAATGCTCATGTTTATTTTTTTTCATCAGAATCTTTGTGTTCGGACGGTTCAGGGGCCAGAGTATCAGTGTCGCTCGGGGTTTAAGTTTCATGGAGGTTTGGAACAGAAGTTTATACTTGTGGACTGCCAGACAGTTATGTATGGAACATACAGGTGAGTCAGTGCTGTTCAAAAGTATTCAGTGATTAAATTGAAATAGAGGCCTGGCCTGGCTCTACTTGGCAGCTTTGCTAACTTTAAGTAAACCTTAAAGCAATTTCATGTAAACTCACTGTGCTACTCTGGTATTTTTAAACATAAAAATTGGTGAACTAGGAAGAAAAAAATATGATTAGCTGCCTTCCTTCATCTCTTCTCATTGGCTCCCCAGTACAAACAGAATATTTGAACGGAAGGTGGGCGGGTCAGATAGTCATATTAGGAATATTCTGTCTCACTTTTATCATATCAAGCAAGCATGTGTTTAGAGCAGTCTGCAGCCTGAGCTCGCAGCTCACGGAGATTAGTTACATACTCTGTCCTCATTATTTGAAACTTTCGCTACTGTAACAGTAACAATACTGTAAGAGAGAAAAAAAGTTTTAAAAAAAGACAAAGCCCAGAGCAAGTGCTAAGACAAATTTAACAAATCTTCCAAGTCAGCATAACTAGTTTTTCTGTTTGAGAACACACAGAGCTGAGGTAAGAAGAACACTTCCTAATAAATGCAGTGGCCTGTGGGCAGTTGCAGGCACCAGTAACACATAAATTTTCTGCTGAATTTGCCAAGTTCAAACATCATATGATTTAAATTTTAGTCCTATGCTTTGCTACTATAGCTTTTGTTGTATCTGATATGTTTCCTGGTTGACCCTTATTTCCACTGTTATGTTTCAGTTGTGGATTAAGCACATTAAAATGTAGATAATTAAGATATGCATGACTTTGTTATTAATAATGTTTAAAAATTTGTGCATCATTATGATCTGTACTGGCACTCCAATTTCTTTTTCAGCTACACATGGACTTTTGAGAAAATCAACCTCAGTATGGCCCTGGTTGTCACAGGCCAACTGGTTTCCACTTATGACGAAGAGTTCAGAAGACTCTATGCTCGCTCCACAACTTCTTCAGTCTTGCTTAACGGGAGGCCACCTGTTCTGTACCTTAAAGATACTTTAGCTCTGGAGAGCCCAAACTCCAGCCAGCTTTCTCTTAATATGATTCACAGGAGATCCAGGGTGATGCATGGCATAAGAAGTGCTCAGGACAACAGGTTCAACAATTCTGGCACAATGACCAGAGGCTTGAGTGTCCAGGATAGGCTCCATCAGTATGACTATACTGAAATGGGGAACCTAGTGAAAGGACACAGTTATGGGGGCGAGCTGCAAAAGGTAAACTCCATGACTCGGCTAAGGATGGGAACTAAAGACATTGGAGTCCCTGGAAGAAGTGGAGCTAAACCGAGGGGAGGTGGGGAGGTGCTTCTACCAAACCGGATGTCGCACCATCACCTCCGGCACCAGACACGTTACGGTGCGGACCAAAACCTGATACCATTCAACTCAGAAACATCACTCCACCGCTGGAAGATTGATTCTTATCTTAATGAGAATGAGATGCATCCAGATGCGTCATGTGATGCAATCTCGCCTGTGACATCTCCATATAGCAGTCACACAGGCTTAAATGATTATCAGTCACAGCTCATTCACAGCAGGTCGAGAGATATTAAGTCCAGAATGGAAGAAACACGGCAAAAAAGGTTCAGTTTGCAGGACTATAGCAATTTCAGGCAAAGCCAAGAGTCTTTGAGGTCCATGTATCTGAATGCAGAAACATCCAAACTGATGTCTTCATTAAGAGGCCTGGATGTAAGGCAGAGTATCACAGAATCGGAGCTAGCAGCACAAGAAAGCTGCAGCCAGGAAAACAGGGAGCTCAAGAAGCGAGGTAACAAAAGAGAGCCAGTGCTCACTGATGGACATCGTTCTGCCTCTCACCATGATGTGGTTTCAGTTGGAAAAACAATGCAGACATACAATTGGCATGAGCCTCTATCTAAGACAACATCAGCTGCTAATTTAGACCAGAAAATGAGTGATGCACCACTCAAGCTTTCTCATTTACAGTCCAGCAGTGTTAGCATTCAGCATCCGAGAGCAATGGAATCTTTGACCGAGGTCCCTGAAGAAAAAGACAGTTCCCACACTCACTTAGACCCAGCACTTAAAGTCAGACGTGAGATTTGCAAAGATGAGGAGGTTGTTCCTAAGAACTCTGTAAAATCTCCAGAAAAAGAAATTCAGGATCAAGGCACAGGAAAGCATTATAGGGTGGCCAAAAGCACAGGCTCAGGTGCTTCAAGGCAAGGAAAGAAATCCATTTCTAATGAAGTTGAAACTACTCTGGAAGTCTTCAATCCATCTACAGGACCTCAGCGGGCAGTGGAAGATAAGGGCAGTCACACAGAAAAAGGGGAAACACAGCCAGAAGATGCAGCGCTACAGAGAAAACATTCTATGAAAATGAAAGTGCCTACATCAGATGAAAAGAAAACTTCCAAAAATGAAGAGAAGTCTCTCCAAAGAAGGACCTCAGGAGTAAGCCAACCACTGAAGGCTGCCCATTCTCTGGCCCCTGATGCAGTGCACACAACAAAAAGCCAGTCACTGAGCATGCCCAGTTTGCAGAGCTCCCTTACTAGTCCATCAGAGACAGAAAAGACTAAATCTCCACTGTCAAGATTTTCTCCTCAGCGTTTGAGCAAAAAGAAGATGGCCCTTGCAGCAGAGCAAGACTCAAAGGGCACTCTGGGTGACGAAAGAGAGACTTTATATCAGAGACCAAAAGACAAAGCCTACAGTCGGTATGAGTTTTTGCTTAGCAACGAAAATCTACGTCTGGATAAGTCAAAGAAGAAGGCAAATTCATATTCGTCAGACAAAGAGAGAACCTCTTCCTTGCATAGGCGCGAGTCTGCCCGTCCAGTGAATCAGACACAGAGCAGCACTGATAACAAACTGGAGCGATTCATGCAGCGAGTTGGAAATCTAATAAACAAGAACAAGTAGCGAAGGCACAAAAGAAGGCCAACATGGTCAGAAATGAAGGCAAAGTTTATGCGTATTACATGTTTTGTTTATGCAGCTGTTTTTCTTGCCTAGACAAACAGTTTCTTTACACCACAGCAGTATGCTCCACCTTTTTTCTTTTGTCGTCACTGATGCCAGTAACAAGACTTGATAAATCGAGTATTTGCAGTTAAAGTCTGAGCTGGATCTTACTGGGGAGGAGGAGTTAAGGCAACCAGGGAGAATCTGACAGTAGCACTTCAGGACATTCAGCAATGTTTGATTCAGTAAGCTAAATTATAATGATACGGTATGTCTTATGCAAAATATATTTATTCTTTCAGTTTACCTAAAGGACCAGTCTGATGAGAGCATCTTTCATGCTATGACAACACCAAGACCTCTGTTGTTGTTCAGTATTGTTGTGAAATAACTACGTTTAAAAAAAAAACCCACACCAGTAAGGCCCACTGTTATAACCTGTACCTGAGGTTTTCTAAACAAACATACACTGGTTTACTCTAATACAGTAATGCATACATTCATCTGCCACTGAATATATTTCTTCTTGTTTCAGAAACAGTACTGAAACAAAGGGTGGATGTAGCTCAGGAGGCAGAGCAGGTCATCCACTAGCTGAAAGGGTGGTGGTTTGATCCGTGTGTCAAAGTATCCTTAGGCAAAATACTCACCCCTAAGTTGCTCTACGATGGATTCACGGGAGGATGAATGTGTGTGAATTACAGATAGAAAGCTCTTAGGAGTAGAAAAAAGTGCTTGTGTGAATGAGACGTGTTGTATAAAAGCACTTTGAGATCTCCAGTAGTGTAAAAAAGCGCTATATAAGAACCAGTTCATTCTCTGAAAATGTTCAGAGCTGCTGGAAATTACTGAAACGTGTTCAATTAATAAACATATTTGCTTTTTTGCTTTTTATATAGACATACATTTTATAGACAAAAGCCTTGAATCTATGTGTTTTCAGTCCCATTGTTACAGGTGTATAAAATGTCATACAGTCTGCCTTCACAAACAACATGTCTGTGAACTGTATCCCCTCCTAGATATTCTGCGATCAACTGTAAGTGTTATTATTGCAAAGTGGAAGTCATTGTCAGCCATAACCACAGCACTGATGAGTGCTGAGACCTATAGAGCGTAAAAGTTGCTAATGTTCTGCTGACTCTCTACTCTACAGTTGCATAACATCAGTACTAAAACTGCATGCCAGGAGCTCTATGGTGTGGGTTTCTATTGATAACCAGCTCCTCTAGGTGTAATGTGTAGATAGCTCACTAGCTACTTTTGTCCATATGGTGTATGAAGACTGAAATTGTGGAGCAAAGCGTTGGTGGATTTGGTGGTTTTTTTGTGCAATGTGTCACAAAAAAACACCAAAAATATGTCACATGCCTTATCACTTATTGTATCATATAATGTATCATTCATGAAGCATATTGATATATAATTTCTTTAAAATATGGACGATGCTGTACATTTTCTCAGTGTATTTTGATGAGTTTAGCAACTATGTTCCAAATATGAAAGCATTCACACTGGACTTCTATCAGATATTTTATCATAAAGTGTCTGTGAACACTAAACTGCTTTGTGGAAAATATCTGCTGCATAGTCATCAGTGTTACTCTTCTTCACATCAGTTCTACAAAGCTTTTTAGGTTAAACAGAGACACAGTTACACGCCTACTTTATAAGCTCCCTTGAATGCTCAGTCTTACAGATCGCCATCTTGGTGTTGTTCTTTATAACACTGTCACAGTACTGTGACAGTGTTAGGTTTTGCACTTCCTGCTTTATTTCATGAGCTGGTTGTTCCTTATGCTTTGCTTTTACTTTTGCTTCCTTGTCTCATCTTCTGCTGTCTCTGTGTGTCCTTTGTCAGTGTGCCTATTCCCTTAAACCCCAGTGATAGTAGCTCTAGTGTATTTGTTTAGGTTTCAGCAGTTTATAGTTTTCAGTGTTTCCCTTCTGGATTTATGATTTACCTTTTGTATTATTGCAAAAAACCAATAAACAGTTCACTTCAAATTCACTGCTGTCTACCTGAGAGTCTACATTTTGGTCCTGTGCACAACATTCAGCCTGCATATCTTACATGCCATGAAATGCACAAGACCATAATTGTAGCTATGTTTGATGATGATGATGTCATAACTTTGCAAGACAATGATGAGTGGGGGGTTTTATTAAGTCAAAAATTTAGCTGAGCAGCTGATTCACACTGAGGCCACAGAAAAAATTGCAGCCAAGCTAGGGACCCCAAGACGGTAACATGCTTATTACACACCAGAAAACTAAATTGTTGCAATTTTCTCAACTGCTTGGGCTCCACTCCTAAATAATAGCTGAATTTGTCAAAATAATCTGAAATTCTTCATTACTTTTTGGTTCTTCTGCACAAAATAAAGCATTTCTAATTCTTAGTTTTGCAAATGTTTTAGCACAGATGGGCAAAGGACTCTGCTTGCTGCATATGTCTTTGTCATTAAAACATATTATCAGTTGAATAGTTTAACTCTCTAAAATATACTTTAATTTCATGTGTAATATTTGTCACATGTCAAAGATTCAAAATCTGTACAAATTCAAAATCTCTCTAATCTTTCTATGCACAATAAACTTTGAATATGTATGTTGTAAAGCATATTTTTATGCAACTTTAACATGGAGGAACTGCTCATACAAACATTTTGTAGCCTGTGAAATATGCAGGGCAGAGAGGATGTGTGGCAGTAAGTAAAGGGAAGACAATAGAATGCATGAAGGTGCATAAAAGTGCAAAGGATGGATGTAGCATGCACGGTAGCTTTTCTTGTGTTACCTTGTAAGAGGACATCAGGTGGGAGGTCAGAGAAAATCTGTGACCAAATACAATGACTCAGCCCTTCTGTGCTATTGCTAGCACTGTAGCATTCTAGTGCAGATAATAGGCCTGTTTTGGTTTGATACTTCGGGTATGGATAATGTGCATGCACATTGAAGTAATGTGTCAGTTTTCTGGTTACTGTGCTTGACTGTAATGTGTGACCACTGAAGGAAAAGTGCATTTTTCCTTTCAATTCATGCAAATGAAATCCCACTTTTGCTTTACAAATTAGAATGTAAAACTTTCTGCCCTTGAAGTCAGCATTTGATAATTAGTTACTTTGACAGACAGTAGTAGTCAGTTGTCTTCACCACCACTTCGCTGTCATTAAAGCATTTCTACACTTATTGTCAGCCAGACAAAATAGTTTGGTTATACACAATGTTAAGACAACTTTTGACTTTGTTGACTTTCATTTACACAATGTTTTTGACACATACACTGGGGTGAGCAACCTTTGCATTTAACCGATGGTCTACTGCTACATGTATGAGCAGTTTAAAGAACTGCAACTTCAGTGCTAAGAGCTTCAAAAATAATGTGCCAAAGTAAGTGAGGCAGAAATATAAATGGATGCACAATGGAGAGAACTTTAGCTTTCTACGGTGAACATGGAAATGTTTTGGCAATGACCCTATACATGACCCTGTGTTCAAGATCAAATCCTTCTAACTAATATGCACTAAAAACAATTTACAGTATTACTAAACCCTAAACCTATTCCTAGGTCTAGGGTTTAGGGTTTGGAATGATCACCAAGGTTTAGTGCTACTATACCATTATATTCACACCACTCAGAGTAAGAGCAGACTGCATTGTTCTTGGCATTAACAACCATTGTCCAGAACAGTGTTTTGCTGTGTGCATACAACAACAAAATAAATCAACAAAAAAATAGTACAATACTGCTGTTTATTTGGGGGGGGGGGGGGGGGGGGGGGGTTAATGCCTTTATTTTGAAGTAATATCTTCTAAAATACCTAGAGTGCGTCTAATAATAATGTATCAACATTGTATAAAATAAAATTGTGTACATTCAAGCAGCTGATTCACATGCATTTAGTTGTTTGGCAGGAGGAGGTGTGTTTTGTATAAAGTAAATTCAGGGTTTCTATATGAAATACTCAAAGCACTTGTTCCTCTCATCATCCATTTCCTGGGTCTCAATCTCAAACTTCTTCATGGCAATGAAATACTGAATAAACGGCTCCCCAAGGGCACTGCGGATGACATGATCCTCCCCCAGCGCCTCCAGAGCATCGTCAAGCTTTACTGGAATGGTGAACTCCTTCTGTTGGCTAGGGGCTTTGTTAAGACTGCTTTCAACATTCAGGTTTCTTCTGATACCATCCAGTCCTGCAGCCACTGTAGCTGCAAGAACAATGTAAGGGTTGGCCATGGCTGAGCCCAGCTTGTTGTCAATGTGCGTCTCCCTCCCACCGTGACACTTGATGTTGAAGGAACTGCTGTTATCATTGCTGCCACAAGTGGCATACAGCAACCGCTTGGGATCTTTGATGGTTTTGGCAATGTGACTTCTGCAACCCAGGCCGGGTGACATCAAACAGCTCAGGGCAGCAGAGTGGGTCAGGAGGCCTGCCAACCATTTTCTACCAATCTCAGACACCTCGCCTGCTTTCTCTCCACTGTGGAAGAGACTCCGTCGCCCATTAGCATCCCACAGGCTATGAGAGAGCACCCCAGCATTGTATAGACCATCGTCAGTAAAAAAGCTGGCAATGTAGCTGTGTTTGCGAGCCATTTCTTTGATGCCGGTGCGTAAGGTGAAGGCGCTATCAGCAGCAGCAATCCCAAACTCTGGCCTCAGGTTGATCTCCATCTGCCCAGGGCCACTTGCAGAAGCAATGCTGTCTATGTCAGCCCCCATGCAGTACATGCTGTCCACCAGCTGCTGGAAGAAAGGCAGGTCATGGTTGCTGAGCAGGGTTGTGGCAGGAAACAGGAGTGTCTTTGGTCCAATCCGGTCCGGCGCTCCTAGTACACAACATTCATAGGTGAAGGATGAGTGCAAGGAGAAACCCAGGCTTTGGAGCTGACCAAGAAGCTGCTTGGCAATGAGGCGAGGCGAAGTGCGAAGGGGGCTTCCGGTCACGGTGCATGGGTCGCATATGACCCGTGCTGTTTGTTCAGCCCAGGGTAGGGCCCTAAAAGTCGAAAGGTCAGGGATCAGAAGGACATCACTACTGAAGTTGGCAGTGTTTGCATGGTCCACTTCATTGCTTTGTGGGCTCAGGGTTAGCTCCAAATAGCTTCTTGGCATTGGTACCCCATATACTGCTTTCTCCTGTGAGTGAAACATATGCATTTAAGCACTTCTCACCTTTCGTTAGAAGGGATAGATAGATAGATAGATAGATAGATAGATAGATAGATAGATAGATAGATAGATAGATAGATAGATAGATAGATAGATAGATAGATAGATAGATGTGCATTACATGGAAGAAGCGCACAGGTACTGTCTTGGACCTTGACACCCCATGGAGGTCAGTGGCTTCAAAGCGGACGAAGTTGATATTGTCGCGTGCTATTTGTTGTTTAATTTGCTCCATGGCTGCAATGAACCTCTGGTTCCCAGAGATCTCAATAGTGTCTTTTCCGTTATCTGTGGGAAACAGTTTGAAATATTTGCAAAAACATTTGAGAATCTTTCATTTTAAATACAAAGTGTCACACTTTTGAAAGAAAAACATGTTGTTTTTTAAGTCAGAGATTTCATAATCAAGTTCAAGTAGCATCATCAGGACCACCCTAGACAAGCCACAATTATCTGGTTTAAGATAGTTTCAAAACAGTGACAGTTTGTCCACAGGCAGCACAGTCAAGTGGATATTACAGCATAAAGCACCTCGCTGTTAGTCACTGACTACAGTGACAATCAGCAGAGAAAACCAAATCCCACCAAAAAAATCCTTAAGCTAGACCTCATATATCTACTGTTGTTCCAGATTCTTTTAAATGTAGAATAATGAGAGTTTATTACAACACTAATTTGTTTATTTTGATTAAATTACTTTTAAGAAAGTTCTAAATCAGATGAATTTTCCAAAATATTGACAAGAAAGTAAAGAAAACAAAAAAAATGTGTCCATTTTTTATATTCAAGACAATGAGAAATATTCAGTATTCAGCTTTTATGAGCCAGTAATTTCTAATCATTTTCCGTGAGCAGAAAGGTATCATTCCAAGTCTAATTATTTGCCAAATGTTTACTTTTTCAACATAAAATATTTCTTCCTTTCTATCAAGAACAACGTAACTATATCTAATCAAACTTCACCAACCTGTATGAGAACCTCCAGTCTCTCCCCAGGAGCCACCACTCACATATGTGTGGGTCCTGACTTCAGGCTGCCTATTTGTGTTGGCACTGAACCTGAACGAGCTGGATGAATCCATGGTGGAAGGCAGCTGAATAGATGTGCTATCTCTGGATCTGGGCCCCCTTCTGGAAGCATCAGAGTGTGGTTTGAAGGTGCTGAACACCCTGTGAGAGTTTCCATCATCCTGTCGTCCGTCCGTCCCTCCACCACTAGTGCTGCTTCCGTGGAGATACGTGTAGGGACTCCCTGGTTTCCCCTCATGTCTTTCCCGGATACTGAGCAGGGGACTGACCCTCAGGATGGTCTTCAGCTCTTCCATGGTCTGCCTTGGAACACCCATTTTACCATAGGACAAACTGGTTTGACATGATGCCTCTGTGGTCCAGTCATCCCCAGCGTCAGCTTCATCCACAGAGGGATCATCAACTTGCTCTGGGGGCTGGCTAGGCAGAGGGCCAATGGAGATAACTGTTGGAGTGTTGGGAGTTACTGGGGTACCAACAGGACCGTGGATGATGGATGGGCCACCTCCTCTGCTATTCCAATCCATCGGAGGCACATACTTCCCAGTCACCCTGACTCCTTTCTTGCTGCCTAGACTCATCCCGGTGCCATCTATTTGGTCGTTGCTTCTATTTTGGCCTTCCTGGAAAACAAACAATGGCTCTGTCACAATAATGGTAAGAGAAGGTCAAGTTATGCATGAAAATGATTACCAAGAAGTGTAAGCAATCAAATCTGAAATCATATTGAATGAAAAAAGACTTCTAAATTAAAAATACAATACTCCATGTATTTAAAAAAAAAAAAAAGTGAAGTAATATATATGAAAACCCTACAAATGGACGTTGCTCAATTAAATTCAAATCCAAAATGTAAATGTCAAGTTGTTACCTTGAAATCTTCAGAGTCATTCATTTCGTTTTTTGTACTCATGTACTGGGATTTGGATATTGATAGCCCCCCCTGTGAAAGAGCTTCACTCGCACATTAATTTTTATAGACAATTGGTACAATGATGACGGATTAGAAAATTCTTTCTGCCCCACAAAACAGCCACGGGAATCCGGCTGGAAACTGGCATCAGCAAGCCACTGGTGGACACTGAAGCACTGCTGCTTTGAGCTCATTGGTTGTTTCCGAGAACAATTCAGTGGCGCTTTTGTGTCACCGCAGAGTAAAACTGCAGAGCTCAGCAGGTCTGTGTGTGTTTCCAGAAAGATATGGGAGCAAAAGTATTTATTCCACACAGTTATAAAGAGCAGACAATAGCAGCTGATACTGACAGTCTAAGCATTTAAGAACTGCTACAGGGCAGCGTGACACCAGCAACATAATTTTCTTAAGTACTCAATAATAAATGGAGCCACTTTCTAATGTGTTTTATATTTAAATGCGGTGCCACAATCTCTAAGTGTACTATTAAAACATTTGTAAAAGTGGTACTAAATTATAATTTAAAAATAAACCGTAAGCCTAAATCATAACAGCCATTAATTTCAACTTACTAAAGCAGATAAAACATGTGGATCAGTTGGCTACTACGCATTCTGGGGATTTTCAGTGAATCACAAAACAATCTTTCATATTTTCCATTCCACCTTTTAAGACAAAAATCTTGTCTTTAAACTGCTCAAAAATGTTAAACTTTGTACCACTTTATGTCTAGATCAAGTACCACCTACTGCACGTGATACACTGGTTACTGCTGATACAGCCAAGTCAAGGGATGTGTTACATTTATTTAATTCATAACTTTATGGAAATATGACCAAAAAAATCATGATGAGTATGTCAAGCTTTTTTATGCAGCTGTTTTTTATCCTTTCAATATAAGTTAACCTATCATTCCAAACAGCGGGTAGTCAAAACTAAGTATTTTTATTTTTTGTCATTTACATTTACATTATTATTATTTTTATAACAATAAAAAGTTCATGTGGAGTCTGAAATAAAAAAAAATAGCAACATATTTTTTAGCTCTTTGGCAACAGCAGGAAGGAAAAACTCCCTTTTAACAGGAAGAAACCCGGCTCAGGGAGGGGCGGGGCCATCTGCTGTGACCGGTTGGGAGAGAGAAGGAAGACAGGACAAAAGACAGGCTGTGGAAGAGAGCCAGAGATTAATAACAAGTATGATTCAATGCAGAGAGGTGTATAAACACATAGTGAGTGAGAAAGGTGACCGAAGAAGAAATACTCAATGCATCATGTGAATCCCCCAGCAGCCTACACCTATTGCAGCATAACTAAGGGAAGATTCAGGGTCACCTGGTCCAGCCCTAACTATATGCTTTAGCAAAAAGGAAAGTTTGAAGCCTAATCTTAAAAGTAGAGATAGTGTCTGTCTCCTGAATCCAAACTGGAAGCTGGTTCCACAGAAGAGGGGCCTGAAAACTGAAGGCTCTGCCTCCCATTCTACTTTTAAATACTCTAGGAACAACAAGTAAGCCTGCAGTGCGATAGCGAAGTGCTCTAATAGGGTGATATGGTACTACAAGGTCATTAAGATAAGATGGGGCCTGATTATTTAAGACCTTGTATGTGAGGAGCAGGATTTTGAATTCAATTCTGGAGTTAACAGGAAGCCAATGAAGGGAAGCCAATACAGGAGAAATATGCTCTCTCTTTCTAGTCCCTGTCAGGACTCTTGCTGCAGCATTTTGGATTAGCTGAAGACTTTTCAGAGAGTTTTTAGGACATCCTGATAATAATGAATTACAGTAGTCCAGCCTGGAAGTAATAAATGCATGAACTAGTTTTTCAGCGTCACTCTGAGACAGGATGTTTCTAATTTTAGAGATGTTGCACAAATGGAAGAAAGCAGTCCTACATATTTGTTTAATATGTGCGTTGAAGGACATGTCCTGGTCAAAAATGACTCCAAGGTTCCTCGCAGTGTTACTGGAGGCCAAGTAATGCCATCCAGAGTAAGAATCTGTTTAGATACCATATTTCTAAGATTTTCAGGGCCGAATACAATAACCTCAGTTTTATCTGAATTAAGGAGCAGAAAGTTAGAGGCCATTCAGGTCTTTATGTCTTTAAGACATTTCTGCATTTTAAGTAATTGGTGTGTGTTGTCTAGCTTCATTGATAAATAAAGTTGGGTGTTATTTGCATAGCAGTGAAAATGTATGCTATCTCTTCTAGTGATACTGCCTAAGGGTCAGAGTCGGGCAGCTCAGCGTTGCTGAAAAACTGTACTTCAGTGTGGTTATCTAAAAATGGGGTACATCCCATATCCGGTCCTTTCTGGACCCATGACATATTCATATATGTCATATATACCCTATTCTTTTTTTCTTCCTTTCTGGAACTCTTCCCACATATGTGGCTTTTGTTTTTTGTTTTTTTGTTGTTGTTGTTGTTTTTTTTTGGGGGGGGGGGGTGTTTTGTTTTGTTTTGTTTTGTTTTTTTTCTTTCTGTCTGTTTGTTTGTTTCTTTATGCTGCACTGTTGTTATCGTAAACTTAAAAATAAAAATATATTTTTTTAAAAAAGATACTGCCTAAGGGAAGCATGTATAATGTAAACAGAATTGGTCCTAGCATGGAACCCTGTGGAACCCCATAATTAACCTTTCTGTGTGAAGAGGACTTTCCATTTACGTCAACAAATTAGATAGATATGATACAAACCACTGTAGAGCAGTACTTGTAATACCTACAGCATGCTCTGATCGCTGTGATAGGATATTGTGGTCAACAGTATCGAACGCTGCACTGAGGTCTAGTGGTAGGACAAGCATAGAGATCTGTTTACTGTCAGATGCTATTGTTATCATTAATTATGCTAATAGTTAAAAATCACAAATTTGATTTAAAAAATCTACATTAATTTTGATAATTCATGTATGTTACTTTTTTCAATAATCTTTATAAGAATTCATTTTAAAACTTAAGGTATGTTTGAGTGCAGTATGTATTTTACCACAAAATATTGATGAACGAGTGACTCGATGATACCTTAATCAATGCTGGGCTACGATGAAGTCATCATGATCAGGATTTTTTCAACTGTTTTTCTATTTTTTGTTACCTGCACACTTCTGTTTAAAACAATGTTAGCCATGGTTCACTGTGACACATCACAATGTAGTATAATGATTAGAAGTGGAAATTTGCAATCAAACCAAAGCCTATAATATTAAATACAAACAGACATACATATTTCCAGGGGTAGAACCTTCTATAATTCTTACCATACTAATAAGCCAATTTCTTTTTAAAGTCTGAAAGGTTGTATAAGTGGATTGAAAAATGTATGATGGAAAATATTTTTACAATTAAAATGATACAACAGCATGTATAAATATACTGCTGGAGTCATGAATGACCCTATTCAATGGCTTAAAGGCTAGAAAGGTTCCGTTTTTTACAAGGAACTTCTCGACAGTTTCAAAGGACAAAAATGTGTAATTTGGTACTAATTAAAGAGAAAATATAAAGAGAAAAGATGCATTTTCTTTCCCATTTAAATATTATTATTTGCTTATTACTAACATTTTGATCCTTCATGTACATTATGTGTTATGTTTTAAGAACATGCTAAATACTGACATATTGCTGCCAGCTTCCAGTTTATTCAAGTAATTAACGGGAATCCATATCATGTATAGTTAATCAGTCTTTTAATTTACTTGCTGAAAAATAAGTCAAAACTAAAGTTACCTAAAATAAGCTATATACTATGAGGGTAAATCAATAATAAATTACTTTTTAACCAATTTCATAAACCATCTTAAAAGAAGGTTTGTTCAGTATATGTTTAGTAGGGATTATTGTACCTGTTGTAGTTATTCAGTCGTTCTGGTGCTCCTCTTACTCGATTCTGATAACTCAGAATTAGATCCTGATGATTTAAGAATTACTCATCAAATAGTATGACTCAGTGGCTCTAGAGATCAGCTTCACATCCTCTCAGCATTAAGTTTAATGCACATGTTAATGATCTGGCTTTTGTTCTTAAACAGGGAATTTATAAAAGATTAAGAAATAACTACTTTGATCAAAGCTTTTGTACAGATGCATGCAAATCAAGAGTAAAGCAAAAAGAGAAGAAAATCATGTGGTTTACGTCTATGTAGACAGATTAAACTTTACCTGTGGACATTCCAAGACACGATCCAGTGAATACAAAGCAAATTTGATCAATATGACAAGGTTGGACGGTGGTGAATCTACAATACATTTAATTCTCAATTTATTTTTCCTTGATAATTTTATTAAAAAAATTAAACAAAAGTCCTTCATATTTTTACACCGTTTGCAAATTAAAGCAATTTAAAGCAATAATATTATTATATTGAAATCCAAAAACTGTTTCCTAGTTGGCTTTTCAGTGAAATCCAAAGTACTGTGATGTGTGGGAAAAATGTAACCCATGAAAGTGAAAAAGAAGGCAACTTGACTTTTTTTTAAGTTTGTGAAGACCTTTAACCCGTCCTCCAAGACTCTTCTTCAGA
This sequence comes from Pelmatolapia mariae, assembly GCF_036321145.2. Lineage (NCBI taxonomy): Eukaryota > Metazoa > Chordata > Actinopteri > Cichliformes > Cichlidae > Pelmatolapia > Pelmatolapia mariae. The sequence continues at coordinate 7,308,219 of NC_086232.1, read as the reverse complement.
GGTATCTCTTGGATGAGTGGTGAAACATCTTCATAAACTTATAGGAGTCTAGTTGCCTTCTTTTAATTTCTTAAAACTACCACTGGATCACTAGAAATTCTACTCATAAAAATCTTGAATCTTAAAAAGAAGGTGACTGGACTACTTTTAAGTTTTTTGAAGACTTTCACCTCTCACCTAACAGGCTTCTTGAGGTCTAAACATATCCAACATACCTATGATGAACCATATCAGCGAGATATATCAGCGGCTGAGTCCAACGACCACAAGTTGAGTCTGAGCTATTGGTGGCAATGCAAACCAATCACTATAGTTGTATAGAGTGTGAATAGGCCAAGTATCCCATGCTCCAGAAGGACTTCCCACCAGGGCACTTTGAGGGATGTAGTCAAATACCTTCTCCGTGTAGGCCATTATAACGTATTGGTTATGTTGTCAGCAGTGGCTGTTTCTTTGCACGTTGAAGTCCCACAGGATCTGAGCTATTGTGTTTTTTGGGGGTTTTTCATCCTTGCTGAGTGTTCCATTGGATTTTGGAACTTTTAACCCATGCGTGTAATAGATGTTCCTGTAGACTATCACATAGATTTAACTTAACAGAACATTTAATACAGCTGCCATAAGGCAAGAGGCAGGGTACACCGATGCAGGGATAACACAGAGAGACAGACATCCATCAGCACTCATGTTCATTTCTACGGACAATTTAGAATCCACAGTTAACCTAACCCCTCTGGCTGCATGTCTCGAGATTGTGGGAGGAAGGCAGAGTACCCAATGAGAACCTACACAGGCACGGGGAGAACATGCAAACTCCACACAAAAAGGCCCTGGCCAGATGTTGAATTGAAAACCAAGAATTTTTTGCTGTGAAGAAACAGTGCTATCCACAGTCCCACCTTGCTGCCCCTTTTCTATCTAAGATTTATACACAGTCACACTCTGATGAATGCATAGTGAGCTACTCAGGGTTCAATATCTTGCCTAGTATCTGGAATAGTAGCAGACTGGAGCAGCCAGAGATCAAACCAACAACATTCCAATTAGTAGATGACCTGTTCTACCACCCTGTAAATATGATGGTTGATTTGAACCCAGGACCTAACCACTGCACCATGGTGTTATCCCATTTGTGATTCAAAGCACAGTAAAAAAGCTTTAAAACTCAGAAATTATTTGGGAATTTTCCTTTCCATTTCAAGTTATGAAATGTATCTACACAAAGGTCTGTTCACATTAAATCAAAAGAACCACACATGTATAATTCTATGGTGTCGTGATTTCTGGCATCCTCTGTCCTTGTGTATTTTCTGGAAGTGAAGGACGAATTAGGCCACAGTCACCAACTGACCTTTGCAGCCTGAAGACAGAGAGATGTCTGGACATAACACTACACATTTTCAGGGTGGGGTTTCACGAGACCAGTCAAGCTAAAGGCAAAAGGAAAGAAAGACAAAGGGTTAAGGAAGTTCGGTTTAGCTTCGAAATAAAGCTCTGTAAACAAGTGAATGGGACATGATGCGTGAGCATTCATCAAGACATTTACACATTGGGACGTTTTAAACATTTCATTATTTAAGATTTTTAATATTTTTGTTGTATGCTCACATAGTGTATATTTCTACAAAAGTATACATTTAATTCAGCTACCAGAAACCTTTAGTAAAAACTAAAGGTACATAACTTACAACTAAAGGTGTATATTTAATACTGAACAGTGTTTTATAGTGAAAGTCCTGACAGGAAATGACGTTAGTATCTCGGGCTCTCGCGCTCTCTCTCTCTCTAGCTCTTTCCCGGCAGATCAGGAGACTTCGGCTCCGCTCGGAGAAACAGCACAGGACTTTATGGTGGAAAACCGTTTCATAGTTTTACCTTTTTCTAGGGACCGGCTGTATGATTAAGCTACAATCTTCAATGAGTAAGCATATCCCAGTAAGTAACCTGTTTTTCGTGGCTGCCATTTTGTTTCTCGGTTTCGTCTCCTAGGCTCCTCTTGTAAATCAGTACGTTACGGTGAACTGTTACCAGCTGGCCTTCACGTTGCTTCGATGAAATCACGGCCTGCTCGATAAAAACCCAGTTTAATATTTCCACAGTGCTGTTGCCTAACGTTGCCTTTCTCATTTAACTATAACGAAAATTCACAGAACATGGATTTGGCCATGTTATTTGAGTGCAATCTTAGAGCTGCATGATGATCGTCACGATTAGGAAGCGGCTGACGGATGCGCAGCTCGGGCTGGTCCCGGCTCTTCACTCGGAGTTTGTGCCGTCTAAAATCGACGCATATTTATTTGAAATAAACGAAACACGTAAATGACGGGTTGTTAGTGGTTTGCGAGACTGGCTACCTGCCCGGTGTCTGGGTCGGGCGTCTTTTTTGTCACCTCAGAGCAACGTGCAGTCTGTCACAGCTCCCGACGGCGCCTATAGGCCTCTAATGTTATATGATGGCGCCCGGTCTATCCTCACACAAAGGACACTTTACAGCCTTGTAACGCAGTGCAGAGACATGTCTGCTATTTAAGCCACTTCTGCTTTGCTTCACGTCTCTCTTATATTTACAAATCACTGTCCTTTTAGTCAGGCAGTGGCTTTTAAGTGCTTGGTAATATTTCTAAGTAAATGCTGCTTTTCGGCCGGAAAATAGCAGATTAACAAAGCATGCTTGACCGGCTTAGATTTTACTATTTCTGCAATAAGCTGAAGAAAACCTTTCCAGTAGGCCAACGCTCAGGTATCGAGCTTCTGTGAGGAGTAAAGGGCAGAAGCATTAGGGAGGAAATGGCAGAGAAAGCATTTGTGAGTCAGATTTCTGACGATCATAACAGCGTGTATGTTAAAGCCCCGCTGTAGGCCCCACGGTGAGCTCAGCCTTCGCACACAGATACGACCTGGATGTCAGAAATGACACGTTAAATATTTTATTTCTGCTGTACAGCGGCAGCACTGCACTGTGATTTTATGTAACATACTGGCAGGTACAGTCTGCTCTGCTGTGTTAATCATTGTGTTATCTGAAACACCACTTTCTCTGCGTGGGAATCAAACCCCAGACACTCTAGTGTCTTTAGTCTCCAAACAATGTTAATGTGGCTGCTGACATACTTGAGTGTGAAACTTGGCATAATTTAAAAAAAAAAAAAAGAGTAGCTCAGAGAGGCTGCGATTTTAACCACCTGTTTCAGGGTAGCTAATGTAAAGAAAATTATACTGTGGGATTCGATTACTGTCATTACACCCTAAATCTGTGTTTCTAGCCACACTATGTGCTGTTGTCTGAAGGTAATTCTAAAGTTCAAATGACGAAATTTGTTTTATTCTTTTAAAAATGAATGGATCATGACTTTACTGAAAATCTCTCACTTGTTTCACGGCTGCTTTGTCTATACTTTGGCCCTGTGCTTCCTCTATGATATAATCCCTTTGTCTTTTACTCTGATGGAGTGGTATGTTTGACTAGGGGCTTATGGATATGTGTTGGGGATTAGAGTTGTTACAATATCAGATTTTCCATTTCATGATTATTGTGCCTTAGGAAAAAAGAAAAGAGGCACAGTTTCCATATAGAATGTGAATAAAAATTGTTTCTCAGTAAAAGTTTGTCTTTTTGGCAAATTAATTGAACTACACTGAGAACAGTTGCCTGTGCTTTTTGTGTTCTTTAAAGGTGTTTTTTAAAAAATAAAAATTAAGCTTTCCTTCCCTCCTGCCCCCCTCTGTGTCCTGCAGCAGTTCTGTGGTGTTCTGGGTCACACATTTATGGAGTTTCTGAAGGGCAGTGGGGACTACTGCCAGGCTCAGCACGCTGCCTATGCAGCTGAGTGAACAGCCAAACTCGCCATCGATCCGACGCACTTGAGCCACAGGAGGGACCCCGGAAAGTTGGCAGGACCGGGACTCCTCCCAGAACCAGCGATAACTCGGCCTGGATGGGGTAACTCCACCTGCTGCACACTGCCCTCGTCGGCTTCCGCCTGGCCAGAATCAAGGTGGAACCAGCCTTGGTTTTTTTTTCTTCCTTTTCTTTTGTTTTATTCCAAAGGAGAGGGTTTGAGTTACTTTTCCAATTGTCCGCCCTTCCCGGCTGCCAACTTCCCAAATTTGCCTGTTACTGTTCTTTTTGGGGGGGGTTTGTTTTTATTTTATTTTGACACTTAGCCTTGCCAACCTCGAAGAAGACTGGAGGATTTTTTTCTTTCGGAGTTCCTCAAAACTTGTTGGACATTTGTTTGACATTCCCTCCGAGTTTAACTGTTTACATTAGTGTTTACTCTGTGGAAGACATTTTAGTTTTGTTATACATTTTTTTTTCGCATTGTCACAATGGCTCGAATGAACAGACCAGCCCCTGTGGAGATTACCTACAAAAACATGCGGTTCCTCATTACCCACAATCCCACCAACGCCACCCTGAACAAGTTCATAGAGGTGAGCCAAATTGTGGTCAAGTGTTTACATATAATATTACAGCGTGTATATTACTCGAAGCCCACATTGGAGAAGCACATAACCGGTGATTACATGTTGAGAAATATTTTGGAAACGACCACAGTTTAAAATCTTTCCTGGAAATGTTTCAGCCAATGAGAGCAATGACTATAGAATCGTTTTAGATTACAGGAATTGACGTATGTAGGTGTATTACTGTCAGTGTGCTTTAGAGGGTTGGGCAATCAGACAAAATTGGTGACTAAAATCAATTGATTCCTTTAACAGTTGGCTTTTTTCACTAACTTCAAGAAATTGCACATTACAAAAGAGCTACCAGACAGTACCCCCTTCCTTTAAAAGGGAAATACACACAAGAACAGATTAGCCGCTTATGTCAACCAAAGGCAGTGGGATGTCACTAAAATAGCCATGGGCGAAGCTATCTAGCTTAACTTATCAACTCTTTAGTCAAGCGAATGATCTAAAAACTGATGATATGAAGAAAATCACTAACTGACATGAGCTAGTGTTTGCACACATCAGCAAATTCATTTTCACTTCTTTTTGTTGGAATTTTAACGCGTCGTCCAACCTTAGTATCCTGAGGTAGCTTTAACAGTCTTGTTTGCCTCTTTCGCTCATAAATCCTGTGACATGTGATTACAGGAGTTGAAAAAATATGGAGTCACCACGGTTGTGAGAGTTTGTGAGGCCACCTATGATGCCACCCTGGTGGTGAAAGAGGGAATCCAGGTTCTGGTGAGTTCACTCTTCTGACTTCATCATGACTCCTAATGTTTCAAACCAAAACAAATGTAGTTTTTTTTTTTTCCATTGTTCTGGGTTTTTTCCCCCAGTATACCAGGCTATTGTTTTGTTTTTTTATTCTGGTTTTTATTGTATAACAGATTTAGGTTTTGGGTTTTTTTTCCCTCCAAGTGAAGGTTCAGATTGTGCAGGAAGACAAGCTCCACAGGTGTCCTTGCTGCTGCAACAACATTTTTCTTTCCCCGCAGCTCAGCCTTCTCACTTCTTTTGTTTTGGTTTCCAAGGAACGGAGGCCACTGACATCATTTCCTTTTTTCTTCTCTCTTCTTTCTGCAGGATTGGCCGTTCGACGATGGAGCTCCTCCCTCCAACCAGATCGTGGATGATTGGCTGAACCTGCTAAAGCTGAAGTTCAGGGAGGAGCCCGGCTGCTGCATCGCTGTGCACTGTGTAGCAGGGCTGGGGAGGTAAGCAGTCACTGACACAAAGATTCAAGTTGTTATATTTTACGTATGATAGCTGTTAGTGAAATGTGGCTCTTGCTACTGTTTGTATTCTGATACAGAAGCAGTCGGTGCTAAAACAGTTATTTGGTGATCCCTATTTTCTCATTGTTTTTATATTGTACATAAGCTTTTATTTTAGGGGATTTTCTCTAACAAAACAGTTTGAATCCATTAAATAACCTTTCCCCCATTATCTGACTTTTAAATGATTAATCCACCAATCCAAAGGATAACTGCAGAACTACAACCTGAGCTATCATAGTGAAAACTATCATATAGGAATAACATCCTTGTTATCAGTTGTGGTTTGAAAAACAAACCAAGAAGATCTTAAGCAAAGACGCAGTCATTTGCATTTTCTTTGATCCTGCTGTACATGACTCACAGTATCACCCACATTTTGTCCCAAGTGTGTGCTTCCTTAGTACAGACAACCTGCCAGGTCCTGTCTCTGTCCTGTTTGCTTTAATCTGATCTATGAGGAAGCAATGTTTGTTTGTTTTTGTAATTGGAGCAAAACACTATTTTGCATGTTAGTTTTAACTAACATTCCTGGTACTGTCTGTTCCCTTTCTTTTTCACAGAGCTCCTGTTCTGGTGGCACTCGCTTTAATTGAATGTGGGATGAAGTATGAAGATGCTGTCCAGTTCATTCGACAGTAAGTAAAAATCATTTGGCAGGAAATGATTAAAGAAGCTACTTTTTTTTTGATGAGTTGAGGTTTTTTATTATAAAACCATTAAAATATCTGATAGTTAATTACATTTGTAAGGCTCTCTGGTGGACAGACTTTGGCATTAACTTTGAGAAAATCCTTGATTTTTGTCTTGCAGTAACCTGATACTTTGATACATAAAGCAGGGAGGCCTGAGTCATATCTATAAATAGCAGAGATGTCAGAGAGTGAGATAAGGATGATTCAGTAGGTGTGCTTTAAAGTATGTGTCATCACTTGAAATATTTATAGAGCACTTGGCAGTCAGCTTTTTTTTTTTCCAAAGAGTAATCAATAAAATGAGGAAAAGCTCAGCAATTTGAGGCTGTAATTGAAAATGTTTACGTATTATTAATATGGATAAAATCCTCTTTTTTTTTTTTCTTTTTAAATCAACAGTTAATAATAGGACTTTAATTTTTTTTAAAAGTTTATTTTAAAATCCTCAACAAGCCAAAGAATCGTTATTATGCTGAATGTAAAAATCATACATTTTGCCATGAATCTTCATATAGAACAGAGTTAGTTGACTATTTCTGTAAATGTAATAGTACAGGGCAGCCACTTTGTTCTTTTCCAACCCAGCATTTATATTCTTGCACTCTATCACAGTACCTTGTTATTCAGAGTACTGGTCCTTAATACAGCATTTTAATTCCCTTCCTTGTCCCTTTATCCAATCATCTGATTGGTTGCCCCTCACACACAGAAGGTTAGAACAGTTAGTGGGTGGAGCTTCTTTGCTTACAGTCACAGATCTGTAGCTGAGCTTTCCTCTCTAACATCAGACAAAGCCATCATAGAAAAGCCTGTAAGTAGGGTTCACAAAAGCTGAGCATTTGACTCACAGGGGTTAGACTGCTTATATGCACACTGACATGAATTATTTAAACTTTGGGCATGTTTAATATATTACAATATCCATGGTAGCAATATATATTATGGATTTACAAAAAAATCTGCAGTCATGAGCTAATTAATTTCTACACTTGCTTTCAGGAAGCGCAGAGGAGCATTCAACAGCAAGCAGCTGATCTACCTGGAGAAATATCGTCCAAAGATGCGCCTGCGTTTCAAAGATTCTAACGGCCATCGCAATAACTGCTGCATCCAATAGAGCCAAACATTGAGCCACGCCAACCCCTCCCCAACCTACCCTCCAACACAGAAGAGTTTAATTAAACCTTGCTAGCTTATAACCTGGCAGGCTTCCTTTTTTTTTTCTTTCTTTTTTTTGGTTTTTCTTCATTGTGTTGAAGTATTTTAATTTGGAAAACCATGCTTGGTAAATGAAATTTCCCCCTCCCTTTCTAGTTTCAAAATTAAATGTCAAAAAAAATGAAAAACAAGAGTTGTGTGAACAGAGTTTTTTCTTCATGTGCCCAGAAAAAAAAATAGGAAGAGTCGTGTATCATTGTAAGATGTTGGATTAACTGTTTTCTGCAAATGCATCCCAAAGATTTTGATTGGCCCGTGCATTCACATTGCCTGAAAATGTGTTCAAAAAAAGAAAGAAAATAGAAAAAAGAAATGTTTTCTTCATGTGAAAAATTATGTGTACCCTGTTCAATTTTAGGATTCAGTTTCAAGACTGACTAGAAAGAGGTATGCCTTTCTTCAAATCAGATGGATCATCCATAAATGCCTTACAATCGGAAGTGGAACAAAGGCAATCGAGCGGGAGTCGGCTCCTGTTGGCATTTGGAAAAGGTGTTTCATTTTTCTACTTGGAACAAAAAAAAAAAAACCTAAACTGTTGCCTTTGTCTTGTGCAGGAAGTCTTACACACACTTATGCCCTTTCAGTAACTATTTTTTATTATAAATGCTTAACTGTTGCAATATTTGTCAATTGAAAGTCTAGGAACTTTTTAGTCTTTATCAGACCTTCTGTTTACTTATTAACTGCCATGTTAAAATAAAAATGTGATCTTTTTCATTTTTCCTTTTTTTTTTTTTTTTTTTGGTTTATTTTTGTTTTGTTTGTGTGTGTGCGCTTCAAACTGGACTTCCAACATCTGCAATATTTTGTATGCCTTTTTATTTGATGTCCATAACTTAAGACTTGGATACTTGATGATTTTATGTATTTGAAAATGTGTACTATTATTATTAGGTTGGCTATTTATACTATCAATGGATGTGTGATTTAGTACAGTGAGCAAAAAAGTTTTACCTGTTCACCAACTTGTGAGAGTACATTAAATGATACACTGAAAAAAGATGTTGGCCTTTTTTCCCCATTTTCTCAAGAGAAGAAAAATGCAGGAGGGGTTTGAGCAAAATAGGACTGATAAATACTTCTTAATAAAAAAGAAATGTTGCAGATGTAGCGCTAAAAGACTTTGTTGAAAAAGGCATGGTATTTAGCTGTTTGTTTGAGTAGCGGCTCTTTCTCAAACCTTTCATCGTAAAATATCTGCATTTTTAGCATTTACATCACCAATAGTCCAGTAAACCAGTTTACATTTTAATGATTGCAAAGACTGTCAAATTACCTAATTTGTGGCCCAATATGAGTTGACAGTTACATTTGTTTCAGTTTCTCTGAAATAAAATATTCAGTCCCATGATTAATTCAACGCCCTGCTAGGGCCGTAACACTGGGTGACCGGCTCCAAGAGGAGTCCTGTTGGTTCAAACTTCTTCCATTTACTGACGATGAAGGCCATCGTGCTCATTTGGACCTTCAGTGCTTCAGGAATTTTTCGGTATCCTTCCCAGTATCTGAACCACAATGCAATCCTGTCTCTGAGGTTTACAGACAATGCTTTGGACTTCATGTCTTGGTTTAGGCTCTGACATGCACTGCCAACTATGGGACCCTATTTGTCAAATCAGACCTCATGTCCAATCAACTGAATTTACCACAGGTGGATTCCAGTCAAGTTGTAGAAACATCTGCCAAAGATCCGTGGAAACTATTTACACTGGCCACTTTGTTAATTATACCTTACTATTACCAGGTTAGACCTTACCTGCCCTAATTCTGACACAGGTCAAACAAGATGCTGAAAACATTCAACGGAAACTTTGATTCATATTGGTGTGATGAACATCTTTATACTTTAGAGTCTTCAAAATAGCCACCTTTTGCTTTGATTACTGCTTTGCACACTCTTGGCATTCTCTCGATGAGCTTCATGAGGTTGTCACCTGAAATGGTTTTCCAGTCTTGAAGGAGTTCCCAGAGATGCTGAGCACTTGTTGGCCCTTTTGCCTTCACTCTGCTGTCCATTTCTTCCAAAATTGTCTGGATTGGGTTCAGGTCAGGTGACTGTAGAGGCCAGGCCATCTGACGCAGCACACCATCACTCTCCTTCTCCCTCCCTTACACAGCCTGGAGGTGTGTTTGGGGTCATTGTCCTGATGAAAAATAAATGATGGTCAAACTAAACGCAAACAGGATTGGATGGGATGTCGCTGCAGGATGTTGTGGTAGCCATGCTGGTTCAGTGTGCCTTCAGTTTGAATAAATCCCCAACAGTGTCACCATCACACATCCTCAGCCATGCTTCACAGTGAGAACCATGCATGTAGAGACCATCCATTCACCTTTTCTGCATCGCACAAAGACACGGCAGGTGGACCAAACATCTCAAATTGGACTCATCAGACCAAAGCACAGATTTCCACTGGTCTAATGTCCACTCCTTGTGTTTTTCGTCCCAAACAAATCTCTTCTGCTTGTTGTTTTTCCTCAGTAGTGGTTTTTTAGCAGTTATTTGACCATAAAGGCCTGATTCACACAGTCTGCTCTGAACAGTTGATGTAGAGATGTGTCTGCTACTGGAACTCTGTGTGGCATTTATCTGGGCTCTGATCTGAGTGGATGTTAACTTGCAATTTCTGAGGCTGGTGACTTGGATGAATTTATCCTCAGTAGCATGTGAGCCAGCTTTGACAGAGCGCTTGATGGTTTTTGCAACTGCACATTCAAAGTTTTAGCAGTTTTACCTACTGACTGACATTCAGTTCTTATTGTAATGATGGACTGTTGTTTCTCTTTAATTAGCTGATTTGTTCTTGCCATAATATGAATTTTAAGAGTAGGGTCTCAACCCCACTAAGAAGGCAAGAAACTCAACAAATGAACCCTGACAAGGGTTTGCAGCACTGTCAACAAAGCAAAGGGTGGCTACTTTCAGGAATCTAAAATATAGGACATATTTAGAGTTATTTATCATTTTGTCTTTGCTACATAAATCCAGATATATATTCCATTTATATCTGGATTTATGCGCCATATATTCAATGTCTTCAGTTTGTATCTACAGTGTAGAAAGTAGTAAAAATAAAGAAAAAACACGAAATGAGAAGGTGTGTCCAAACTTTTGACTGATAGTGTAGATCATTACACCATCGGCAGTAGCCTGAAATATTAATGCATGGTAGGATGAATCCATGTCTTCATGTTGTTTATGTTAAATTCTGTGACCCATCTGAATGTCACAGTAAAATTCAGCACTCATCAGACCAGGCAACATGATTCTGATCTTTTATTATTCAGTTTGGGGGAGTCCACATGAATTTTAGCCTCAGTTTCCTGTTCTTGGCTGACAAGTGTGGCACTCAATGTGATCTTCTGTTGCTGGGGCCCATCTGCTTCAATATTTACAAAAACTTGGCTGTAACATTCGAGTTAGTGTCTTACTATCAGTTCAATGCAATCGGGCCCAATCTCCCCTGACCTCTGACACCAACAAGGCATTTCTATTCATGGAACTGCTGATTACTGGATATTTTCCTTTTTAGACAATTGTCTGAATGCTTGTGTGGGAAAATCCCAGTAGATCAGCAGTTTCTGAATTAATTAGGCCAGCCTGTCTGGCACCAACAACCATTACAAATGAAAGTCACTTGAATCACCCGTTTTCTTCATTCTGATGTGCTGTTTGAACGTCAGCAGGTTGTCTACATACCTAAATGCAATGAGTTGCTGCCATTTAAGTGGCTGATTAGATATTTTTGTCAAAGCTTTGAAAATGAGCCTGTAACGGTCTGCTACAACCTCTGGTGTACGTTTTGGAATAACTTTGAGAAAGGGTATTCAAAAAAGGGGAGACACAGTGAATTTCAAGTGTACGCAGTATACAGAGATGGGCAGTAACGTGTAATCTGATTACTTTTTTCAAGTAACGAGTAAAGTAGGGGATTACTATTGCAAAACAGTAATTAGATTGCAGTTACTTTCCCGTAAGCATGTTGCGTTACTGCGTTACTAAACGGTGATTTTGTTTGTGAGAGTGTCTCATGACAGTGCCGTACGAGTGTGTGACATCCGTGGCAACAGACGTGTGCAGATCAATGGATAATATGGAGTGCGGGAGAGAGTCCAACCATGCTGCGTTTAAAGTTTGGAAGTACTGACATTACTTTGAGTTTGATTCCGTAAAAAGTGACACAAACATTAGCGTCCGCTGTTCACGCTGCGTGGGAAGAAAACTTCTTTCTACAGCAAAAAATTAAACTTCAAATCTGAGCAAGCACCGAGCAAGCTGCCATGAGAATGTAAAATTCTCAGAGAAACCCCCGGATCCCCCCACTGACATGACCTCTGCAGCACCGGGCAAACCTCCACCTGCCCCACTCCTGCTAAACAGGTGACAATAGCTTTAAGAGCGACAGGTCTTAGTGCCACTGAGTCTTTGATTTTATTTATTTTTTTGCTGCGTTTTACTTGCATCTATTTGAAAGAGTGTAAACACAGAACATTATTTTATTTTGTATGCTGGAATATGCAGAAAATAGGTTTAAATGTTAAACAAATGTCTTCAAGTCAGAGAATATTGTATATAATTTCATTTTTGCTTGATGCATAAAGTTAAAAGATTAAAACTAATCAAACAAGTTTTTTTAAAAAAAGACTTTTTCAATTTTATATGCAAAAAAAACAGAATTGGGTCTATTGCTTTATTACATATTCAGGTTGTGTATCATATTTTTAATAAGTAACTAAGTAATAAAGTAACTAATTACTTTTGGAAATAAGTAATCAGCAAAGTAACAGGATTACTTTTTGGAGAAGTAATCAGTAATTAGTAACTAATTACTTTTTTCAAGTAACTTGACCAACACTGGCAGTATACACAACTGTTTATATTCGGGTTAGGTCAAAGGATTAAAGAAAATTAAAACCTACCAAAATAGTTTGGTTTGCACTGCTTTCAGTAAATGAAGATAAAAGTAAAATAAAAAATTAGGTGAAAGCTTGGCAGAGACTTTTCCACCTATAGGTTTAATGAATTATTTACAGTGAGGAAACAGGATGCAATATCAATGACAATTTTAATGACACTGTAAAAGCACTCATTTTAGTAAGCATGGTTAAGCACGTCTTCATGAGATCGGCTTTCTGATACTTTTTAATCCTTTTGTCTGAATTTGGTGTGTTTTAAAGTAACAAACAGCTTTGAGTTTTTCATCGTAGTGATTCAAGTTTACGTTTTGTTTTAAGTGCACTTCATTTTTATTTACTTGTTCATACAAAACATTCCAGGGGTTATCAAAATGTTTTTATTTCCCTCCTTTGTACAACTTGAAGATGTCACGTCGAACCTTGATATAATAAATAAGAAGTCATATAAAACTGCCAGAGAGGTTTTCAAACATGGCCAACCTCTAATCAAAACCACACAGAGACAGAAATTATCAAACATTCTCCTACATTAAGAGCAAAAAGCACAAGTAGGGATTTAAGTGGACAACCAACAAAGATACTCACAAACTAATGTATGTTTTTCATCAGTATAATTTGCATATTGACACATTTACATAAACACACAGAAAATATTGCCGTGTTGTTTGAATCGAGAAGGGGCTAGAAGGTTTGTAGAGGGAGCTTTTAATTTCTCAAAAATAAACCCTCCTTTTAGATGGCAAAGTTGAGGTAAAATGATTTTTTTTGTCATATAAAGGAGTTTCAAAAGCTGATGGGTGTTTTTCAGTGTCCACCCTAATATGACTTTATAACCACAAAGATGGCTTAAAAATAAATCTAGTTCCAAATCAGCTGACTACATTTAAAAACACAACAACACACACACACTCACACACACACACACCAAGTGTCAAAACTCAAATCGACACATTTTCTACAGAGTTCTAGTTTCTCCTCCACTCTGTCAGTTTTCCGCCCAATGCAGCTGTGGTCCCTCCTCACATCTCAGTGGGACCTTTCATGCTGGAGTCCTTTGCCGAAACCGGTGATGCCACCACGGGAAGGATGCACTGCGACGGCTCACAGTAACTGTTCAAACCAGGAGGACCAGGAGGTCCAGGAACACCAGCTGTACCAGCAACCCCACGAGGTCCCCTCTCTCCGTCACGACCGTCTCTGCCATAAGCTGGTCGACCAGGATTGCCTGCAAACAGAATGACAGAGGATCAGAAGTTAAACATCCACCTTTTTCTGTAATCATCCTATAGACTACATTGATACAGCCCCTGGACCTGACTTTTTACACTGCACTGTGATATTGCTATGCCCACCTTCTCTCTATGACTGGTTGTCAATAAATTCACTCTATTTTACAAGATTGTGGGTGATACACTAATTTAGTTTAGTTGTGTTTACTAAGCACTAATTTACAAATTTTTGCAATACAGTCCAGGAAGATTATCCATAAGCCTTTAGTTAGCATGTCAAATGTAATGATTGCACAAGAGCAGTGCAAAGAAAAACACAAAATATGAGGAAATATAAATATATTCAAAAGTTTCCCATGTTCAGTTTGCATAGAATATCTGCCTTTGTCAACTATGTGGAAAACCTTAGGCCAAATATCTAACCCAGTAGTAGTCAAGTGCTGTGAATTTTTGCAGCTTCTCATTACATTTAAAATGTGTCATGTTTGGCACTGCTGGCATTAAAACTCTACTAGGCCCTGGGTATCTAGAAAGTTCTAAACATGATGTGTTAAAGCAGTTCTGTAATAATTAACATCACTATTTGCAGAGTAAAGTACATGACTACAAAAATGAAATGAACAATTTTTAATCACTATAGCAATCAAGTCACTTAAACTTGTGGGATATTGATCTGGTCAGTTTAGCAGCAGAGGGGGTTGTCTGTCAATAAGCTTCAGCTGCTTTTGTGTTTGTGAAATTAACAACAGGGGAACTAGAGGGGCAACAATGAAACAAGGTGCAGGACACTGGCATTTTTTTTTCTTCACTTGTTTTGCATACAGCTAGGGTCACTGTCACTACTGCTAATGGAGCCCAGTTGGCATTTGGCATACACTATCAGATTTGGCAGATCTGCTGGTGTCCTGTGCTTTTCACAGATAAGAGTAGGTTCACCCTGAGCACACGTGAGAGAGATGAAAGGATCTGGAGAAGGTGTGGAAAACATGCTCCCTGTAACATCATTCAGCATGGTTTGGTCTGAAAAGGCACACACACCCTATAGAGGCTAGGCAACAGCACCCTTGGACCAGCTGTCGGACCCTATGCTGGTGCAGTGGGTCCTGAGTTCCTCCTGATGTATGACAATGCCCAACCTCATCTGACAAAACTTTGCAGGAAATTTCTGGAGAATGAACATATCGATACCATTGACTGACTACACGCTCACCTGACCTAAAGCCAATAGAACATCTTTGGGACGTCATGTTTCGATCCATCTGACACCACAATGTTATATATAGAATGTCCAGGAGCTCAGTGATGCCCTTCTTCTCATCTGGGAGAAGATCCCCAGGACACCATCTATCAGGCCTGCGTGGCATGCATAGCAGGCATGCACATGGGAGTCATACAAACTACTGATTACTACTTTGAGTTGTTCAAATAAAATTCACGCAAAATGGTCCAGCCTGCCACATCATTTTTACACTTTTTTTCTTCTGCACTCATTCCCGTCAAGCGATGGGATCCTTTAACACATTACCCAGTTTATATCAGTATAAATGTCCAGCATGATTTTTTCCCCATTAAGATCTGATGTGTTTTCAAAGTCTTCCTTTGAACAGTTGTTTTGAGAAGTGTACTTATTCTCATAAATATAAACTATTTAACTGTCAAAGTGGTACTGTTTTTTATTTAATGTGCACCCTTTCTTTGAATTGCAGAGCTTTCCATGCCTCTAATTAAAAAACTATTTTTACAATGACTGAATGCAACATTCACAGTGTTAAAATTATAATATTATTAACCTATAAGATTTTATGCACTCGGGAGGACAGAAAATGATGTTTTTGCTGTTAATTAATATAAAAGGTTTTATGTAATTGAGCTCAGATCTGGGGTTTTTGTCTAGCATTACTGTTCATCCAAATGGCATTTTTCTTTTAGACAATATTACATAATATTCACTACCTGATGCTTGACTGAGACATTTAGTTCATTTATTCTATGAACAGCTATCTTGTCAATTACCTGGTAAACCAGGTGCACCTGGTTCTCCTTTGGGTCCTCTCGTTATGGGTCCCCTGTCCCCTTTATCACCCTGGTCACCTGTGGGGAGGAAAAGTAATTATCACCAATGGGAAACACATAATTAAAGTTACTATATTTAGCTGTGTTTAGCATGAGGTTCAAACTCAGGCTTCACACCACATCTGGTCCCTCATTCAGATGATTTATCCCTGAGGAGCTACAGGTCAAAACAACATGAATATAAATGACTGTCAGTTAATTTCGATAATCCCACAGGCTTGCAGCTTACACATGAGCCGTTTGCTTTTATTTTTCTGATTCAGTAATAGTTATCCTCCTGATAAGCTCCAGATTTCCTCTGTCTAAATTACAAATACATCATAGGTGTGTATCTCAATACTAGAGTTAAGCATGAAAGATTTATTTTTAATTTTGAGTTTGCATGTGATTCCATGTTTGGTTTAACCTCGCCTGTTTTCATATATATGCACCTGAAATGCACACCTCTGCCGGTGGTTTCCCATTATTTTTGAACCGATCTACAGGTGGCAGTAATGCACCAAGAAACTCAGTGATGCACCAAAAAAAGGCAGAGAATAAGAAATGTGCTATGATATGCTTGTTAGCAGTGACTTATCACCAACTGAAGTCAGACAGTTTTGTGTTCTTTGTGCTCACTGGACTTGCACATTAGGGGTTGTACTACTCCAACAATCTTCAACTGCCAATATAAAGCTCACCCTTGGGTCCTTTGATTCCCATCAGTCCAGGTGGCCCTTTCAGACCAGGCAGACCTCTTGATCCGGTGTGACCTGGGAAACCATTCTCTCCTGTGGGGCCTGGAGGTCCAGGTGGGCCTGGAGGACCAGGCATCCCACCAATACCTGACTCAGGCCTGGTCAAGCTAGCTGCTAGCTGGGCAAACTGATCTGTGACACAGGAGAATTTTATTTTTTAATTTTCTGTGTTAATCAGTGGATATATAGATGTAAAATAACAAACATTTTGTGTTTGCCACAGATTGGTTTGAAAAGCTCTTTTATCCAAATTACTGTAAAGCACACTGTCTTCAGTAACTACGCCTAGTGGTAACCAGCCGATAGAACGCTTACCTTGCATTACCCTCATGCAGACTTGTTTGATGTGTGTATCTGTTGGTGATTTTCCCTGAACAAACAGATCGTTGATAGTGATGAGTGATGGTTACTGAGGAAATTCTGGTGTTCTCAAGGTGTTTCTTGAGAAGACTGGATATTTATAGTCTCATTAAACATTCTACAAAAATACTGAACAAGTATTTTCCATTGAATACTAATAATAAACACTGGATGTGTATCATATTCCCTTTCCCCAACAATCCATTTATTGAAAATTCAAAATAACAAGCATTGTATTTCAGTTGAGCGAACATGCTGTTCAATAATCGACCATGATTCAACAGAGAGTTGTAACAGAACAGTACAGAGATAAAAATTTCTCACCGCTGGTCCCTGTATTCCCGGCAGGCCAGGCACCCCCATGTCCCCCTGCATGCCACGGGGTCCTGGTTGACCCAACTTGCCCTCTTTACCTGGCAGTCCTCGGCTGCCCTCGGGTCCTTTATTTCCCGTCTCTCCTGGTGGGCCTGACTACAAAAAATAGCACCAAACAGATGACTTCAACAGAAAAAAGGGAAGAGAAGTGGGAATCTGTGGAGTAAGATGGAAAACACTGGACAGAATAATACAGGTGTGTAAATCCATTTTGATCAATCTAAAAATTCATGTGGGTTCTCATTTTTAAGAAAGTATAAACCATAATCGTCAGCGAATATTTCACTTTATGCGTAAGGAAGCTAGCATATATGAAAGTTTACCTTTTTGAACTAAGTTATGGGAAAAAAAATCTCCAATATTTAAGGATAGGATACACTTGGTTAGATGAACATACCGATCCTTTCTCTCCCGGTTCTCCTGGTTCACCCTGAAAAAAGAAAACGGGCATAATAACTACATGCATGCAGAAACATCCAAAGATATTTCTACCAGATATCATATTTTATTATTCTGCAAAGCTGTGTCACTTTGTCACAAAGGAGTATTCCTCACAACAGATTTTGCAAACTCAAGTGATTCTTGACACTGTTAACAACTACATCCTTCTTAATGGCATCACTGCGAGCATGTCTGTTTTCCCACTTCTTGGTACTTTCAGTAGTCGATAACTCACCACATCTCCTCTCTCTCCTGCTGTTCCCTCAGCTCCTGGAAGTCCCTAAAAATATTAAAATGTGCAGATTTTTAGCTCAAATCCCACTCTGTGATTTGTCTAATAATAATGATAGCCATGATATTACAGTTTAATAAATAAATAAAAATACCTGGTCTCCCTTTGGACCATCAAGACCGACTGCACCCTGAGAAAAACAAAAAAAGCAAGATAATTATTTTTGGTAGTATGATAGTATTAACTGGAAATAAATAAATTTAGTGCACCAATACCCACAATAATCCAATTTGCTAATCTAGATCTGATCCAGACTTCATTTATCTGATTGAAGCTGCCTGAGTCAAAAAAAGGTATGACTTTAAATGGACCTGCATTAGGACAGTGTGGGATATTGGGTCAATTATTTATTAGTCTAAGGAGCTTGGGAAAAAAAGCATCTGGACTTCTTGTCTGGATCAATTATTTATTATTTTTACAATTTTCGATGAATTTTTAATAGAATTGTCATTTTATTGTGGTGATCACATACAGCAGTAACCCATTCTGACAAATTTATTTGGAAAGCTAATCTGAAGCCATCTATCAGTTGTGCAGTATTTCCTGACTGGGGCCTGATACTGGTCGTCTGCAGAGTCACAACAACACTCCATCAGCCTTTTTTCAACTCAGGGGTAAAAACACACAATTGCTCCTGCTATAAAGGTTTATACAAAACTTCATCCAATTCACCCACTTAGTTCCAGTTACACCAGAAAGCCTGCAAACAATAGAATTAAGGATTTGTCTGGGAAGGTTCTCAGTGATCCAGGTCATCGTAGTCTAAGGAGCTTGGAAAGAAACGTGTCTGGACTTCTTTAGGTTTCCGTGGAGACCTTTCACCTCACATCCGAGAAGCTTCTTCAGTTCTAAGAGCAATTGGTGGAGAGTCCCAGATTTTAAGCCCTGTTGGAGTGTCCCCCAAGAGGGTCATGGACCCCCTATTGATCCCCTACCTAATCACACAAGCCAAGGTGTGAAAATGGGTGTGGGTCACAATCAGCCAAGGTTTCGGGTGGTTAATACACACTGTAAACATTTGCTATGTTTACAGTGTGTATTAGCACTTCGTATATTCTCTGCACACCCTCCACCCCACCCCACCCCCGCAAGTGATCAGCTGATCTGACTAACACAAACTGAGCAGAGTGAAAATGTCTTGTTGGGTTTGCACCCACCTTTAAAGAGGATCATTTATATCTGTTTGCTTCTTTTGATATCAGCAGATCTCAACCACATCCCCACACAAATTCAGTTCCCATATTGTTCTGATTCAACAAAAATAACATTAGTGTGCAACTTAATAAGTAGAGTGAGGTAGTGCTGTGAGCCACGGTACATGTGACTACTTATTTTGGACCGTTGCATTCACATGACTTCATTTTAAATCAGATCTGTTTTTATCTTGTTTCATTTTGTGTCTCTTACCCTGTCTCCTTTCTGACCACGGAAACCAGCAGGGCCAGGGAGTCCGGGTAGGCCTGGATTTCCTTTGCTCCCCTATTTTTTAAAAAAATAGCCACACACAGACATAACCTGCTTTTAACATATAATACACACACACACATTCAGAATCACAACACAGAACACACTGTGTGAAGCCTAGAGCAGGTACCATACCACCCCCAACTTAATCTAACCATATCTACAGGGAAAAAAAAACATTTCCAGCTTTACATCATTCTGAACCACAGGCTGGACCCACCAGCACCCCAAGCATCCACCCTCCCTTGGATGTGTTAGGGGATAACATGTGGGGATGTGGGCATTCCTGGGGAACAGAGATTTCTTTCAGGGTTTCTCAGGTTATTTTCCTGCCCTGAATCCCCCCTGAGCTGCAGAAAAAATAAAAGCCTGTAACACAAGAGACCATTCATGCCCACTCACCAGTGGATTAGAGACTTAACTGCAGGGACAGGCGTTCATAAAGACCTTCAGCTCTTTATTAAAAGCACAAAAACATGACTCTGCTTTCCTGCAATGAATATCTGAGCAGATACAAGGTTTTTCTTTCCCGGATTATTCTCGTGTCGAATAATACTTTCAGGATGGATTGTATTTATGAACACTGTGTCTGCTTGGCTTTCAGTTTCGAGGCGCTCATTTCTTACTGATTTTTGCTCTCCCAGTGACAAGCAAAAAAGACCAGCGTGTACTTCTCTCAAGGCCCATCAGACCTTGGAAATTATTGCGTTCTACTTTTTTTTATTTTTTTTGCCTGTTTGAAGTTATCGTTATCTGAACATTTCCTCTCTGTACAGCGTCTCCTTTTCTTTAACACACTTTTCCCACAACAGCACTATCATAATCCTGTTGTTTTTCACTCAGGCGGACTCGGTTCTAACAAAAAGCATTGCTTTTAACCCAGATTTGTTGATTTGTCTGTCTGCCAGCAGGAGATCTCAGGAACTGTGCAGTTATATGACTGTAAAAAGAAACAATTAAATACAAATTTTCTACCCTTTCATGAACTAAATCAGAGTTTTCTTTTATTTTCCCACTAATTAACATAAATAAATTCTCGTGGACTATAAGTAGGTTAAAACTATATTTCTATCATCTATCTAATGTTTATTTAATATGGATGAACTTCTGATGCCTTTCATCTAAAAAATATTTGCACAAAATTTCAAGTTAGTTTTGGGCAGCTCACATGAAAAATCTACTATATTTTGTTGTGAGTTGCCTAATTTTGGAGATATCCGCAGTAAAGATATCCTAATACATCTGAAAAAATCTACAGCAAAATGTCTTTATAGAAACCAAAATCTACAGATCTGTTTGTGAGCTCTTTGGACTGTTTTTTTTCCTGTCTGAATCCACCAACCCAAAGGAGCATTAGCAGGAAGCTCATGTTTACAGCTACGTTTTCATGAAGTCAGACGGTTGCTTTCTTGTGTTCAGTGATGTTCTCTAAGAGATAAAATAGTTTTCACTCCAAAAAATCTAGATGAATAACCAGCGCTACGTGCAAAAAAAGTATATGTACCATCAAGATTTCTGATGATTTTCCGTTATTGTCACATACATCTCAGATTTCGGACTAAACTAAAAGCCTTAGAGTGTGACTGTTGCACTGGGAACTACTGTAAATGAATGCAACAAAGATCACGAAAGTTACAGTAAAACCAGGACTGGCCAGAACCTCAGCAAGCAAGCAATATTGATTTTTAGCACTTTTCCCAGACAAGACTCTTTGCAGAAAATAAAATCTCAAACAAAATTTTAAAATATCTTACATTTAAGAAGAATCTTACTTGTGTTACTGTGTTAAATTCTTTTTCTCCCATATTTTTTTCAAAACATAATGTCCCCAAGAGAAAAGACGGCTTTCCTCAGGTCTTACCCTGGCTCCTGATAATCCCGGGGGCCCATCGGGTCCTCTTTCTCCTCGTCCACCCTAAAACACAGAAGAGCTATGGTCACATCTGGAAATACAGACAGAAGTGAGTCAAAACGCAAGTGAAATAAACAAAAAGACAGTTTGGTAATTTGTCATGTTTGATATACTGTATGTGATGATATTTTTAGGTCAACTGTCCTGTAGCTATTACAGGGAATCTTTTATATCCTTATCGTTTACAGCTCATTATTTTTATAGTTGAACAAGTCACCGTATATAAACATCCTTATTTATCATATATCCCAGTCAATCCTCTGGGTTTGACTGGGATATGTGATTTTTTTCTAATTGGCTGGCTCTCCTAAAGGTTGTGTGTCTGAGATGACTACATTAGGAATATGCTCTCACTCAAATTTGAAGCCTGAGCTTTTGGCTAACAGATGTCCCGGTACACTCTCCTTTTGATTATAAATCTATAAATGCATTTCTTCTCTACATGACTGTTTGTTCTCAATTTCTCTTTCAATAAATATTGTTTAATCAAATTTGAGGCAGTGGACTTTGCATCTGTTTGTTTATGTTCTGAATGGAGACCAGCATAGGTGCACTGTTTTCCCTCTCATCTCATTTATCATCCTGCTGAAGTTACTGTTAAGATAAGATAAGACAACCTTTATTAGTCCCACACGTGGGAAATTTGTTTTGTCACAGCAGAAAGTGGACAGTGCAAAAGTTATATAGCAAAAATTAGAATACAATACGAATGATATACTGTACACAACTGTACAGAATAGAATAGAATGAAATAAAATACTATATACAGTAGAATAAAATAGAATAAAATATACAATAGGATAAAAATAGAATACAAATTCTATATACAACTGAGTAAAAATACAACTTTGTCAGAAAAGAGTATTGCACTTAGTCTTATTGCACATGTGTGGGTTTGTGTGTGTTTGATCAGCTGCCTCTTATCTCTTTAATCCTTTAACCCTACTGAGGAAGATGAACAGTTACTTACATCATGGAGTTTCCTTTACTCTGTAACAGTTAGCTTCCTCTGTTCATATTGATCAGATTTACAGAGGCTATAATACTAAAGCTTCTAGCATAAAATTATAAGGCTCAGCCAATTTCTTTAGAAGTGCTTGCACCATGCCCTGCAAGTAGGCCATGTAGGCAAAGCTAGCAGGTGACTGCTTGTGGCTGTTGTGTTTAGCCCACAGGAAGCTGGAAGTCAGGACTTAGGTGAGAAAAATAGTAGATATTGGGGCATCATGAAGGGCTGGAAGCAAACGGGAGGGGATCTTCCGGTTTACGGAGGGAAAACAACTATTTTGGAGGTTAAAGTGAAAACCAAATACATGAATTTCAGAGACTTACTGGTCCTCCTCTGGGCCCAATGGGTCCCACCTCTCCTTGATCACCACGTTCACCCTAGTGAACAAGATATCAGACAAGATAATCATCAGAGCTCCAAAAGGCAAGAATTTTTGTCATCTACTCATAGTAAGTAGTTGGTACCTTTAACCCAGTAAAGTACAGTAGTTTAATGTGCTTTTACATGCGTCTTTTGAGACTTTTGCTTAACAAGTTAATGAACCTGATGCATCTCGCCTTGCTTCAAACTTACTTGTTTCCCTGGAGACCCCATCAGACCAGCAACTCCTGGATCACCTGCGTTACCCTGGTGACACAGAGAGACAAACAGAACATCATTGGCTCATCTTACTGTGAAACTCCTGTCTTTTTGCAAACATTTTGTTTTGTTTTTCACGAGGTGTTGGTACAGAAGCATTGATCATACCTTTGCAGCTCCGTGTCCTTTTTGACCATAAGCTCCCGGCAAACCCTACATGAAGAAAATTTTAATAAGTGAAAATATCTGAGTCAAGAAAAGATGTTAATCAGAAATCAGGCTGTTAGACGTCACTTACAGGAAGTCCCTGTGGGCCAGCATCACCTGGAGCCCCATTTTTTCCTGGAAGACCCTAAAAATAAAAACAATTGAACTGCTAAAGAAGGAGGAACTGCTAAACACCTTTATTGTTATTGTATTATTGTTGCTAAAAGTAATTCCTAAGGAAATGTCTACAGACTTAGACTGAAGGCTAAACTAAAAGCAGTCTTTTCAGAATCTAGACTTCTGCTCATTATTAATTAGATATTAATTAAAACAGTTACCTTGGACCCTGGCAGTCCAGGAATTCCTTCACGACCATCTGGACCAGGAAGGCCCTGTTGGCAAGATAAGAGGGCTCTCATTACAAAGCTTATTTCATACAGATACATTTAAATCAAAGTACCACAGTAAGAAAAAGAGGAAGATGTTATACTTGGTAGAGAAGGAATATGTGTAGAGATAAAGCTATTTAAACCCAGTCATGATAGCTAAACAGTACAATAAGAGCATTATTGCGATTAAATTCTGAATTCTAGCAAGACAAAGACGCAGGAAAACTCGTCCATAGAATACAGGTGGGAAAGGAGGATAACAATATGAATTCAACAGACAATGGTCGGATGGCTTTAGAAGTAGAAAACAACAGAAAAGCAGGTCAGCAAGAAGACATAGAAGAAAAGATTCATTGACTGATTGATTCTAGCATGTATAAGACATGTGCTCACAGGGTCTCCTTTTGGCCCAGGAACTCCTCTGATTCCTGGCGGACCTCGGTCCCCCTATGAAATAACAAACTGCAATTAACTGCAAACAAATTGACATGATGACAGGCCTAAGTTCATTTCATGCTAAGTTCATACTGGGTGATGTATTTCAACTGGAAACAGAGAGTTAAAAGAAAACTTGGGCTGATGCTAAATTTCTTTCTTTTTTTTTTATTTGTGATCTTACCAGCACTCCCTTTGGGCCGTTCTCACCAATGGGTCCTCTCTGGCCTGGATCCCCCTAAAAATGGTCAGTTTTCATCAGGATTTTATCCAAGTAACACAGAGGACTGTGCAGAGATAATAGTCAGCTTCCACTCACCGGAGCTCCCTGGATTCCACGAGGGCCTATGTCGCCCGGGTTTCCACGAGGTCCCTGTTTATAGTAACGGGAAAATGGACATAAGTCAAATTAAGTTAATACATTTTTTTCTATTAAAAGTATACATGATTCACCTTCCAGTGCACGTCTTAGATCATGAAATTACTGCGTTTTGGGTCTTTTAGGCTGTATTGGATAGAGACCGTGTAGAAAGAAGGGAAAGTGGGGAAAGACTGCAGCAAAGGGCCGGGGGTTGGACATGAACCCAGGGCTACTGCTTTCCAGCCATATGGCATATGAGTGCCTGTATATCCCACTGAGCTAAATCAACACCATTACTGAGCTTTATTAATAATGATTTTTTGGGAGAACATGCACTCTCCTCACAGAAACTCAGGGCCTTTTCTCTTGAGGCAGCAGTGCTAACCACTGTGCTGCCCCTTTTCATATAATAATTTGTAAATACGTCTGTAGCTATGGACTACAATAAGCAACTTGC
The DNA here is from genome assembly GCF_036321145.2 of Pelmatolapia mariae. Taxonomy (NCBI): domain Eukaryota; kingdom Metazoa; phylum Chordata; class Actinopteri; order Cichliformes; family Cichlidae; genus Pelmatolapia; species Pelmatolapia mariae. Next base: position 7,283,334 of record NC_086232.1, on the reverse strand, counting down.
ACAAACTTCTTTAGGGGTATTTTTTTTACATTGGACTGTCCCTTAATATATGCCCTGTTGGCTCAAACTATACTGTTTACGTTTACAAATACAATCCATGAAACTGTATGCAGTGTGCGTCCTCTCACCCTGTCACCTTTAGAGCCCATTATTCCCGGGAGGCCTCTTGATCCAGCTGGGCCCTAGAATTACTCAGCAGATAGAGGAGTGTTAATATGTTTGACTGCATGGAGCAATTTCTGTATGCATTCAGATTTTTAGGGTCACAAGAGAATGATGAAATAGTTTACTGGTAGTCCTTGAGATCCAACTTCACCAGCCAGTCCCTGTTCACCCTCATCTCCCTGAGAAATGAACGTCCCAGAAATGTCAGGATTTGATATCAATGCTTAATTTTTTCATGTAGTGAAAACTAAGATGTTAGCATAAGGTTACCTTGTGTCCTTGTCTTCCCGGCTCACCTGATTCACCTTTAACCCCTTTGTGACCCTGTAAACAGAAACTAATTGTTAGAAGTTATCAACAAAAAGCAAATTATAAATATGCTAATAATTGATCAACTTACTTTCATGCCTGGGAGGCCAGAATATCCAGTAATACCTAAGGGGCAGGCATTGGGACACTGGAAAATACAACAGCCTATTTGAGGTCATGGAAACGCCCTGCCACCAGGGGGCTCCACTGACAGCTAAAACAACGCTGTAATCTCACAGTCAAGATAATCTGCTTTTAAGATATGATAATACTTTATTCTAGACTTGGGAAATTCTTTTATTACAAATGTTACGATAAGAATAATAATATTTTGAAATCAACAAAGGAATGATAATTTTGCTGCTAATCACATCATTTACATTAAATCTATTCATGTTCTGTTCTTAGTACGTTTCCCTGGTATGTAAGCCAAATGTAAAATTGTGGTTTTACAAACAAATAGTTGCAGGTTTATCTACTTACCAGGTCTTTGCCTTCATAGACAGCCGGAGGCCCCTAGAAAAAAGTGTCTGAGCTTAAATCATCTTATTTTTATTTTCAATACAGACCTCATCTATTCATTAAAATAAATTACCAGATCATTAACCTTTATTATCTTTTTTTCCCTGATGATGTTCATTAGCAGTGTACACAGAAACTGGGATACTTACTCTTGGACCACGAGGACCAGGAAGACCAACTTGACCTCTTCTCCCTCTTGCTCCCTGCAGCAGATAGATGTGTTTTTATTAATCTGTTGTGTAGTCACCAGCAGGACATGTTTTGTGATGATTGTTGACTTTGTTTGTACTGAAGGTATTGGCACCTTCAAAGATAAAAACTTTTTATTCTACAAAAGCTAAGAAATTGTATTTAGGCAATTTATGATTTATATACTCACAGGGGGTCCTACTTTTCCCAGTTCCCCTGGTAGCCCATCGGAACCAGGAATACCCTGTTAAAAAATACAGCAAAATAGCATAAACTGTTGTAAATGAGCTCTACTTGCACCTGTGCAACACTGAGCAGTTTTTAACAGAAGAACTGATAAATTCTAACAAAAACACGCCAAAATATTAGCCACAATAATAATTTAAATGCTCCCGTTTATGGAAATGACATTAACAAGACGATCAGATATTTATTATTTATCAAATGAAGCCTTGCTTCAAAAAACATTGAACATTCAAATTTGTTTTTAGTAGAAGTTAGATCTTTTCACCATACTCTGCCTAAAGAATAATATCGTATAAGAGCCCTGGAACTACACAACAGCCTGTAAATATGTTACAAAGTAACCAGTAACCACTCAGTTGCTGGTAACCACAAATCGGCAACCACTGATTTGTTTGTTCATTTGTTTAATGTACATACTTATGCAAACCTGAAAAAGACTTAGAAATCAGCAGTGTACTCACATCAAGTCCATCAGGTCCTACGCCCTGTGGGAGACAAGTCCTAAATTACAATGTGTCAAACTGAGAGTAAGAAATAATTACAAATTTGCAAAAATTCTGTCTGGCTTTATTAATTTTAGTCAAATTGACTCAATGCACTTTTTAAAACTAGGTTGTACAAGATATAATAGGTAATAACTAAAATGAAGAAAGAGGTCAAATTTGCATTGAAAAGAAGGTAAAATATATAAGGCAATACATATTTGAATATCTGTACTTACAGGCTCTCCAAGAGGCCCGCGAGCTCCAGATTCCCCCTGAAAACCAGCAAGAACAGAAATGTTATTTCACACGAGGACAGAGTACAGTATACTTGCAGATATGTGGTGTTACTCTATACTGTAGTGTGAAAAAACTGATTTAGAGATCTGAGCAACATGACTAACTGAGAAATATGTTGAGACAATAAACTTACTTTTAAGCCTTTTGGGCCCACGAGGCCTGGATCCCCAGGAGGTCCCACAGGTCCCTGTGGACATGAAACAAAGTACATTCAAATCTTGGCATGCAATCATGATATTTTAAATATATATTGCACTCTAGCTGCCATACCATTTTTTTCTTTTCCTATTGTTGTTTGGTTTGATTTCTGTGAGCGTGTTTGTATGTGTGTGTCTCATAGTATAGGATTGAGGTTAGAGAATTTATAGGTGGACTTGGTGGACTTGTGTAAAGTGAAACTGTAACTTTCTGCATCCAATAATATACACTTTACTTTTTCTTATACACTTTACAAAAGCTCTGGAGGTCTCCTGTCATATCAGGCACCAAGACGTTAACAGCAGATCCCTTAAATGCTGGATGTTGGAAGTTGTAGCCTATGTGAATCACATTTGTTTTTCCAGTACATCCCATAGTTGCTCGCTCAGGCTAAAATCTAAGAAATCTGAAGTCCAGTCAACCCTTTGAATTCTCTTATGTTCCTAAGACTATTCTTGGAGAATTGTTCCAATATGTCAGGATGCATTATTATCCTGAAATAGGCCAATGATGTGCTTTGAAGTGATGGGTTTAGATTGCAGTAATGATTAGGTTAGTATCAAAGTAACATTCACATGAAAGACAGGACCTAAGGTAGCACTGCAGATTGAGCATTCTGACAGTTCAATGACCATACAACACAGCATGCTGTGATGCCCTTTGTGTCCTGGCAACTTGTCACTTTGCATGCAACAAAGGGTGCTCAAGTAGGGATTGGACAAGGGTTTGCCTCACTTAGAAGAATAAATAATGAGCTGGCCAAAGCAGGAGACAGATACCACTGATGTCAAAAACTCATCACACTTCATGAAGGCAGCAAAGAGAGGATTACCGGTAGTTAGAGCTATAATGAAAAGATCAGGAGGATGGCACCCTGAGATGAACTGCGAGAAGAGAGTCTGAGATAGCAGACGACAAATAACATTGACAAAAACAGAAAAGAAATGTTAAATATATGTGTAAGCCATTCATGGGATATACAATCAAGATACAAGTTCCTTGGGGATAGCATAAGGGCTCTGATCATAGTGGCACAAGAACCACCAATAAGCACCAAGGCAGAAAGCTATCACAGCCATCAGAAGCCACGTTGCAGGTTGGTCAAAGATGGCACCGAGAGTCCAGCTCAGAGTAGCAGGAGCCTGGAGACTGACAAGTACCACAGGCTGAAGGAACAGCTAGAAAACATGAGGGATGATTGCTCCAGATTATGACACATGAGACTGAAATAAGTCTGATATCAGGTTGAGGGTTTTTACATTCTTTAGCTCTTCCGCTGACTGCCTTCCTTATTAACAACATTCAAAACACTCCCCACTTGGTCAAAGGCATAGGTTAAGAAATAAAATGTGTCAACACATTCAGTCTGTGACAAAAGGTTCATTCTGTCTTAAAGCTGAAGGTCAAAATCTCAGCAAATTTCCATTTAGTATTGTATTAAAGTCTATATTCTGCTTCTATATGTAAAGGAAATTGGTGTAACTTTTGTTTTTAATTAATCACAGAGTGGTTGTGCAGGCTTGCTAAAAAAAAATTCAGTACATATAAAACTCTGAGTCTGTCAGTCTGTTCTCTGTACCACCACCACATAGAGGACAGCAAACACACTGTGACCATTCTGCACCATCTTTCCCAGCGTACAGCCTGCAGTCAGCCATCTCTGGGCAGCTGATTTCCCTGAACTCCTTGAGTAGTGCACAAAAAGACCCCTGTTTCTGTCAGTACGCTATTTGAGACTCTACCCTAAATAAACAGACTGATTTATTCAAGGGACGTTTCTTTTTCCTCTACACTTTTGCTCAGCTGGGGCCAATACAAACTGCTCCCACAGCAGCAGATCTGAATGTCTTAAGTCATGTGGCTCAGATCTTACGGACACTTAATACATTATCGCATTGGAGAATTTAAGACCTACTGGATCAGGTTAGCTGGTGAATTCAGAACTTAATAAAGTCTTTTATTTTGGTTTGGACTATAGAGACCACACGGCAAATGATTAAGCTATAAAACATGACTGCTGGACAAACACTTTACCAGTTTGTGCCTGTGTTGACATGTTGTCTTACTTACATCTGCCCCTGGGATGCCTGGAGCTCCAGGAGCCCCATCTTTGCCGTTTTCTCCATCAGGTCCCTGGAAGCAGAAGATTCAACATTACTGATTTTATTAATCTTAGACTTCTGCATGTGAGAAGAGAAACCAAAAACTGACTCACTGGTGCACCAGTCACTGTAGAGTCTTCTCCTCTGTCACCCTGAAGACACATGAAGGAGATGATCCAATGAAAACTAAACATTCATCATACATATAACTTTTTGTTTCATTGTCATTTATTAGGTGATAGATAAACGGCTCGATGCAATCATGATACCATCAAATGATTTCATTAAATGTGGATTTGAAAGACTGTCTTAAACTTTATGAGCTCATAGCAGGCCAGCATCCAAATGAAAAGGCAGACTTTCAGTGCACAATGTATGGCACCCTTTAGATTAAGATGATCAACTTTCTCTTTTTCTGTAGGGGAGTTCTTCTGAAAAAGGTCAACAAGCCCTGCATAAATACAGCTATACCATGATTTAGACAGAGAGACAGACAGAGTTTTGTTTTTGTCGGAGAACATCAGCTACTGTTTGGTTTCACTGTTCACTGAGCTGATTAATCCTGGAATAAAATTCAGTACAAAAGAAGACCCAAAAAGCAGACTCACATCAATACCGTCCACTCCAGGCACTCCAGCTATCCCGGGTGGCCCTGGAGGGCCTCTGGGACCGACTGGGCCTCTCTGTAAAACAAACACAGAAATCACTTTTTACTTTTTTTTCAACTGAAATCCATCTCTAAATACCAAGCAGTGCTGCTGCTGCTGCTAGTGTGAAGGTAAGCTCACACAGAGTCCCATTGTCTGCGTGATGTGAGTGGCTAGGTCACAGAACCAGGTTTCCTATTATTCCACCTAAGTAACCGCACGTGCTCAGATTACTGCTGCCCTCTGGACTTCACTGGTGCCAGTTGTGATCACTGGGATGAACTGACTTTAGAAAAACCTAATCAAAAACACTGAAAGCATTCATTTAATCATCAATACAGCATGTTAAAGTACAGTAGCCTTAAAGTACTGTGCATTTTGCAGTAACTGCTTTAGGGTAGTTACGTTTCCACCACAGAAAGCTTTTTACATGTCTAAAGTTAGAGCACAGAGTTAAAGAAGAATCTTTAACTCTTAATGAGATTACTTAAAGTGCTACACAAGTATATGAAATACAGCCGGGTAAAAACTACAGTTAGAAACCGTAAAGTGTACTCCTTTCTGAGTCGTAAATGCCTATAAAATATGCCACATCAGCTCTGCCACATGAACGCATAGGACATTAGGACTTTAAAAACGTTTGCAGTTCAGAAAAGAGAAAAAAAACTACGCTTATCTCTCACCTGAGCGGAGCAAATAAACACAATTTGCAGTAAAAGCACCAAGAAAGATTCCCGACAGTTTCTTGTTGGAGCCATGATCTTTCTACGGACCGAGGAAGACACTGAAAATCCCTTTTTTCCAGATCAGATGGGGCTCTCAGACAGTCCACCTGTCAGCGTCCCCCCTGACTGAAACCCCACCGCCTGTTGGAAGGGGAGGATGTTAGAAAGTCCTGATTATTTCTGAGAGGCTGAGGCCGGCCGGAGGAGGAGGAGGGGTTCCCTGCACACACAGGGTGGGACGTACTTCCCTTTACTTGTAAAGGTTAAGCTGAATGTTTAATACACACACAAACTAACTGTGACGTTACCTTGGTTCTTATCAGTAAATTGCTACATAAAACATAACAGCATTCTGTAAAGTAAGATGCTTTCATTCCACTTTTAATACCAAAAATTTCACAACTCAAGGTTTACCTTTTAGTCTTCTGTGGGGCCTTAAACATCAACTTATGGTCCAACTCTGCTAACAGAAGCCCTAAATGAACTATGGTGGTATAGCTTTACATGATAGAGGTGGGGGCCTTTACATGTTTGTGCCCAACTACACCACTTATTTGTATTGTACTTCAATTTATTTTTCAATTCAATTTTATTCATACAGCGCCAACAACAGTCACGTCAAAGTACTTTATATTGTAAGGTAGACCCTACAATAATATATAAAGAGAAAAACTCAACAATCATATGACCCCCTTTGAGAAAGCACAACAGTGGGAAGGAAAAACTCCCTTTTAACAGGAAGAAACCTCTGGAAGAACCAGGCTCAGGGAGGGGCGGGGCCATCTGCCGCAACTGGTTGGGGTGAGAGAAGGAAGACAGGATAGAAGACATGCTGTGGAAGAGAGCCAGAGATTAATAACAAGTATGATTCAATGCTAAGAGGGTGTATTATGACATAGTGAGTGAGAAAGGTAACTGAAGAAGAAACACTCAATGCATTTACTTAATGTATGTAATTCACTCACTTACTGAATGTCGTCCTTGTACATATTCACTTACTGTTTATTAAGTTCTCTTTTTGCACAGTCAAGGAGCTTTTCAGGGCACATTTCACTACGTGTTGTTCTCGTATAACTATGCATGTGACAAATAAAGAATCTTCAATCTTGACTCTTGAAATGGAAGAAAGCAGCCCTACATATTTGTTTAATATGTGCATTTAAGATGGAAAGTCTCAGATTTCAATCCACTAACTAACCATTAATTAGTGGGGTTAGGTTAACTGGTGATTCTAAATTCTCCATAGGTGTACATGTGAGTGCATATGGCCGTCTGTCTCTCTGTGTTTGCCCTGCGACACACTGACATTCTGTACAGGAAGCAGGAAACTGCCTCTCACCCTATAGCACTTGGGATATGCTCCAGTAGCCCTGCAACCCTCATAAAGATAAGCATAAGAAAATGGCTCAATGGACGGATGGTAAATGTTCAGTTCTAATGTCAATCCATCATGTTTCTTTAATTACATCATCTAAAGAAATAATTTTCAATATATTACAATCATATTAGTATACTATATTACTGATGTGCAAATGTCTTTGCTAATATTTGATGAAAACGTCAACATTGATAAACTAGATTGAATATCCAATTTTAACTAAAAACAACAGCAATATACTACCTCAAAATCAGTTCCTCATTTACTTTAAGATATTTTTAAAGCAACTTTAACATTTTCCTCTCACAGTGTTACACACACCGTGCCCTGTCGTTCCTATCTGGGAGGGTAATTAATGTGATTTAAGAGAACTATTTATTATCGTCGTTGTACTTTTCCAGTCCAGTTGGAGGTGGTAATGTGTCGACTCGTCAATCGCTAAATAGTACAACGAAGAAGAAAAAGACCGGATGTTTATGTCAATGACGTTAGCAGGCGTCATTTTCAAAGCGCTTTAAGGCCGTTGTCTTGGTGCTGAGTGTTTAACTCTGTACAAACAATAAAGCGCAACTACTACTTCGATAAACTACACCGGTAACATTAGCAGGATGGGTTCACGCTAACACCTAACCGGCTTGTGTGAAGGTGAGAACGGACAAGTTAAAATTAGTAAACATCGTTTCTCTTTATGTCTGGTTGGGAACGGCTAGCCAAGCTTGCTAACAGCTGTTATAAAATCTGTTTTGAATTATCGTTAGGACAGTGGGAAATCAACGCAGATGTTAGACTTATGTATTTACTCTTGGTGTATTTGATATTTGTTATAGAGGATCTACAGACTGTTTGTTAAAATTGCAACTGAGCTAGTAATCATACCAAAAGTGTGTCTCATTGTCCAACACTTTGATAAAAGCGCATGCGTAAAACGTGTTTGAAAAGCTTTACATGTATCAAAAGAGCATTTTGTTTATGACATAACATCTTGCATCCTGCATATCTGGTTTTGTCTTTGTGTTTGATATAGATTTTTTTTCATGTAGGACTGTTTTCATATCAGTGACTGGAAGCTGGAAATATTATGGACAACCTGGATTTCTCAGAGGAGGAAATTCAAGAACAGTTAGCCCTCCTTGGCTACAAAAACATACCAAAGCACAGGCTGCGTGAATTTAAACAAGGTTAAACATATATCTACCAAACCTTCTTAAACCTCCCAACTCACATTGCCATATTGTTTTGCAGTTTAATATATTTATTGTGCACTGATTATTTAAAGAGAATATTAAAAAAAATTTAATTCTAAGAATTGATCTCTTGTTTTTCTTAATTTTCTGTCATATACTCATATTAAACATAATAAAAGTTTCAAATAATGAGCTCAGTAATTTTCTGTCATATACTCATATTAAACATAATCAAAGTTTCAAAAAATGAGTTCAGTAAGTAATCTCTGTGAGTAAAAAGCTCAGACTTTAGGAGTTTCAAAGAGTTGAGTAATTGGGTTGTTTTTTGGGGTAGGGGGTGTAACTTGTCTTAGATAATGGATTTCCCTTATGTGGTTATGTCAGGAGCACAACTCTAGTTATGGGCACACGTGTTGTTCAAACCATCAGTTTCTGAGGCGCAATTAATCAGAGCAAAGTTAGCCTAAAGAGAGATGAAATTAAACAGTTGTTTCACACTATGGATGAACTGAGGGGCTGCACAGAGGCACAGTATAGCATAGTTAAGGATTATTTTGAACTGTGAATCATGCAGAGCTACTCTGGTAGAGTGTAATAATAGAAATAGATGTGGAAATGACAGGCATTACAGGAAATGATTGCAGACATGTAAATCAGTAAATATTGAGGGAAAACTGTCATTTTTGTGATTAGATCTGGATGAGCTGGTTCGACGAGGGGAGTGGAAAGGCCTTTCCTCATCAAATGAGATAAATGCCAAATCTCAGGCAACTACACCTCAGCCAAGTCCCCCTGCCTATACCAAAGAAAAGGGTCAGAGCACTCACTTTGTGATTTTGAGTATTTCACTTTTATAACACTTAATAATATCTAACTTGAGCTCTGTTTTTCTCCACAGTTAGTCCACACTGCTTTAAAGGCACTGGTGAAGCATTCTTCCTACATGCAGGCAGTACAGACCATGCTAGAAAGGTAAGCATTAATGACTCATAACATACAAGATATGTTTTTATATTATATTCATTTATTCTTGCATTCATTGCTCTATTGAGCCAAATGCTGTTAATGTATTGCCACATAAAATCATGTCATGAGTGGCACTACTTTGATTGGACAACAAACATAGTCTTAATTGTAATGGTGTCAGGCATGTGCAATAAATTAAAAGCATGTAATGTCACACCCAGACGCTCATCAACTGTTATAACGGAGACTATGACTCGTACGCTCAACACTCGGTGGCCCAGAAGCTCAAGCTCCCTCCAGGTGCTCCAAGCAGGCTTCAGGTGGAGCAGGATCTTGAGGATACCATCCACTCACCACTGACAGATAGCTACACATCTACCCCAGACACCCAGGGGAGACACTTCATCAAGAGAAAAGTTCTGAGGTAGTTTTACGAATCGTGTGCTAATTTTTTCATTTGTTTGTCCAGAGTTAATTTTAGTTTTATTTGTCTTTCCAACTAGCAGCTTCTGGATTTTTCTTTGTATTAATAAAAAAAGCACGTAAAGAGTAGGATTTCATGCATTTCTAGGAAACAGCTTTCCAGATACAATTTTGTTCTGATTACCAAAGAACAAGTTTGTTTGTTTATTTTTGTTTGTTTTTTTCATGTTATTCTGCTCTGTAACCACTAATGGCTTACGAGTGAAAGAGTCTATGGGTTTATGGGCCTATGTGCTTACTGTCTGAAGTGTGGATTAGTCCGTTTTATTTTTTTACAGTTTATTTAAATTGTAAACTTTATTTACAGTTTAGCCCAAGATTTTAAATAAATATGAAATAAAACCCGTGTTTTTCATCATCTCTGACACCGATCTCCACTTTATATTGCAGGTCGATATTCAAATTTAAGTTGTTTTTTTTATCATTGACATATTCTTCTCTTTTTATATCATTTCGTCATTGGTTAACACTAACAGGGAATTTGTGGCACATCTGGAACAAGTCAACTTATTGTGGAGAGATGACTTGTTCCAGATGTGCCAAATGGAGAAGGTCTTCAACTGTAATTATGCTTCCCCCCCTCAGGAAACACAAAGGACAGTCACTTGTCTGTGATGAATCAGTCTACAGTGAAGACTCAGGTAACAAAAACTAATGGACAAAGATCTGTAATATCTTCTGATCATCTGCTTTAAGGTTTATTGTTCTAAAATAATAAGTAATAATGTTTGATTTTATGTTTTCACAAAGCTGTAATGTACAATTGTACTGTGTACTATTAATCAAAATGGGATTTTTTTTAGGTAGCTTTACTATAACTAGATTAGAAAGAATAAATTGACTGAGTACTGCTGAAGACATCCAGTTTGTATTTATGGATCACAACAAGTTTTATCCGAAGTTTCATGTTTATAGTTGAACCCTGGCCTTCATTGTCTCACAATAAGAAACAACTATTGAAACAAGCAGCATTAAAGAGTAAACGCAGCAGTGTAATTCCTTTTGGTCAGCATCAGTGGGCGTTGTTCCAGTGAGAAGAAGCTTTTGAGGCTTCAGCTAATCCTCTTAGCTACTTCCTTAAGTCTTGTGCCTTCTCAGATCACACACTCCATACACCTCAGTTGTAGTGCAAACTCAACATGTACAAAATGTGCAGCACCCAGTCAGACCAAGAGAGTGAAGATGACAAGAATTCCCTCTCCTCCTCTTTTTGGTCTGATGGAGATGAGGAGAAAGAAGAAGAGGATGAGATTGAGCGAATGATTGACTCTAAACCAGCCACTGATGCAGAAGATTTACTTCAGGGGGCTTCAGAGGAGGTAAAGAGTGGGTTGAACAACCAGAGCAATTTCAGCAAGGAAAGTTTGGATAAGACAAATAATGATGAGGAGGAGGAAGAAGAAAGGTGTAGTAGCAGTCCAGATAGTCACGCACCAAGTCTGATGACCTCTGGCTACGGGACCTACAAACCAGAGGGGCAGGAGGGAGCAGAGTACAGAGATGACCACACCATAACAGAGTTTGATCAGGATAGTCGGGGGGATCTGTCTGAGATGAGAGAGGACGAAGAGGACAGTCGGTCACTCAGCAGCTTTGGCGACTTTCTTATTGAACCTACACATAAGCCAGACTTCAATGAACTGTCTGTGTTAAAGGTCAGCAAGAGTTTTGATAATGTGGTGTGCTGTAGAGAAATCATCCACATCACAGAAGTGCATTCGGAACAGAAGAAAAAGCAGGCAGGTGAGGAGGAATGCGATCTACATGCGGCATCTGAAAAGAAAGCACCAAAAGAACAGCATCGCACTGTTCAGGCTGAAGACATGTTCCTGCTGAGCGAGAAGCAAAAACAAGAAATAGAGGTGCACGACCTTCATGGGTTCAATAATGTCAAGAAAGATGTCGGAGGAAAAGTGGAGTGTGAAGATCCAGACGAGTCTTCGAGCAACAAAGACATCAAGTTTATTGACTCCAGAATGAACATTAGCCCGACCATGATGTATGGCAACATGTGTGCAGAGTGGGAAGGAAACCTCAGACAGGACAGGGGTAAATGTTTTCCAGCTTCTAAATCAGCACGTCATGATACTTGTTACTGTAAGGAGGTTGGTTGGGCATTTAGCCATAAAAAGGTCAGCTTTGAATAATAAATTACATCCCAGTTTGGACATTTAAAAAAGGTTATTGAATTTATATTCAGAAAAATAAATCCATGTTGTATGAAAACAATTTTTCAAAGAGTTAGATTTCTTGATATAAGATGTCCATTTTTAATGCAGGTATTAAATTCCAACATCACATTAATTGTAAATTGACTTCTCAATTAGTGTTGATATGAAAAGTTTAAAAGGGCAGGCTGATTATGCTTTCCCTTATTTTCTAACATACTTCTCACTGATCCAAATGCTCACTTCAAGGCCATTTTTTCAACCCTTTGAGGGGCAGCCAATCAGGAAAAAAAAAAAGGATTATTTTGAATTGTGGCAAAAATATGGAAATTTGCTAATTTTAACAGGGAAAGTTTAATATTTCTACATGTATTAACACAGACTTTGCTACTCTCTTCATAGTTGCCAAGAATCCAAATATGGAGTTGGAAATAAGCAAACTATGTCTCTTTTAAAGTAGCTGAGAGTAAAGTGTTGGGTTTGCTGATGGTTAGTGATTTGTGTTTGCAGGTACAGCGAGCTGTCTGGAAGAAAGACTGGCTCAGCTTCATTTAGCCACATCACCTGAGCAGGAGTCACCTGAGTCAGACAATGAAGACCTGGACGATCAGAGCGACACTCAGACCTTTGAGAGTGAAAGAGTGTCTTTAAGCGCTTTTGAATCGTACATGAAAGGCATGGTGGGTAATGTAGTCTCTTAAGATTATGTCTTCTGTCCTATCTTGCTCCTCTTCTGCCAACTGGTGAGGGGGGATAGCTGCCCTTCCCTTAGCCTGGTTCTGCCAGATGTTTCATCCTGTTAAAAGGGATTTTTTTCCTTCCCACTGTCACCAAGTGCTTGCTCATAAAGGGGTCATTTGATTGTTGCTGTTCTCTCTCTCTATGGGTTTACCCTGTTGTAGGGTCTTAGTTTACAATACAAAGTGCCTTGAGGAGACTGTTGTTGCGATTTTATGCGATATTATCTCTATAGCTATATTATATTAATAAAACTAACACATTTTCTTCTGTTAATAACAGTTGAAGATGTAATGCCTTCTTTTTTTCTTCTGTTTGTCTTTCTTTGTGGGGAAGCAGACTCGAACTAAGAGTGATGGTGATATAAGGCCAAAACCAAAGTCCTGTAAGCTGGCAATAAAGCACAATATAAAGATTTTTCTTTCTCCGAACTTTGGATAATTTCTCACATGGATTTTCATTTCAGTCATCCGGCCAGTGATGAGTCAACAGACCATAAAGAAGACTGACCCAGTAGCCAAGTAAGTTACAAAATGCAGTGTTTAAAAAATGAAAAGGACTGCCACTTCTGTGTGACACTCACACCTGAAATAATGTGGAATTATGATTCTAGAGGCTCCTGATAGGTTTCTTAATAAATTTATTTTCCATTAGAAGACTCATGTGCAGCACCTTAATGCTTCCATACAGCCCTTCAGTACTTCCTATAACTTGTGTTAGTGTAAGTTAGACAGTAATTATGCCAAATAAAGGACAGTAATTTTAATTGATTACCCTCATGCTGTATAACAGTTCTGTAACATTCTGTTTGTACTTCCTTAATACAGCAGCAGTCTGGTAGAATCACACCCATCAGGTTCACATTGATGTGATGGTTACATGTTTGCTCACTGGGTTTTCTTATGTCTGCAGGTATTTCCAGTACAAGCAGCTCTGGGAGATGTTCAGACTTTCAGGAGAGAAGGACAGGAGGGCACTGCGCTCAGAGATTAAGGTAGAAAATATAACTTCAATAGGCAAGTGTTAGCAGTCCTCACATAGATGTTCAATCATCTTTGTTTTCATTCTTGTGGGATGAGACATGAAGTTATTACACCGTCGCTTTCTCAGTAATAGAATGATCTGACTTATAAACTTCCTGTTTTGTTTCATTGTCCTGGGCAGCAATGTTTATTGGAAGTACTTATGAGCGTATGTTTTTCTTTTCAGCAACGGCTCACATATCAGCCTCCACCAGTAAGTATTTCTCCAGATTTTTTTTTTTCTATTTCTCATTTGTCCTTTTGTACACCAGTTGTGTGAATACAAACTTTGGATAATCTCTCTCAAAACATAAAATATATGGTATACCATACCATAAAATAAATTATGGTAAAAATAGATAAAAAACATGAAATGAGAAGGTGTGTCCAGCCTTTTGACTGGTATTGCACATCTATCTCATGGATGAATTTGTAAGAAATGAAAATATATAATGTCCCCAGTGCAATGACCTGCAGCTCTTTATTTCAGATTTTGTCTGAAACAAGAGTTTATTGTTTTATCTCCATCCTTTAAAATCTTAACCCTCTGTGGTTGGATCTTATCTTTGGATCTTTACACATTCTGCAAATATTTTCCAAGAACACAATGGGCAGCTGTTTATAGGAGAGTGTGGATGTTCTGAGACGTGTTAAAGGGTAAATAAAGGTAGCACTGTGTTCAGAGTAAGATTTCTATTTGAATCTCTTTGACCACGTGTAACAAACACAACAGTCAAATGCCAAACAGAGCTAAATTTTCCTTTAACTTGATGTGTAAAGAACTGAGATCAAAAATCTACACAAAACGTCTCTCAACTGTTTAAGTGGCTTACATTTCTAAGCCTGCTGTTGCATAGATCACAGTTGGAGACTCAGAACATCCGAAAGTGATCAGCTTTAGTGGTTAAACAGTTTACCCCTCGTCTTTGCAGCCTAAACCTCGGAGAGTTTACGTACCCAACACCTACATCGTGCCAACAGAGAAGAAACGGTCAGCGCTTCGCTGGAAGATCAGGAATGATTTGGCCAGTGGTCTCCTTCCATACAAATGTAGCTAATGATTACACTCTGCATGTTGTTTTTACATATTTTATTAAACTTTTGCATTTTTTTTTTATCATTGGAGTTATTTATTATTGACTTTCTTGTTACAAAAAATAAAAACAAAGAAAATGTGACTCACTTAACTCAGTTAATATGCTACAGGTCACTCTTTAAGGAAAGTCAGAGTAGGGTAGTTTAAACGGGTAGAGAGGCGTGTAACGCTCATCGCGCCAGAAACTTAACCGTTTCCAAAGTCAGGACGATGGCTTCATGTTTCAGCATGCTGTGGACATTCAGACCTGAGAGAGAAAATATGACAAACTGTGTGAGTTTTAAAGAAGAGATTTGTTACATAGAACACTTAAAACCCTGAGCTTTTTAAGAACTGTTTAATTAAACTGGCATGTTAGAGGTCCATAGACACAGTGCTTCAAAGACATCAATGCATGAAATATTGTTTGAAAGGAGGAACAGAAATAATACATTTTGCCATCAATTAATCTGTTAAAACGGAGTTAAGAGAGAGACAAAAATCACTGAGTGTGAACTCACCGATTGCTGGAATGATGTTTACTGTCTTCAAGTTTGCCGTGGCCTGAAGGATGTTTTCAGAAAAGTCTTCACCTCTGAAAGCAACAACAAAAACGTGAGCACTGAGCAACAGTGGGCGTCCAGTGGTGGAGATTCAAACAGATTTGAAAGTTGATCATTTGTACAGATGTGCTGCTAAAGATACTCACACATCCACTATTAACACAGACTCTCCCCAGTGTCTGTGTCTGATGAGGTCAAGCAGGTACTGAGAGTCTGGTGTGGGGATGTTCAGGGAGTCCACAATGTGAAGATCATCCTGTGTCAGCAAGCAGTTCAAAAGGGGGGGGGAAGTATACAGCTGTCAAGAAATATTACAGATACGTAATAATGTAGTTAAAGTCATCATGTATCCTATTCTCACATTTGTTATGTGCTCTAATTATAGTGTCACAGATAAAGAAAGGATTTTCTTTCTTTCTTTTGAACACTTACAAGTTCGTCAGTGTCACCGATCTGCTACAAACCAAATACTATCAAGAAATGATATGAGAACATAAAGGGTGAAGAAATTCTCCATTTAAAACAAGTGGATTTATCTCCTCCCCTCTTTAAGCCAACTTTCTTCTGAGTGGCTAACCACTGCAAACAAAGGGTCTGAACAATAGGTGGGTGTGGCTTCTGTATTCATATGTGTGAGATAACTGTAAGGGTTATTGCCTCTGTGACATCATAACAACAGCAATAAGAGCTTGAGATAAGTGTGTGACAAAAACTGCTTGTGGACACCGTCATATGTCACTGCATGTTTTTACAACTCTTATTACAGATGTTATCAGCCTCTAACATCACTAGCAGCTGTATTTGCTCTTCAGATGAAACAAAGGGGTTTCTCTTACCTGAGCCATCTTGGAGCTCAGTGCCACTTTGAGTCCTTGCACTCAGACTTTCATGGGTAACATGTAGTAGTAACTGGTGGGACCTTTGGGTCCATGAGACATCCCACCTGAATGAAACAGAACCAGTCAGACCATACTGGCCTCCAGCGTGGGAATCCTTCCAGATCAACCCCACTGAAGGGTGATCATGTTTCTGGGAGTCATGACACAGAGACGAGCACACGCTGGACTATGAAACAGAGATGTTCATTTTCAGTTATATTTGGAAAAAAGGAGGGAAAACAGCAGACACGGAAAAAATGAAAACACGGAAGTTTTACAATAAGATCAAAAAGAGGCATCTCCTCTCCATATGGGTGATCAGATACTTCCATGCCGAGCTCATCCACCTTTCTGTTTCCAGGGATTCCAGCTGTACGGGTACAGGGATTTATTGTAGGGGCGGATCTAGAAGGGTGGCATGTGCCACCCTAAAATGATCTCTTGCCACCTACAGTGGCTTGCAAAAGTATTCACCTGTGGCAAACTGCAAACAGGACTTCTTATGGTTTTCTGTTAACAATGGCTTTCTTCTTGCCACTCTTCCATAAAGGCCAACTTTGTGCAGTGCACGACTAATAGTTGTCCTATGGACAGATTCCCCCACCTGAGCTGTAGATCTCTGCAGCTCATCCAGAGTCACCATGGGCCTCTTGGCTGCATTTCTGATCAGCGCTCTCCTTGTTCGGCCTGTGAGTTTAGGTGGACGGCCTTGTCTTGGTAGGTTTACAGTTGTGCCATACTCCTTCCATTTCTGAATGATCGCTCGAACAGTGCTCCGTGGGATGTTCAAGGCTTGGGAAATCTTTTTGTAGCCTAAACCTGCTTTAAATTTCTCAATAACTTTATCCCTGACCTGTCTGTTGTGTTCTTTGGACTGCATGGTGTTGTTGCTCCCAATATTCTCCCAATATTGTCTTTATATTGTCAATATTTGTCAATAATTGTCAATATTGTCTCCCAATATTCCCAATATATTTGTACTGACATTAGATTACACACAGGTGCACTCTATTTACTCATTAGCACGCATCAGGCAATGTCTATGGGCAACTGACTGCACTCAGACCAAAGGGGGCTGAATAATTACGCACACCCCACTTTTCAGTTATTAATTTTTAAAAAATGTTTGGAATCATGTATGATTTTCGTTCCACTTCTCACGTGTACACCACTTTGTATTGGTCTTTCACGTGGAATTCCAATAAAATTGATTCATCTTTGTGGCTGTAATGTGACAAAATGTGGGAAAGTTCAAGGGGGGCGAATACTTTTGCAAGCCACTGTATAGTGCCACCCTAGTTTTGCATATGATAGTGTTGTTTATTAAAATAAGAGCATTGACACTTTGAGCCAGCTACAGCTAACACTAAATGTAAATTCTAAAACTGAATGTATTCCATTGTGTTACTCCCCTCCACCATTAAGAAATGGTTTAGCCCATAGCGCAGACCGGCTTTATTTCTTGCTTTCAGTAGCAACCAATGCCTATGGAACTGAACCGGGCACTTAGGAAATTTAACCTTTCTGCACCTGGAAAGGATCAGATTTGTTACACGATGATAAGTCACTTGAGGGACTCGGCTAAAGAAGTTTTACTAGAACTGTATAATAGAGTTTGGGAGGGAGGGAAGTTGCCACAAAGCTGGAAGGAGGCAGTGATAATACCAATACGTAAACCAGGGAAAGAAGATACGAAACCAGGAAACTACAGACCAATAGCATTAACATCCAACGTCTGCAAAATAATGGAGAGAATGATAAATGACAGATTAGTGTTCTATGTAGAAAAGAAGGGATATTTGGCTCAGTATCAGAGTGGTTTTAGAAGAGGGAGGGGCACAATGGATCCAGCTTTGTGTTTGGAACATGAGATAAGGAAGGCACAAGTGAATAAGGAGAGTGTGCTGGCGGTCTTTTTTGATATAGAGAAAGCATATGATATGATGTGGAGGGAAGGTCTGTTAATAAAAATGAGGGAAATGGGTATAAATGGTCGAATGTTCAGATGGGTTAAGGATTTTTTGGAAGGCCGACGAATAATAGTAAGGATTGGGAGGAGTTATTCGGAGAGTTTGTCAATAGAAAATGGAACGCCACAAGGAAGCATAGTTAGCCCGTTATTGTTTTCACTGCTGATTAATGATGTGTTTAGGAACATAGAGGGTGGGATGGGGTTTTCACTTTTTGCAGACGATGGGGCAATGTGGGCAAGAGGTAGACGGTTAGACTTTTTGGTGAAGAAAGTACAGGGGGCAATCGCAGAAATAGAACAGTGGTCATATAAATGGGGGTTTAAATTCTCAGTTGATAAGACTAAGTTGATGGTTTTTACAAGAAAAAGAGGCAGATATCCAAGAAAGGGTCTCCAGTATGAAGAGTTGGACAGCACCAGGGCCCAACATGGTTCACGCCTACTGGCTGAAGAAGCTGACTGCACTCCACGAGCGTCTGGCAGCACAAATGAACCAGCTGCTAGTTAATGAGAGACACCCGGAATGGCTAACCGAAGGCCGGACGGTCCTGATCCCCAAGAACCGGTCCCATCCAACTACCGACCAATAACCTGCCTCAGTACTACATGGAAGCTCCTCAGGCATCATATCGGCTAAGATGAACAGGCACATGGGTCAATACATGAGCGGGGCACAGAAAGGGATTGGCAAGAATACCAGAGGCGCAAAACACCAGCTACTTGTAGACAGAACAGTCAGCCGAGACTGCAAGACCAGACTGACCAACCTGTGCACTGCCTGGATTGATTACAAGAAGGCCTATGACTCAATGCCCCACAGCTGGATACTGGAATGCCTAGAATTGTACAAGATCAACAGGACCCTAAGAGCCTTCATCAGGAACTCAATGGGGATGTGGCGTACAACACTAGAGGCCAACTCCAAGCCCATAGCACAAGTCACCATCAAGTGCAGGATCTACCAAGGAGATGCTCTGTCCCCACTGCTGTTCTGCATAGGCCTGAACCCCCTCAGTGAGATCATTAACAAGACTGGCTACGGATACCGACTACGGAACGGAGCAGTTGTCAGCAGCCACCTCCTGTACATGGATGATATCAAGCTGTATGCCAAGAGTGAACAAGACATCGATTCACTGATCCACACTACCAGGCTATACAGCAATGACATTGGAATGTCGTTCGGACTGGAGAAGTGTAGTCGTATGGTAACAAAGAGAGGGAAGGTAGTCAGAACTGAGGGAATTGAACTACCAGAAGGCAACATTGCAGACATAGAGGACAGTTACAAGTACCTGGGGATCCCGCAGGCAAATGGGAACCATGAAGAGGCCGCTAGAAAAGCTGCAACCACCAAGTACCTGCAGAGGGTCAGGCAAGTCCTGAGGAGTCAGCTGAACGGTAAGAACAAGATCCGGGCCATCAACACCTACGCCCTGCCCGTGATCAGGTACCCTGCTGGGGTAATAGGCTGGCCAAAGGAGGAGATAGAAGCCACTGACATAAAGACAAGAAAGCTCCTTACCATGCATGGAGGGTTTCACCCCAAGTCCAGCACCCTGAGGCTGTACGCTAAGCGGAAGGAAGGGGGCCGGGGACTGGTGAGTGTCAGCACCACAGTCCAGGATGAGACAACGAACATCCAAGAATACATTGGGAAGATGGCCCCAACTGACCGAGTGCTCAGTGAATACCTCAGGCAGCAGAAACCCAAGAAAGAGGAGGGAGACGAGGAACCATCATGGAAGGACAGGCCCTTGCACGGTATGTACCACCGGCAGATAGAGGAGGTGGCTGATATCCAGAAATCCTACCAGTGGCTGGACAAAGCTGGACTGAAAGACAGCACAGAGGCACTAATCATGGCAGCACAAGAACAAGCTCTGAGTACAAGATCCATAGAGGCTGGGGTCTATCACACCAGGCAAGACCCCAGGTGCAGGCTGTGTAAAGATGCCCCTGAGACAATCCAGCACATAACAGCAGGGTGCAAGATGCTAGCAGGCAGGGCATACATGGAACGCCATAACCAAGTGGCCGGCACAGTGTACAGGAACATCTGTGCCGAGTATAACCTATAAATATATAAGTATAAGTATAACCATATACTTACATATATATATACATATATATACGTGTGTGTGTGTGTACAAACAATCCTATTGAATTGTCGCTTCTCATAGGACTTGCAGCTGCCAAACCAAGATGTAAAACTTTGTGTCAGGCTGTTTTCAGTGGTGCCACTGTAAAAATTTGTGTGGTGAAGTGTGGAGAGTCCTCCTTTTCTGTGTTTCCTCAGGGAGTGGAGACGCTTTTGTGCTCTTTTGATAACTGCTGTTGTGTTAATGGAGAAGGACAGGTCATCAGCAAGGTGTACACCCAGGAACTTGACACTGCTGACCCTCCACAGCAGCACCATCTATGGTGACGTCAGTGTGGTGATCTCTGCCAGCCTTCCTGAAATCGATCACCATCTCTTTTGTTTTGTCCACATTGATTGGACGATTGAGCGAGATTGTGAGATCTACACCACACTTCAAGCTGCTCCACTTCCATTCTATAGGCAGACCCGTCGTTGTCAGTGATGAGACCAACCACAGTTGTGTCGTCTGCGAACTTCACAATGTGGTTAGTGCTGAATCTGGCCGTACAGTCATGAGTGAGCAGGCTGAACAGCAGTGGGCTCAGGACACACCCCTGAGGAGAGCCTGTACTCACTAAGATGGTTTTTGATGTGTGGCTACCCACCTTGACCGTCTGTTGCCGCTTTGTCAGGAAGCTGAAAACCCAGTTGCAGGTTGCTGGGTCCACGCCTAAAAGCATCAGCTTTTCCACTAACTGCTGTGGAATGATCGTGTTAAAAGCTGAGCTAAAGGTGATGAAAAGGACTCTGGCATAGGTGTTCTTCCTCTCCAGGTTTGACAGCATAACGTGAGTGTGGTGGAGATAGATCCTCTGTAGATCGGTTAGTTCTGTATGCGAACTAAAGGGGATCCAGGTCTGTTGGGAGACTGTTCATGATGTGCTTCAAGACCAGCCGCTCGAAGCATTTACTCACAGTTGGTGTGAGGGCAACAGGCCAGAACTCAAGCATGCCGGGTTGACTTTCTGTGGGACTGTTATTATGGTGGCCCTCTTAAGGTAAGCTGGCACAACTCCCTGTCTGAGCGAAATGTTGAAGATGTCTGCAAAAACCTCTTTCAACTGCTCTGCAAAGTCCTTTAAAACACGTCCAGGGATGTTATCTGGTCTCACTGCTTTGCGTGGGTTGACACTGGCAAAGCCCTTCCTCACCTCAGCTGTAGACAGCTGAAAAACCTGGTCACCTGATGGCAGTGGGAGTCCTTGTGCCTCACTGTTAGCCTCAAACCGCGCATAACAATTGTTCAGTTCGTCTGGTAGAGAACAATTGTTCCACCTTAACGTCTGGGGAGGGGGCTTGTAGTCCGTAATGTGTTGGAAACCCTGCCACAGCCATCGTAGGTCTTTGTCGCACCTGAAGTGGCTGTCCAGTTTTTGTGCATACAGCCTCTTCACTTCTTTAATCCCCTTTGACAAATCTTTCTTGCTAGACTATAAGCTGCAGTATTCCCAGATTTAAAGGCTTTGTTCCGAGCCCTCAGCAAAGAACGAACCTCTCCGGTTAGCCATGGTTTTTAGTTGGCTTGCTTCTTGATGGTTTTGACCACTGTCACATCATTTATACACTTATTAATTTTGTCGATGACAGACACAGAGTATTTCTGGAGGTCACTAACGTTGTTAAATGTTGCAGCCTCTCTGAAGATTTCCCACTGGGTGGTCGCAAAACAGTCTGTCAGTGCAGAATTTGCTTCTGGTGGCCAAATTCTAACTTCTCTGACCACTGGCTTGTCCTGCTGCACTCTGGGTTTGTAAGCTGCTGTGAGTATAATGGCCAAGTGGTCAGAGTTAGCAATGTGGGGGAGGGGAGTAGCTCTGTAAGAATGCTTGATGTTTGTATAGACTTTGTCTAGTGCAGGGGTAGGCAACCTTTCTGATGACGAGTGCCATTTAAAATTTCCTCAGAAGTCAGTGTGCCATATGATTGCATTAGCAATAAATTTAATAACGCTCTATATTATCAGTTACACACTATATAGAACCACGTTATAGAATTATATTTGTTCGCAGATGTTGGCAGCTATCAGCAAATAGTTATCAGCTATTTTGAAACAAAAAAAAGACACTTTTATCCATAACAAGAACTCCATAACAGCAAATGAACTGTACAACAGAAAATGCAAATGCTATCTATGGTCTCCTCTAGGGCTGCCACAAACGATTATTTTGATAGTCGACTAGTCACCGATTATTTTTGCGATTAGTCGACTAATCAGATCATGCATCCATTGGACGTAAAACGTACAGCTTATTGCACCAGCATGCATCTGCTCTTATATAACTATCATTAGCTTACAGCTTTAAGTGTTTAAGATATGTGCTAACTAAAAATAAAGACAAGATGATAGTTTATTAAATTTGAATGAAATCTGCAGATTGTTTCGGTGGAGTTTAATAAACTCAGCTGTCTGCTCCATGCTATCTAAAATCTAATAGGACACCGGAGTATATTCTGGAGCATCTCACACTTCTGATAATCAGTTGTCTGCTTGACGTTTATTCAGCTGTGTAAAAACTATAACTTTAATCTCAGCCAAACCGATTTACTCAGGAACAAATAAAATACTGAAAAAAGCCAAACAATAACATTTTTAAGTTATCTAAGTGACTTATACATCATGTTTAACCTGAGTAGCGAAAGACGGCGGTGGGTTTGAAAACGATTTGCCAGGAGTCCGGTGTTCTCACGGGCTCTAGTGAGCCTTGAACCCCGGCTAGCTATCGAGCTGGTGGGTAACAGACGTAAAAGCTTCAAACGACATGTTGACTATTAAATTAGTCGTCGACGATTTTGATAGTCGACGTAATCGTGACTAGTCGACTAATTGTGGCAGCCCTAGTCTCCTCACAACAATGATAAGAAAAATAAACTGGGCCAATATGGCATATTTGTTAATACAGAGACACACATGTTAATCTGATCTCTGGTCTCCCACTCAGAGACACAGGTCTCCGAGTCTCCAGCATTCAGACGGCTACCTGAGGACACTCATGTGAGAGAAAATCTGCTCACACAGATATGTAGAGCCAAACACTGTCAACAAGGCCTCTGCAAAGTTCTGAAGACAGTTAAACTTGTCAGGTAGTGATGTCCAGCATGTGAAAATGCAAGCTCCATAAACATGCACATCTATGGATTCCAGCTGCTTCGATGTTGCATTAACTGGCATTAACTCAGCCAGTTAATGCGAGACAAATCGAGCTGCTCATTAAAGATTTCTGGTTTGATCAGAAAATAAAACATTGGTCCATACACCTGAAAGTCCCAAAAATGCATTGTGTCTTGAGTCTACGGATGTATCTGTGTATTTCCGCGGTGCTGATGCTGTGCTGAGCGGAAAGCTCCTGAAGCTTTTGAAGTGTCAGAATGTGGAAAGCTAACAACGTCCCTCTCACCAATAGGCTAAGTTATTTTTAGCCAATTACAAGTTGAATCTGGTAGTTGGGGTTGTTAGTTAAGATGCCATCATTAAGAAGCGGCACAACTAACGTGTCTATGCGAGCTGATTTGTGATGTGCACCGCTGGCGCGGCCATTTATTTTTTGATGCACCTTCTCAGATTAATTCACTGCGTGTCGTGCCCAGGGCTGGACTGGGACAAAAAAACAGCCCAGGCATTTTGACTAAAGACCGGCCCACCAGGTATTAAAGCCATAAAGCCTTTGAATGAAAACAAACACAGTTGTGACAGTGATGTACACTGTCTTGTTGGTATATGTATAATTTCTATACATTTTACTTCAGATAAAAACTTTGGTTGTAAGCTTCAGATAATTATTTAATAAAAGCTAGACATTTTAAATGAGAATAAGAAAGTATTTCTTTGTGCCCCCCTTTCCCTGTTAATGCCCTACCTGGCCCCCTGGCAAAACTTTGCTAGACCCGCCCCTGCACAGTTACCAGCTGTCAGCTACGTAGAAAAGGATCCTGGTGTTATTTGTCTCTCAGAAACAGTTCATAACTTTAACTCATTCATGTCACCCAAAAGGTAAACCTGTTTCTCCATCACCTGTTCAGCTCTGATGATTCAGTAAGGACATCTCCTGGTTTCATCTTGATGTTTCCTTCTCACCACATATCCAAATCGACATGACCAATGACCAGCAGCTTTTACAGCTGTGGCTCCAGCAAACATCAGCTGATACTAGAAGGTAATATTAAATAAATTCTAACAACAGCTGATCAAGCTTAAACATGCTGCTGTTGTTTAACGCGACATCCGCTGGTTTCTTCTTTCTGGCGCAAAGTGGGCGATAAACAAAAAAAGAGAAAAGCCGATCAGCTGATCATTGATTAGTTTCATGATTGAAGTAGCAACAGGAGAGGAAGGGGGGAGAATGAGAGAAGAAGAGGCAGCTGTGCAGCAAAGACACAGAATAACTCCAGCTTTGTGTCTTTTTTTCATTCTAGCTGAAGTAGGGGAGACCGGGGATAGTTGTAACGTGGGTCAGTTGTAACACTTCCAATTTCTCCAATCAGGGCTACGTTTCAAATTATGTGATTCATCCTGTGCATGCCCAATTCAGTTCTTCCATCACATGTGAAAAATCAGCACATTTTGTCAAACACAGAGAATTTAACACGAAAAAAAGTAATTTGTATGCCAAAAAGTAAGTTTTTGTACTTTATTTCAATTTCTAATAGCATTATCTGCTTTGCAGTTAAACACATCAAACTTAAATTATGTTATTTGTATGTCTATGGGGATATATTCTGTGTAGGTCTTTAGTGCTAATGTTTTAGCCGTTGGCTGTAATCTTAGCTAGTTCATGGCTATAGGAGTCTGGGTCAGTGGTAACAGCAACAGTCTGGGTTAGTTGTAACAATAATGCAGATGTTACAACTTACCACACAATTACTTTAACTTATATTAAACAAGTTGGGACAACGACATCAGCAGAGAGAGGTTCACTGGCCACCTATGCGGTTAATGCCATTGGCAACACAATTCCTCCAATGTTTGTGTTCCCACACATACATTATGAAGACCACTTTGTCAGAGATGGACCAGTAGGAAGTATTGGTAGTGGAAATAAATCAGGATGGGTGCAAGAAACAGATTTCCTCATCTTTCTGAAGCACTTTGCAAACCACACCAAGGCCAAGCCATGATAAAGAGTAATGGAATTGCAATGCTGGTGCACAACTACATTTTTTCAGCTTCATTGTTATGTTCAAAAGTTGGTGCAAGAGTTGTAGGTTATAATGCCCACTGAGCCAATGAGGCCAAACTCAAGGAAGACCAACCAAAATTAATGAAATATTCAGTTGCAGAAAATTCCATAATTTGTATTTTTTGGGGGGTTGGAATATGTTCAAAAACTAGATTTCTGCATTCTGTTACACACACACATAGCTACATAAATGGCTCTAAGTGCATTCATGTGTTGAATAAAAAAGATTACATGTTAATGTTTTGTCAGTACCCTTATTTCATTGTGTTACATTTCACCCCAGGATATGTTACAACTAACCCAGACTATGGGGTTAATTGTAACATTTCACTCTTTGTGTTTGAGACCATACCATCCAATGGGTAATTGTGCTGCAGAGAAAATAGCTGCACTATTTAATAGCAGAGACATGTAAATACTTTGCATTACATTTTGAATCCACTACCTTAAAACAGCTCCAATTTACAGACAGAAATGTTACAACTATCCCCGGTCTCCCCTAATAAACGCGAATTCACTGTGTAATTGTGTAACTTTATTAGCAGCGTCCTCCTGAAATGCGCCAACAACATTGAGAGTAACATCCTCCTCTCTGCTTCTTAACGCTCTCTGGTCGCTATGGTAACAGGTAAATAGTTCTTTCAAAATAAGACAGACAACTACAACACGGGAAAAGACCCAGGGAAATCGACTTAACGATAAAAACTGAAAACCATACATTTCACACCCGAGCCTCAACTCTCGTGGCCCGGTACCAAACGACTCACAGACCGGTACCGGTCCGTGGCCCAGGTGCTGGGGACCGCTGCTGTACAGGAAACACGGCACTAGATTGATTGACAATGGTCTACAACAATCAGAACGCAGAACACAATGTAACACATGGACACTCTTGGCCACGAACAAGCTGAAGGGATGGTGATTTTTTTAACAAACGCAGAGTGTTAAAAAACACTTAGAACCATGTTTATTTCTCAGCAGCATCAATAGCAACAAAAATGGAATTTAGTTTTCGCTGTCAAAGTCGATTTTACTGAAGTCACATGTTTCCGGTTACTGTGGATGTTGCAATATGGCGCTCCCCAGAGGCTGCAGCCAGGTGCTCTTGACCAATTCTGTTTATATTTTACATGCTTCCCTTAGGCAGTATCATCAGAAGACATAGTATACATTTTCACTGCTATGCAGATGACACCCAACTCTATCTGTCCATGAAGCCAGATAACACACACCAATTAGTTAAACTGCAGGAATGTCTTAAAGACATAAAGACCTGGATGGCCGCTAACTTTCTGCTTCTTAATTCAGATAAAACTGAGGTTATTGTTATTGTTGTTATTATCACTAAAGGCAAATACGCCGTCGTTGCACCCTACACCGACCGCATACTAGAAACGTGGGACAGCAACACAACCAGGAATCTGCTTCCCACCCCTCCTCCCCTGCCCACCCGTCCATCACAGAAAACCACGCTCCGCGTCCCCATCACTAAAGGCAAATACCCCGTCGTTGCACCCTACGCCGACCGCATACTAGAAACGTGGGACAGCAACACAACCAGGAATCTGCTTCCCACCCCTCCCTCCTCCCCTGCCCACCCGTGCGTCACAGAAAACCACGCTCCGCATCCCTATCACTAAAGGCAAATACCCCGTCGTTTCACCCTACGCCGACCGCATACTAGAAACGTGGGACAGCAACACAACCAGGAATCTGCTTCCCACCTACCATCCCATGCCCACCCGTCCGTCACAGAAGACCACGTTCAGCGCTTGAGATAAGTGGGCGACAAAAACAGCTGTTTGTGGACACGTCATATGTCACTGCACGTTTTTAAAACTCTTATTACAGGTGTTATCAGCCTCTAACATCACTAGTGTCAAGGCTAGCAGATGGATTCAAGTGCAGACCACGTTCTGGCAAGCAAAAGGTTGACAATTTATTAACACAGAAGGAAAATCACAGTGGTGTGTATATACAGTGAATGGGGCAGGGGTTCGGGGCTGCAGGGGAAGAAATCCACACTCGCTCTCTACTCAGCCCAAACTCCGCCACTCCTCTTCTCACGCTCACTCGCTTCTCCACAGCCACTCTCGCTCCAATTTCCACTTATGTCGTCACACACACAAGGATCACAGGTCAGGGTCCGCCACTAGTTCCGGGGAGATCTAAACACAAAGAGTCCGATTAGATCAATACGCCACACAACACCTAGAGAGTTTCTTTCAGAAAGAGAGCTGAGAGCACGAACACAGGAGGTTCAACGTTCCAGCGCCGACTACTCCGTGCCACAGCGTTAAATAGGCAAGGGGGATGCCGCCTGATCAGCAACAGGTGTAGTAATCACCGCCGGCGCGTGGGCCAAGGGTGAGAGCCCACAATGAGCTCCACCCAGGCAAGCAGGAGAGAAAACAAAACAAACCTGTGGCCAACATGAGCGAGCCGAAGAGGCACAGGGACCATGACAACTATCATCTGTATTTGCTCTTCAGATGAAACAAAAGGGTTTCCCTCTTGTTTTAGCCCCGGACAAAAGTAACGCAAACAGGGATTGGAAAAGGCCATTAACAGCAAATTACACTGCAAGAATTAATTAAGCTGCTCCAATAATTATCACTTTGGCTTTTCTTTTCTTTTTTTAAAATTTTCACTCCCCCCACCCCAACCAGTCGTGGCAGATGGCTGTCCCTTTCTGAGCCTGGTTCTGTCGAAGGTTTCTTCCTTTTAGAAGGGAGTTTTTCCTTTCCACTGTCGCTAATTGCTTGCTCATAGGGAATCACCTGATTGTTGGGGTGGCCAAAACTCTAGGGGAACTAGCAATTCTTGTGAAAATTTAAAAGAAGAAAAAAAAAAGCCTAAAAATAAAAACAACTGATGAATATGTTCTTCAACTTAGACACATTTTTGCTTAAAATCTTTAAAAATTAAGTAATCTTTGTGTCAAGTTCGTACCAATATTCAAAGCGGAGCAGCGGACAAATTACCATCACATCAGTCCTTCAGACCTAATTTGATACAAATTGGATAAAAATTGTATGTTAATTAAATAAACCTGTTTTAAGCATCAGCTCATTGTTGTTTGCATTTTTTTTAAATATAGTGCTACCCTTTAGGCTCCTAGCAGACATATCTAGTCTTTTATACTGTGTGAGATGTTTGTGTCTACTCTGGGTCAGTTCCAGAGGAGATGCTCGAAAAAAATCGGGCAGCCAACTTTGACAGGTTGCTTCAAGCATAAGCAACCTGTCTTAAACCACATCACGAACTGGCATGCATAATATCTATAAACACACAGTACACTTATAGTAAATTTATAAGTTTCAAGTGAGATCATGCTTTAGAGACAGCCTCATGAGCTATTAAGTAGCCTACTTCCCAAGGTCTGAACTGCATAGGTCCATTAGTGTTCTCCTCAGTCAGTCGATCCTGCTTGACGGTTCTTGAACTTGCGGTACTATCAGCTAATTACAGTTTGCGTGTTAGAAGAGGAAAATTGCAGTGCAGTTTAATTCATTGCTTCTCCAGCTGTGTAAATTACATTAATCTCATCAGCAACAGCTTTAGGTTTAGGAGAATACTGCAGTGAGTCAGTGCACAATTATCAATTTATCAGCTGCATAACAGCAGCTGCAGCCTCACAGCTGTAACACACTGTACTGAGTGAAACATTTTTACACTTCACAAGAAAGAAGGACAGGAAAGTTTCGCCTCATCATTCCCAGGTGACAGGAGGACTAAGACGCCACTGAAGGCAGGATAAAAGCAGCCTGCATAAGCCCCTTTTCCACTGGTATCTACTCGGATCAACTCACCACGGATCCACGGATAGCCACGACTGGACTCTGCTCGACTCGTTTTCCATTACATAAAAAAGTACATCATTTTCATGGCTGCAATCACCAGTCACTTGGTGGGTGGAAGCATCAAAGAATGCCATCGGTTTTTAAGAGTGGCAAATCGGGCAATCAATCTGTTTTGATTCAGATGCTGAAGCGTGTCTTTTTCAATTGACATGACTGCAAGACTGTGAAGTCTTTTCTGACACATTGTTTGCCGCAGTGCACTAAAGGACCTTTCACCTGAGCAGCTGCTTACAGGCACTGTTAGGGCACCTTGGATGGTTGCCTTCAGAGAGGGATAGAGTTGGATGTCTCGAGACCGGTCTTGGTCTCGTCTCGAGACCACTTTTACGTGGTCTTAGTCTTGTCTTGGTCTCGGATCCCTCGGTCTTGTCTTGGTCTCACTGTCTCGGTCTTGCTTTCTCAGATGTGTTTGGGAGATTTGGAGTCAACCATCAGCGGAGCGGGGGTGTGGCTTACTGGGCTTAAGCCCGGGTCATTTTTTCAGAAGCATGGGGTCTTTTGGTGTGTAATTTGTTTCATAGATAGATGCCTGACTGACAACTGTATATTGAACTGTATATCAAGGTGAGGCATGACATTGTAGAATAAATGTTACTGTGCCTGGAATTTAAGAAAATAGTCCTTTTGTAAAAATGCGCAATGAGCTTGTTCATGCATGAATAGCCAGTAAAATAAGCTACTGTAAGACTTGATGTCAGAAGTTCATGTGAGAAAAACAGAAACATTACAATTAAATTTGAAGTTAAACCAGCATCACTTCCTGAGTACAGAAAGTAACACTAAGAATGTAGAGACTCATATATCATATGTCAACAACTGCTACAAAACTCATTGCTTTTTGCTGTTGCAAAAAGCAATAAAAATATTGGTTTAAAAAAAAAAAAAAAAACTCATTCCCGGTACAGAACAGTACTGCTGCAGTTTCAGCAGCTTTCAATTGTAACTTTGTCTACATGTTTAACTTCTACTATTAACTATTAACCACTACTACTGAGCTCATGCAGTGAGGAGGATACTTTGTGAAGAAAGGCCATCAGTCAAGTGGAAGTTAAAGTCAAACACTGCCAGAAGAACCCAACAATGCAGCCAAAGCTCTTCCTCAGAGCAACAGATGTTTTATATACAGAAAAGCAACACAGCAGATTAATATCACCAACAATGAAGAGGACAAAATTCTAGGATGTAAAAATGTGGAGAGTGCAGCTTCCAGTTGTTGGATGAGATATCCTCCTCACTGCCATCATCATTAAATCCACATGAGCTGAATGTCAATGATTACCTGCTACAACAGTCAGCTGTAAGGTGGAGTTATGAATCCCTCTGTTGTTGTGGGCCACACAGTAATAACTCCCACTGTGCTCAGGTCTGATGTTGCTGATGGTGAAGTTCTGTCCTGATGTTTTAGGTGAGTCTTCATCCTCCTTGTACCAGGTGTAATTAGCTGCTGGGTTAGCATCACCACTACAGGTCAGAGTGACTGAACTGCCCTCCACTATCTCAGCAGAGGGACTCACTGACACAGAGGGAAGCTTTGGAGCATCTGGAGGAGGAAACATGAACATATTTAAAAGCCTTCATGGAAACACACAGTGAGAAGTGGAAGCTCATTTCCTGCTGAAGCTCCACTTCTCACCGAATCAGATACTGTTAAGTTTTCTTCACAATTATACAAATTATTTTCTCAAACTGCAGGTGATGATAAAAATGTGTGAACTGGAGCTGGAAGAATATTTCTCTTATATGTTTGAACCTAAACTAATGGAAATTCATCAAACAAGAATATGTCTGGAATGTGTTTGAAAAACTGGAATAATGTCTCTGATTGACCAATGATGATGAGAGGTGAGTCTTCAATGTTATCTTTATGGAAAAAATAATACAAGTGATTAATATACTGCATAGGTTAAGCTAAATGATAAATTTATTTGACACAGTATGTTCTTTATATTTCATGTTTAAAAGCACAAATTATTATTCCTGACAGATGATGTTGGTAAGCTGAGTGAAATCGATATAAAGAATAAAGATTATTTTCTAGAATAGATATAAAATCATTTTACTTCATAGTTTTTATATCTGTATCATCACAGTGGAAAATAAGGTCTAACTTCAAATTTAATTGTAATTTTCTTCCTTATTTTGAGGAATTCAGTAAATGTTTGCTTCCACTGATGATGTTGATACTGTACAGTAATAATGTGAGACATAAAACTGAAGCCATGTTGGTCAAAAATATTTCCATGTAAAGAAATTCATGCAGCAAACTCAGAAAACTGAGAAAATGTGATTGTGAGGAGACACTTATGGCGTTAACTTGCAGGATCATATGTTCAGGCTCCACATGTTAGTAAATTAAGTTATCATGTGTATTGTTGACCTGAAAACCTGAAATTTATGCACCCAGTGCAAGGAGGGGGGTTCTTAAGAGTTTTGTACTTTTATTTGATAACACATACTGTTTATGTATATTTAACACAACATGCTGACACAAGTGATTGTGGTATAATTATGATTAACACAGATTTGTAGTCTTTAAAAAGACAAGCATTAATAAAAACACACACATTATTTGAACACTTCTGTAACTTATTTTTAATGTTGCTGCATACAAGTTGAATGCAACTCAGTCACATTACCTTTTATCAACACTTAATATGAACACTGTATGTTATTTAAAAAATAATAATTAAAAACACTCCTTGTAATGCATTAAAATCAGCCCAACTTTTATTTTCAAATATAAATAAAGTCTATTAGCCAACATACTGGACACTGGTCTGCTGAACAACACACATATTACCAATATTGTAGCTGGTGTTTTTTAATAATTTATTATTTTATTTGTCATACAATTTAAAACTTTATTAATCTTTTCAATAAAACAGATCTAATTATTCTGAAACTAAGTGTAAGCTTCCCATAACTTTTTATTTAAGTTACATTACTGATATAATAAATATAAAATGTTTGTATTGTTTATCCACAAGTGCAGTCTCTGGCTCAAACACAGAAGCTTGGTATGTTTGGTTGTCAGTCCAGACATTACTGCTTGAATGCCTGTCATGAATTTAGCTTATCCAAGTGCAATTGCCTGAAGACTAGGGATGGGTACCGGTATCCGGTGCCATGATGGCACCGGTTCTGACATAAACGGTAGCAACCAGACTGAAAAGCAGCGCACATTTCGGTGCTTTTTTTTTTACTGAGATGTCATACACTTTGGATTCTAGCCAATCATTTTACCTTTGCAAGCGTAGTAGGCAGGCCCAGGTACGTACGTTCTTTTAGAGCAGAGCTACAGATTAAAAATGCCCAAGGCGAAGCGGTCAAAAGTCTGGCTGTACTTCACAGCAAAATATGCAAACTCAGCTGCTTGCAACAAGTGCTTTAAGCTGATACTGTGATACTGTGCAAAGGAGGTAACACCTCGAATCTGATGAAACACCTGCCGACATATAGCATTTTGTTAAAAGCCGAGAAATGCGCCGTATTTGATAGCTTGCTGCGAGACCTCACACCGAGCACATCTACAACATCCCCCAAAAACCCGAAGAGGAGAGTCCTGGCCCCTAGCCCTGCCAGTGTAGCAGAAATGATGACGGATGATGATGGCAGCAGCAGCCGTTCTTCCCTGCGTGAGTAGCTTAATGTTGTTCGTGTGTAATTTACGTTGAGTAGGCTAACCACGTTATTACATTAATGCATGTAAGGTGAACTAGCAAACCCCGTCGTAGTTACATGCGGCTGTCTTCTTGTTTGATGGCAGATACTCCCTTCACCCTGGCCAAAAAAGCAAACAATGACCAAAGAAAAAGTGGAAAACACAAACTTTTGGACAAAGTTTGTGTTTTTTTCCCCCCATTGATTAAGCACTGCTTCCAGCCACGAGTGATACCATATATGCCCTATAGCTGAAGAAAAGGCTAACATTGTTATCTTTTTACAAAAAAACAGCTAAACATGAGAGATTTTAGGACAAACTTTGTGTTCTCCATTCTTTAAGCACCGGCATTGTTTCAAAAATACCGGTTTGGTACTGGTATCGGATAAAACCTAAACGATACCCATCCCTAGTCATAACAGGAAACTGATTTCTTCATCTAACTACTGAAACAAAGCTAACCATTCAACATGAACATTACAGTAGAACAGTTTAGAAAGCTTAAAATGTAGCCAGAGGCACATTTTCATTCATAGCTGCCTCATCAGATCTTTACAGGAGATTCCACCTGAACTCTGTGGAGCCTGATCTCAAGGGTTTTAAGTCTGACCCTGAAACCAGAAGAGGATCTTTCTGTCTCTTCAGATTCACTGTGATCCTGTGATGGGAGTGATTTCAGCCTTGCGTGATCACGCTGATGTTTGCACAGAGCAGACAATGAAGTGAATGTTTTGGCACATTGGTAACAGTAAAACAGTTTATTAGTAAAGTGGGATCGTTTGTGTTCGGAGTATGAACTGAGATTCCTGAAGCTCTTGTCACACTGGCCACAGCTGAAGTTTCCTTTAATGTGTCTACGTTCATGAAGACTACGAGAACTCGTTTGCGAGAAACTTTTTTCACAGTGTCTGCACTTGTATGGTTTCTCTCCTGTGTGGACTCTTTTGTGTCTTTTAAGGTGACTCGAAGTGGTGAAAGACGACCCACACTGGTCACAGAGGTGCTTTTTAACCCCACTGTGAATGAGTTCATGTCGTTTTAACTTATTTGATGTGGTGAAACCTCTACCACATTCTTGGCAATAGTTCATTTCGTATCTATTGTGTCTATGTTGATGGTTTTTCAGATTCCATTGATGATTGAAAGTTTTTCCACAAATGTCACAGCTGTATGCTCTGATTCCAGAGTGGGTAACTAGATGACTCTGTAAGCCACTACGCTGAGTAAAAGCTTTTCCACACTGATCACAGGTGTATGCCTTAATTCCAGAGTGGGTAACTAGATGACTCTGTAAGATACTACGCTGAGTAAAAGCTTTGCCACACTGATCACAGGTGTACGCTTTAACTCCACTGTGGATGACCTGGTGTCTTTTTGAGCTTGAAGCTGAGGGAAAAGACTTTCCACAGAAGTTACAACTGAATGGTCTCTGTCCAGTGTGGATGGTTTGGTGTTTTACTAGGCTTGCAGACTGGGTAAAAGACCTGCCGCACTCGTCACAGCTGAACGGTCTCTCTCCAGTGTGGATGATTTGGTGTTTTTTTAAGTTTGACATCTGCGTAAAAGACTTTTCACAGTCTCCACAGCTGAACGGTCTCTCTCCAGTGTGGATGAGTTGGTGCTTTTTTAAGTTTGCAGACTGCGTAAAAGACTTTCCACAGTCTTCACAGCTGAACGGTCTCTCTCCAGTGTGGATGAGTTGGTGTCTTTTAAAGTCTCTAGACTTGGTAAAAGACTTTCCACAGTCTTCACAGCTGAACGGTCTCTCTCCCATGTGGATGGCCTGATGCTTTTTTAGTGAAGCTTTGAGGAAAATCCTTC
Organism: Pelmatolapia mariae; assembly: GCF_036321145.2. Classification (NCBI taxonomy): domain Eukaryota; kingdom Metazoa; phylum Chordata; class Actinopteri; order Cichliformes; family Cichlidae; genus Pelmatolapia; species Pelmatolapia mariae. Next base: position 7,248,360 of record NC_086232.1, on the reverse strand, counting down.
CCACACTCGTCACTCGTCTCTTTCTTCTGTGAGGTTTGTCAGCCTCCTGAGAGCACTGACTTCTCTGTCCACGTTGGTCCTGCAGTGACAGAGATACAAACAGAGGCAGTGAGTGAAATGCAGTCATGGAACAAACTGAACCTTCAAACTCCCTCCATTAACACTAGTTTTAAACTTGAGGCTGGTAGTGATGGGTCATGCTGAGGAAGCTGAGACAAAAGAGCTTAACCTTTGAAAACAGCTGGAGCTTTGGTGTTGCTAAACATCCTTAAAGTCTATTACCACCACCTACTGGTGGTAGTAGAACATTACAAATTCAACCAGGTGCAGTTAAAACAACAAAGAAAACGTAATAACATTTCAAATATTGTAAAGCCATGCCCATTTCTGGAGCTTATAAGCAAATACTTGTTGTATCATGTTAAGACACTAAGAATATTTAACAGGTCTATGCTTTCTCGTGTTTTTTTAAATTAATATTATTCAATGATAATAAATCTAATGCAGGACGTTTCAGTATGTTAGGTTTAAAATGTTTTGATTTCTCCTAAGCCTTTATAATCATTTTCATATACACACTGCAATTGTGCTCATATGAGTTGGCACTCAGTTTTTGAAGGTCAAAAGCTTCATTCGGGGGTGACTGTCCGGACTGATATATTGTAGGAATGACGTAGAGTGCAGAGGGTTGTTTTGCAACACGCTTACACTAGAAGATATTAAACCCGATTCTTTGATCCCCATGATAGAACAGAGAAAACCCGACTCAGGAGTGGTCAAAACATTTATAATTCTTTATTCAATCATCTTCTGGAAGAGAGAGCCCTGCACAGCACAAAGCGAGTTGCAGAATCTCTAACATTAGAAGCTAAAAATGTGTCTCATATAGGTGTTATTTTGGTACTTTACACGTCACACATAGTTTCGATATAAACAACTCCTTATATGTTACTAGTTCCCCTTTTTCTGTCTGGTTTCCCGTATGTATTAATATGCTTGTACAGCTCTACACTAACTTCCTGTTTTTCAGTCTGGCTGAGCACTTAGTTTGTGAGTCAAAACTGGCTTTGCTTTACAAGCCTTTATTACTAAAATGCATAAAACAATATAATCAGACAATAAGCACTAATAATATATGTTTATCTTGTAACAAAGACTAGAGGATATATTAGTTATATTAATAGAAACAAAAACTCACTCCCTACATGCGGGTTTTTTTCCCCCCTTTCTGTTTTGCTTCTTTTTCTTTTTTTCCCCTTCTTTCTGTCTCTGCAGATTCACTGTGATCCTGTGATGGGAGTGATTTCTGCCCTGAGTGATCACGCTGATGTTTGCACAGAGCAGATAATGAAGTGAATGTTTTGGCACATTGGTAACAGTAAAACAGTTTATTAGTAACGTGGGATCGTTTGTGTTCGGAGTATGAACTGAGATTCCTGAAGCTCTTGTCACACTGGCCACAGCTGAAGTTTCCTTTAATGTGTGTACGTTCATGAAGACTACGAGAACTTGTTCGTGAGAAACTTTTGTCACAGTGTCTGCCTTTGTATGGTTTCTCTCCTGTGTGGACTCTTGTGTCTTTTAAGCTGACTTGCAATGGTGAAGGACGACCCACACTGATCACAGAGGTGCTTTTTAACCCCACTGTGAATTAGTTCATGTCGTTTTAAGTCATTTGATGTGGTGAAACCTCTCCCACATTCTTGGCAGTAGTTCATTTCGTTTCTATTGTGTATACGTTGATGTTTTTTCAGATACATTTCCTTCCTTTTGTTTGGTGTGGGAATAAGAGAAAATACATCATTATTAACATGGCTTTTATTAAAACGTTTATTAAATGTGTAGTTGTAGTTATTTTTCATACACACATTGAAAATGTGCTCATGAGAGTTGGCGCTCAGTCCTTTTACGGTCATAAGCTTCGTCTGGCGTGAATGTCCAGACTGATATATTGTGTAAAGTGACTCAGAGCGCAGAAAAGTCAATGCAAACACGCTTACAGACACAAATAACAGTAGATGAAGTTCTAGGTCAGAGGTGAGAGATACATTTTGCTTGTAATTGCATTTGTGCCTGCATAGCAACAGTTGGTACAGAATGTGCTAAAGATAAGCATAAAAAGAGCACATCAACGGGAAACATCGGGAGGGTAAGACGGTTGAAATAGACATGTAGGGTAAAAATGTTGCTGATAACAGAAACTTGTCTAACTGTCACTAACTAATGCATGTTATGTTATTTGCTATATTTTAGTTGCTTAAAAACAGAAAAAAAAAGGAAAATACATGTATTAACAAATTGTTGAAGTTGATGGTATTGCACAGTGATTCCTTAACCTCCTAAGACCCGAACTCTTCCAAAGCATGCATTTTTAATTTCTCTTTGATGTTTGGGCATATTGGAGCCCGATAAATGTAAGAATATATGAGGATATTCGTTTAAAATTTTGATAGAACAGTAGCAGTATAATGTCCTCGTAAATGGATATCAGGCCCTTGAAGAGCAAAATTGAGTATTTTGGTCTAAATAACCCAAAATGTGATGTCCACATATGTGGACGGCAGGTCGTAGGAGGTTAATGTCAATTTTTTTAAAAAAAAAAAAAATTTAAAAAGCAACATGTTTACACATAGTTAATGGATTTTCTATAATTCTTTGGGTCAGGAAGCCCGGACAAGATATTCTGGACCAACACTTAGATAAAGTACAAGAACAATGGATAGTAACATTAGATTATCCAGGCTGAGCAAAGAGGTCTTTCCTTTGTGTGTCTCTTACAGAGGAACGAGCAGATACCAGACGAGGTCACGGAGGTACGAGGATGATTCGCAGCAGACAGCAAGAGTGCCATGTTTTTGCCGGAGGAAGATATGTTTTTGTCTCACTATATAATGTTGTACAGCCCGCTTGAGGGTTATCCTTTTTGTCAAGCATGCTGCTAGTTCACACTGCGGTCCACAGTGCTGTGTAAGCTTTAATTTCAACTGCCCAAGCAAATTAAATGTGCTTGGTTGTTACCAAGGGCGTAGATTTGCCTTTGGCACTGGTGGGGACGGATGATTCAACCACCGAGCCCTGCCCTGTTTCTTTTTTTATTTTTTTTCCCTTTTTGTCTTTGCTTCTTGATTAAAAAAAGGAGAAATGTAGTTGCCTACATATGCTATTCTACATGCTTTTAAACTATTTAAAATTACAATTCATAGTTTTATATGTGAATTATATAATGTTAAATTACTTAAGTATTTTAGGCTTTAGTTTACTTCAGCCATATTCCATATAAATCAGGTGTAATACAAAAATAAAAATAGAGTCACGGCAATAAAAGAATATGACTTTAAGGACTTAACAACATTACTTCAGTTATAGTACACCAACATCTCTTATACATTAGCACTAAGGGAACACTGAATGACCTGGTGTTTTTTGTCCATAAAACTACTCCTCTAAGATTACCACAAAGTAAAAGATCTCTCAGCAAAATTATACAACATTTAAGGCACTATTGCCCCGATCAAACCAGTGAGCTGGGATTTTTCATTCTAAACATGAACTACTGTTACAGCAACAGACATGGACTACTGGTGTCCCACACAACAACTCAATGTCCACTATGTGAAGGAGCCAAACACATGCCTTCTCCTCTCGTTAACTGAGATAAACTGCTGGCATATTGGTTTTACTGTCCAGTCTATCCTGGTGGACATGGCATACATCAGCATTGTTTAATCTCATTTGAGTCATTGTTAATGTTAGCCATTTTTTTAGTCTTCTGAGAGCACTGAAGCTTCTTTCAGGTTCAGTACATGCGTTTTATCCTCAGATTAAAATTATTATTACTATGTGCTTGATGTGCCTCACCTTTGGCCCTGGCTCTTCCCTTCTGACTGCACTAGGAAATAAAATAAAATAACACATTGATCCGTGCCATATAAAAAGTGGGACATGTCAATTCAAACTCTTTGTCAAATATACACTAATGAATCAATTTACATCAGCAGCCTAACGATTGTTCTGATAATAAATACTAGTTAATCTATAGCACCAAAACATCAGTCAGTCACCTGTGACCTCGCCTCTTCCCCTCTGTCCGAGCTACAACATGGCAGAGCTGCCTCTGTCACCTGATAAATAACAGTGAGACATTCCACATACATGCAGTCACACATGTGCTGCAAATACAGTCATGAACCATCAAGTCATCATCCAATTCCACCTGTGACCTTGTGTGACCATTACTCTCTGAGCTTTGTGTTGGTTCTTCTGTCACCTGACAAATAGGACATACATGACAATAAGAATAAAATGTGTAGCTGCTTCAGTGTTTCTGTCAATTTGTGCAGATCTTGACTCATTAGTAATGTTTGTAGGGTGAGTGCATTTTTAAACTGTGCAAACTGCACTACAATGTGGAATATTTGCAAAATCATGACTACCTCATGATATTTTGTCTCAAACATTAACCCTATGAATGTGTCAGTGCCATTAGGATGAAAATATTGTGTCACCAACATTTTGACATTATACATATAATTTTAACAGCCTCTGTAAACTAATATCCTGGCTTGCTCGAGGCTGCCGTTTTCTCTGACAGTTTCAATCAAAATTAGAAATGCTGCTCTGAGAGACTGCGATAACTAATAGTGCTGCCTGTTGTGCAGTTTCCAAAACACGTTATTTATGGTTACATACAATTTTAGACTGATGTGGGCCAAAGCCTAGCATAGCCTGTAACGTTATTATGACGGACACATTTTATGAGTTAACTTGGCTTTAAGTGACTTACATGTTTCTTTGAAAAATACTTTCTTATATCCAGGTTCTTCCTTTTTGTGGCATCCTCCTCTCCTCCTTGCAGGTCCTGGCAGCGCAGGCTTGCCGCTGCTAAAACTAAACAGAGCTCCCTGAAAGGCACAGCCAATCACATTGGCCATATTTGTCACATGACGTAGGACTCCAGTAGAAAACGTAATTTAACTCTTTCTGCACCGCTGGGTGAATGAGACGCTGACAGATCGTTTTTCTTTCTATCGGGTTTGGTTTTTTTACTCGAAGAAATCAAATTATTGGTGGGGACAATTTAATAATCGCTGGATATTGTTGGGGACATGTCCCTTCCGTCCATGCCAGATCTTGGTTGTTACTTCCCCATCCCACACTTCCAACACCTTCATCTCTGTTTCATTAGTTTTTGTTAACATCTTCCTGTGCATCACTTTACAGCAGCCAGACTCATTAAAATGAGACTTTGTAGGAGTTCACTTCCTCTCATGCGTACATCCACAGCCGCTGGCCAATAAAGTTTATTGTGACCCTGATACTGCAGCAGATCGCTCTCATCCATTTCCTGTTATCACTTCAAATAGAAATGAGGCTGTAGAGGTTTGGTGCATGCAGAAAAACAGCTGCAGGGACAATGAAAAGACGTTTCTGCTCCAACTTTCTGCCAGCAAACGCTCAACTTCTCCCAGCATGCTGAGCTAATAATTAGTTGGTGTTTTTCTCCAAACACTCTCTCACTCTTCTCTCAACGTGTTCACAATAAACTGTGAACAGACACCGAGGAGAGCAGCAGAAGACCTCATTCAGGAGCTAAACTTAACATGAACTGAACTCACAGTAAAGTTAGCTCGGTGCTTACCTTTAGATGAGCCCACAAACCGAGAGAAACTCCGTGATGAAGCTGGAACTCTTTCCAAACACAGGAAACATTTCGGAGCAGAGACCCACGTGGTTCACGCTGATCTCAGCTACGATCCAGGAGACAAGGGTGGGCAGATCGATGCAGATATCGATCCAGACGTTGGTAATGGTATATGATCGATAGTGATGTGTACTGTGTGTCGAAGCTTCGATACCTGTGTCGGGTAATCTCGGGGGAGTTTTTGTGAAGGCTTGCTTTGATTACGTATGCAGTGACGTTCGAGGCCTCGCGCGCAGTCGGTACCACGTGACTGATTCAGGAACTGGCTCGCCGGTTCGCGCCAGATTCGAAATAAAATGTAGAATAAATGTAGAAGAATAAAATAAAATTCTTCGAACCATCTGTCGACTAGTTGGATGGAAAGCTTCAGTTCATCACGAGGCTTCATCTCACCATCACTAATGACCGATACTTTAGTTAGTTTCTCTCCTGTAGGTTCACTACTTTACCCTTTGTGGATGAAAAAGCAACTCTGTCTGTGCGAACACCTCTTCTAATGCGGCAGACTCACTTTGGTCCGGCCCCTTCTTCCTACCCCGCTGTGACTTCGTATTGTGTGGTCACGTGACTCCGCTACACACAGAAAACGCATGTGGAGATATTTTATGACTGTAAATGAAAATGCTGGAGAACAGATGGAAGGCATGTCAGCACCTAAAGACACAGGGGACCACAACAAGCTGTAGAGTTCAGCTTTCGGGCTTTCAGATTGTTTGTTTGCAGGGTTGGAAAATAGGCAGCATAGTGGCTCAGGCCTGACAGGAGGAATGTAGGAGCTTTTGCAACCCTAGCCTCTTCCTGTGAGCAGTTTGCATGTTCTGCTTTTATTTCTGGGTTGTTCTCCGGGCACTTTTTCAGCTATCCAAAAGATCTTACAGTCCTTCTTTAATTAGCATTTTGTCCACATGTAGTGACTGTATTACTCATGTTACATGCAGCTGCAATTCACAGACATTTCCTGAACACCTCATATGGAAGCGAATAAGAGACGTGACATGAACAAAATACAAGAAAAACCCATCCAAATTACTTCATTCTCAGTTAAAAGCCTGTGAAGAGCAAAAGTGGTTCCTTTCCTTCTCACTAGAAAGGATGCAGAATTATATTGTGCAGCTGACATCACCTCATTATAATATACTATTATTTTGTATTTTTTCACACCCCAGATAAAGGCTTTGGACGAATTTACACTTCACACATTTTAATATCAAACTTTGTGTTTCTGTACACCTTGGACATTATAACCTGACACTGATCAGTGCTGAATGTGTCCATACAGTACAGGGGATAATCTTTTAGGATGGAACAGCTTTCAGATTTTTTTATTCGCAGAAAGGATAAAAGTTGTCTCTTTCTACTTTAAGAGAGGGGAACTCACTGATGCAAGTACACTCTGGATCTGTGTGATCAGGCTGTCATGAATACTGAGCTCCTGCTCTTTGTGTTGCAGGTGTGACCTCGGCATGTGAGAAGTCCTGTGTTTAAATCCCAGATGACCAAATCTGCAGTGCACATTTCGGTGCTTTATTTGGGTGCTTTTTTTTTACTGAGATGTCATACACTTTGGATTCTAGCCAATCATTTTACCTTTGCAAGCGTAGTAGGCGGGCCCAGGTACGTACGTTCTTTTAGAGCAGAGCTACAGATTAAAAATGCCCAAGGCGAAGCGGTCAAAAGTCTGGCTGTACTTCACAGCAAAATATGCAAACTCAGCTGCTTGCAACAAGTGCTTTAAGCTGATACTGTAATACTGTGCAAAGGAGGTAACACCTTGAATCCGATGAAACACCTGCCGACGTATAGCATTTTGTTAAAAGCCGAGAAATGCGCCGTATTTGATAGCTTGCTGCGAGACCTCACACCGTGCACATCTACTGCGGGTGTGGTGCCTGTTATCGGACCCGGAGTTAGCAACATCCCAAAAACCCGAAGAGGAGAGTCCTGGCCCCTAGCCCTGCCAGTGTAGCAGAAATGATGACGGATGATGATGGCAGCAGCAGCCGTTCTTCTCTGAGTGAGTAGCTTAATGTTGTTCGTGTGTAATTTACGTTGAGTAGGCTAACCACGTTATTACATTAATGCATGTAAGGTGAACTAGCAAACACTGTCGTAGTTACATGCGGCTGTCTTCTTGTTTGATGGCAGATACTCCCTTCACCCTGGCCAAAAAAGCTAAAATGACCAAAGAAAAAGTTGAAAACAGTTAAACATGAGAGGTTTTTGGACAAAGTTTGTGTTTTTTCCATTGATTAAGCACTGCTTCCAGCCACGAGTGATACCATATATGCCCTATAGCTGCAGAAAACGCTAACATTGTTATCTTTTTACAAAAAAAAACAGCTGAACATGAGAGGTTTTTGGACAAAGTGTGTGTTCTCCATTCTTTAATAAGCACCGGTTCGAGTACCGTTTAAGCACCGGCACCGTTTCAAAAGTACCGGTTTGGTACTGGTATCGGATAAAACCTAAACGATACCCATCCCTACTGAAGACAGTCTTTAACATTGTCCCAACTTCCCTTAAGTACAGTTGCTGCAGATGTGGGCTGGATATGCTCATCTCTCCTGGTGTCCTGCAAGGAAACAACCACATTCTTTAGAATAAAAAGTTATATTTAGTCTACTTATTTCATTTATCTGCGGCCAGGTTTTAGGAGAAGCAGCCTAAGCAGAGAACTCCAGACCTCCCTCTCCACAGCCACCTCCTCCAGCTTATCCAGGGGAACTCCATCAGATCCTGGGTCTGATCCAGGGCCTCCTCCTGGTTGAACACAGCCAGTACACCTCACCTGGGAGACGCCCAGGAGGAATCCTTGTCACATGCCAGATCTACTTTAACTGGCTCCTTTCAATGTGGAAGAGAGAAAAAAAAACAACAGTCATATGACCTCCGATGAGCACGTGCTTTGGCAACAGTGGGAAGGAAAAACTCCCTTTTAAAAGGAAGAATCCTCCAGTAGAACCAGGCTGAGGGAGCACTAGCCATCTGCCAGATCCACTGATAGTGGTCTTCTTACTATTCCACAGACCTGTTTGAAAACAAAGGGGGATTGCGGTTTTCAAACTCTAGTTCCAATACCGTTTACCTCCCTCGCTACCCACCATCACCTCTGTGGCTTCTTTTAAAAAACAGCTTAAAACACATCTGTTTAGACAGGCATTTGGGTAATGTTCACGTGTAATATGTGGTTTTATTTCATATGCTTTTATATTCTCATGTGAAGCACTGTGTTATATTCAAAAAGTGCTATATGAAAAAATTTTACTTACTTACTAATAAGTAATGATTCAATGCAGAGAGGTGTATAAACACATAGTGAGTGAGAAAGGTGACTGAAGAAGAAATATTCAATGCATCATGGGAATCCCCCAGAAACATGCACCTATTGCAGCATAACTAAGGGAGGATTCAGGGTCACCTGGTCCAGCCCTAACTATATGCTTTAGCAAAAAGGAAAGTTTTAAGCCTAATCTTAAAAGTAGAGATAGTGTCTGTCTCCCGAATCCAAACTGGAAGCTGGTTCCACAGAAGAGGGGCCTGAAAAGATTCAACATTCAAGGTCTTTATTGTCAATACAACAATATACACAGTATACAGCATATCGAAATGCCGTTTCACCCCAAGCCCCCCATGGTGCATTTATATGAATATAAAAAACATATCTCCAAGAGATATAAAACTAGAAATTGCAAATAAATAATAACTTACTAATTTTGAATAAAATTAAAAAGATAAAAGGGTGCTACTACTAACTACATCTATGTACAATAAACAAAGACAGGACAAGAGATAATACAAACTGATGATGTGCAATTACAGTAAAGTGAGATGTTGATATTGAAGACCAGGTTCAATTTATGGTCAGGATATTGTAGACAAGACAAGACGAAGACATGTGCAAGATGTAAAATGTGCAAATATAGCTGAATGTAGATGTGTTCAGTAACCATGTGACTGAGGTGTGTAAATAAGCAGATTGTTCCAAGGTCCAGTTTGTAGTGCATTTGTGGAAGTTTGTGTTGTTATTGAGTATTTTGGTGAGTACTATAAGAGTGTCTGTAAAAGTGTTTATGTTCATCAGTCCTTTGGTGGTAGTGAGTTGAGGCCTCTGACTGATTGGGGGGAAAGCTGGGGGGAAACTGAAAGCTCTGCCTCCCATTTTACTTTTAGATACTCTAGGAACAACAAGTAAGCCTGCAGTGCGAGAGCGAAGTGCTCTAGTGGGGTGATATTGTACTATAAGGTCATTAAGATAAGATGGGGCTTGATTATTTAGGACCTTGTATGTGAGGAGCAGGATTTTGAATTCAATTTTGGATTTAACAGGGAGCCAATGAAGGGAAGCCAAAACAGGAGAAATATGCTCTCTCTTTCTAGTCCCCGTCAGTACTCTTGCTGCAGCATTTTGGATTAACTGAAGGCTTTTCAGGGAGTTTTTAGGACACCCTGATAATAATGGATTACAGTAGTCCAGCCTGGAAGTAACACATGCATTAACTAGTTCTTCAGTATCACTCTAAGACAGGATATTTGTTGTTACCAACTTAAGACCATGCAAGCCAGGGGTCCGTTCTTCGTACCTCGCTAAGTAAGTTAGCCGGATTTGATTGTTGACGATTTCGCGTGATCTTGGATCATTCGGTTCTCCGAAGCTCATCCGGGACTTGCTGTCATAGCAACAGATCCGTAAGCGTAAACCTGCTTGGGAGCAGGCTTACTTTATGTAAACAGGATTAGATGCACCACTCAGGTATGTCCGCTTCAGTTATACGAAAGCAACAGTGATATTTCTCCACTGTTTTCCCATAAATAAATATTATCAGTGTAACTAAAGATAATGCAGTATTTGATTCTTTTATTGATTTCATACAGATACATACAGGTCATTTCCTAAAAAAAAGGGAAATGTACTATTAATCATTCTATGTCATGTATTTGATTATTTCAGATGTAATTCATATTTTAGAGTAGTAATAGTAAATTACTTCATGTAATCAAGATGAGAGACCACGGCTATAAAAGCGAAGGTGGATTTGGGAAGTCTGTCGCAGCCATGTCCTGTCCGTTTGTACGCGAGCAACCCATTGCGGAAGGTGCAAGATTACAGTTTTTCTCGATTGCTTAAACACTATAACCAGGCCTCTAAACTAAAATTTCAAAACCATAAACGCTATTGGTCAAAAAGCTCACCCATTTCCCTGAACTATAAACACTATTCCCTGCTTTGACACATGACTCAAATTTGGTGAACTGGTACTGCAAAACTCTACACACAAATCCCTACATTTTACAGTGCTTACACCATGTAGTCATGTAGAAAGCACTAGCATGCAATAATGTTAACGTAAGTCAGCATAGCTTGAGCCCAGTTAGCACACAATTAACCAGGTGGAAACACTAGGAGTCAAAATTTAGCACACACCAATCAGAACCTGCGATGGATAGATAAAAGGGCCAAAGTCAGCTCATTCAGGTTTGAAACAATGGATCCAAAGAGATGCAAAGGAAGAGGACGTGGTGGAGAAAGAGGACGTGGTGAAGGAGGAGGACGTGGTGGAGAAAGAGGACGTGGTGAAGGAGGAGGACGTGGTGGAGAAAGAGGACATGGTGAAAGAGGAGGACGTGGTGGAGAAAGAGGACGTGGTGAAGGAGGAGGACGTGGTGAAAGAGGAGGACGTGGTGGAGAAAGAGGACGTGGTGAAGGAGGAGGACGTGGTGGAAGAGGAGGAGGAGGTGGTGAAGGAGGTGGAGGTGGAGAACGACGGCGACAAGGAAGGGGAAGAGCAAGGGCACGAAGACAGTCAGTCTCGGATGAAATTCGAGCCACTTTAGTTGACCATGTCCTTGTCCATGGGATGACTATGAGGGAGGCTGGGCAACGAGTACAACCAAATTTGAGTCGCTTCACTGTTGCCTCCATCATCAGAACCTTCAGGGAGGAAAACAGGTAGGTGTACTTGCAGTAAGACTGCTTTGTACAGTAACGTTACTGAATTTATGTGTCTTGAGTTTCAGTATGTTTCCATTATTTTCCTGTAAAATGAATGTGTGACAGTTACAGTAATGAGTGCTTCTATTTTTGTAGGACACAGAGACGACCACCTGGTGGAGGCAGGTTAAGGCTTTTGTCGGAGGAGCAAGAGAGGGAACTTGTAAACATGGTAATTGCAAATAATGTAATCCGCCTGCAAGAGATTCAAAGGAGAGTGATTGAGGATGATCATCTTTTTCGAGGCATAAATGCCATCAGCCTCTCCACAATTGACCGCATCCTCCGAAAGAATCAATTCCGGATGAAACAGGCATACCGAGTCCCTTTCGAACGAAACTCTGACAGAGTGAAAAACCAACGTGTGGAATATGTTCAGGTATGAGTTTTGATACTGTATAAGGTATTGTGTACCATCACAGCATGGCAGTTTATGCTGCCATTTCAGCACTCTTGAACTTTGGTTCAGGGTACCGATTGACGCTACTGTGTTATGTGTTTTGCAGAGAATCTTTGAGATTGAAGGACGGCCTGTTCCCCATGAAATGATCTTTGTGGATGAGGCAGGTTTTAACCTGACCAAAAGAAGGAAAAGGGGGAGGAACATAATTGGCCATCGGGCTATTGTAAATGTCCCTGGTCAGCGTGGGGGGAATGTCACTATGTGCGCAGCCATCAGCCAACGAGGGGTACTCCACCGCCATGCCGTACTAGGACCCTATAACACTATGCTTCTCCTTGCTTTTCTTGATGGTTTAAGACAACATATGTTCCAGCTGGACTACAGGGAACCAGCACAGCCAGAGCAGCCTCACTACGTTGTTGTGTGGGATAACGTCAGCTTCCATCGCGCTGCTCTGGTTCGTGACTGGTTTACCAATAACCCAAGGTTTTCTAATATCTTTCTGCCTGCATACTCCCCCTTTCTAAACCCGATAGAGGAGTTATTTTCGGCATGGCGGTGGAAAGTGTATGACCGAGAACCTTATGTCCGTGTTCACCTCCTTCAGGCCATGGAAGAGGCCTGCCTAGACATATCAGTAGATGCATGCCAGGGGTGGATCAGGCATGCAAGAGGATTTTACCCCCGCTGCCTGGCTGGGGCCAATATAGCCTGTGATGTGGATGAGATTCTCTGGCCTGACCCAGACCAAAGACAAGATGCTGTGGTGGGATAATGTTTCTGGTGTGTGTTGTACTGTATAGTACATGAATGACAATGTGCCACTGTACATACATTGGTTGCGTCTTTTGTGTTTATCATGTGACAAGGGTTTTGAAGGGGAGAACCATAAGCAACCTAATTGTTTTGGAACTATTCTTTTGAATTAATTGTACCAGTGTGCAAAACTCTGTTGTAGTGTGTGTGTTTTTGAGGGCTTGTGTTTGATGTCTGAGGGCAAAGTTCGGTTTTTCAGCAGGAGTGAATAGTTTTGGGTGTAGAGCTTCATTTTGACCTGGAAATAGGATGTTTGGGGAATTGAGTGAGATGTTATGGATTTGTGTTTACTGTTGTGCGGATATGAGGCGTAGTTTCAAGAAATGTGTTTTAGCAATCGAGAAAAACTGTAATAAGGAGAGTTTTCAGAATTCAGCGTATATTGCGGGATAGACAGGATCCTTTAGCTCAGTGCGACAGTGTGCTCATAGAGAGATATCGCTTTTTTTGTTATTTACTTAACACTCTCTCTCTCTCTCTCTCTCTCTCTCTCTCTCTCTCTCTCTCTACATATATATATATATATATATATATATATATATATATATATATATTAGGGGTGCAACGATACTCGTATCGATATTGAACCGTTCGATACAGTGCTTTCGGTTCGGTCCGCATGTGTATCGAACAATACAACATTTTTAATTTATTTTATCAACTTTCCTTCTGACGATGCTGTCTGTGTTGAGAGCTCAGTGGATCTGCGTTCGACTACTCCGCCTAGGCTGCACTGTCGAGCGCAGATCCACTGAGCGCAGCGCAAGCTAGCAAGACAGAAGTTAAGCTCATTGCAACATGGCAAATTGAACCTCCCCCGCCCGCATTCAGATCTGGCTTTTGGAACTATTTTGGTCTTCATGTGAAGTATGACCCTGAAGGTAAGCGCGTCATGGACAAAAGTAAAACAGTATGTCGGATGTGCCACGCAATGCTCAATTACATGGGTGGGAACTACTGCGTTAGCGCAGTTTGCTCGTTAATGTGTTGACTCCGTCCAGCCCCAAGCACGGGTCGATCCGCGGTAGCTCGTTAACAGAGATTTGCCGTGTTGTGGTGTTAACGTCATTTCAGATTAACGCTGACAGCACTAGTGGGAACACAACGAATATGACTGCACATTTACGCCGACATCATCCTAGTGCAAAGACAAGTGGAAGCAGACAAAAACAACAAGCACGCATGCTACAAACTTTACCCGAGTCATTTAGACAGCCGTTAGCACATGATTCTCCTTATGGGGACCTGATATGTTTAATATGCTGCTGAGAATATACCCCAGAAGAAGCGTATAGTATAGCTTTTATTTTGGAAACTCTCTTTTCCAAAGATGAGGGATTTCTCCATCAGATTTATTTTTTTATTACTTTGTTGTTTCAGCAACATTACATTTAAAAACTGTACTTTTGAGTTAAAATATATATTTATAATTTTAATAAATGACAAATTAAAGAAGCATGAACATTTTTTTGTATCGAAAAAATATCGAACCGTGTCACCAAAGTACCGAACCGAACCGTGAATTTTGTGTATTGTTGCACCCCTAATATATATATATATATATATATATATATATATATATATATATATATATATATAGATAGATAGATAGATAGATAGATAGATAGATAGATAGATAGATAGATAGATAGATCTCCCAACTTACTGTGCATGCTTCAGTCACCCCTCGCATGGGAACAGGTAAAAGTGATAGAGTGTTATGTAAAACTACACACAAAAAAACCCACAATGTCAATAAATGTCACGGTACAAAAAGCCGGGGCGTGACGAGGGGGTGCAGGACCACCACCTGTCTTTATTTGCTCTGCCCTTTTCTTGGTTGCTGTTATAAACAAACAAACAGATTATTGCAGGGTCTCTTTTCAAGAGACTAAAAGCAATATAAGTGATAAATATTACCATTCTGTAGAATATTCTTATATTTCACTTTTACTTGTTCCCATGTTCTAGTGGGTCCTGTTGTGGCTCTAATGTGAAAGAGGATATGATGTAATATAATATAATGTGATATAATATAATATCACATGATATAATGTAATATCATGGATCACTTACGAGTTTAATTTGTCAGCAACTTTCTGCCAGCCCTCTCTCCTTGCTTTTGCAGCCTTTGCAGTGTTCCCCTGCGTTTTAATTAAACTCTGAAACTCCTGAAATCCCTCAATCAAGAGTTCTTGCTCTGCTGCCGTGAAATACTGAGCGCGCTCCTTCGACATCTTCGCCGACCAATCACAGGGTTGCCGATCAATGTTTCTACTATCGATGCGTAGCCCCTTTTAAGCCACCCAGTGATCTCAGATTACTTCATCCAGCTATACTAATCGTCAACAACAGGTGTGTTCGGAGAACCGGATTAGCGAGCTCAAAGTTAGCGCGATGATTTGATCTTGGATGTGTCATTTGATCTTGGATGTAGTAAGCGAGGTACGAAGAACGGACCCCAGGTCTCCACGGCTCTACTCAGTCCATACTCCCCATGTGTGGGGTTAGGTAGTCGTCAGTGCGAGCCCGTTACAATGGTACGGTTTCTCTCAGAACAGCTACGCAAGCAGCATGTAATGGCTGCCACACTATACTCTACTCTACTATACTACAATAGTAGGACAACACCCCCTAGCAGTGCCATATCACCATAAGGGTTGTTACAGTTTGTAGCAACAACTGTGTGAACAGTGTCAGAATAAAATGTGCTGAAAAGCATAGACATGTGGTTGGGTCTGTTGGGTCTGTCATGGGTTTTGCAAAGTACAGGGAGGAGGTAGCACTTTGATCGGCTGTTTTCACCCACTATTTTTTACACTAGGGATGTGTATATATGTGCGTCTGGGTGCGCAAATATGATTATATTATAGTGTTAGTTAAATTAAATATTGGAAAGTGGGTGGGATTAAATAAGATTATGCTTCTTCCTACTCCTTTTTGAACATTCATTCATTTCTTTTGCTTTCTTTGTTTCTCTCTTTTTTCTCTGTTGTTGTTTTACTATTTTAACATGTTCAAAATAAAGATAAAATACCAGCTGTATACTGTCTATTATAAAGACAGTTCATATTCCTATTGTAACGGCTGGGGCAGCAGTCGTGTGGAGATGGGAAGAAGGATTCAAGAAGCAGACAGCTGCGGTGATGTGAATGAGTTTATTTACAGTGTGCAAAACGTAACAAAAGCAAGGGCTGAACCAAGCATAAACCTATACTGGGTGAACTAATAAACAACTCTGAAAACACAAGGACACTGGAGGACACACGGAAGGGCACGGAGAAGGCAGTGCAGAGAGATGAGGAGATGACCGAAATACACAGGTTAACATATTGTTGCACGGAGTAACACAGACGACGCGACGACGAACACAAGCAGACACACACTATAAATACACAGAGGGACACTGGGAAATCACACACAGGTGGGAGACATGGCTGGACCTGATTAACCTGACAAGACAGGGGGAACACTAACACCAGGAACCAGCAGAGGGAGCAGAAACCCAGCATCCACAACCCCAAACACAAACCATCCCAAAACAGTCCACAGATAATAATAATAATAATAAAAATAAATACACCAAACACAAAATCACTGAGGACCATGACACCTATGTACTAATATTATATTATGATTATATTAATATAGCACAAAGTTTTGTAATCTTTGCACAAAAGTATCTGGTAGAAACTTTGAGTACATTTCAGAGCCGATAGTACTTTCACTTTTACTTAAAGATGTTGAATCAGTACTTCACAGTATTTCTCTAAGATTGTGTCTGATAATTGTCACAAACCTCATATTTTATTCAGCATTATTAACTCTCCACCTACTGCTGCTCCCCACGTAGCATTGAAAGCAACATGTGAAAACTTAATGAAATTCTTCATTAATAGGATTGCAGATATCAGGTCTCATATTATCCTTCCTACTACCGACCGATCTGTTCATACACCAGCTTCAGTTGCTTTTGACCATTTTGAGCCCGTGTCCTTTACATTACTGAGTGAAGTAGTCAGCAACTTGAAACACACAAGATGTACTCTGGACATTATCCCATCTCATTTATTGAAAGATGTTTTTGACATTGTGGGTATGAATTTACTGTCTATTGTCAGTAGCAGTCTTCAGTCTGGGTGTGTCCCTGCTGACTTCAAACATGCTGTGGTGGAACCTATTCTTAAAAACATAACCTGGACCCAGCAGTTTTATCCAACTACAGACCAATTTCTAAATTACCTTTTCTTTCTAAAGTCCTAAAGAAAGTTGTCCCTCTTCAGCTCCAGACCTTTCTAGATAAAAATGGCATTAGTGAAGTATTTCAGTCTGGTTTTAAAACGCACCACAACACTGAAACTGCTCTTTTAAAAGTTTTTAATGACCTTTTAACTTTTACTGACTTGGGAGATTCTGCCATTTTAATACTGTTAGACCTCAGTGGTGCATTTGATACCGTAGATCATGGGATTCTTATCTCTCGGCTTGAGCACTGTGTCAGAATCAAAGGCTGCTTTGGAGTGGTTTAAATCTTACCTGTCCAACCAAAGTTTTTCTGTTAGATTGGGGGGATACATCATCCTCAAAAGCTTCACTTTCTTGTGAGGTCCTCAAGGGGTCCATTCTTGGTCCAGTTCTCTTTTCTATTTATATGCTCCCTATGGGTTCAATTTTTAAAAAACATGGGATCTCATTCCATTGCTATGCAGACGACTCACAGATTTACCTGCCACTGAAACGTAAATCTGTGAGTCCTCTGAAGGGTTCGCTAGATTGTTTGGAGGATGTTAAGGATAGCATGGATGGCTTTAAACTTCCTTAACCTAAATGAACAGAAAACAGAGGTGATTGTGTTTGGTCCCTGTGACCACTGTGACTTTGGCCCTTTAGAAATTTGTAATTAAAAAAACCCTTTGCAAGGAACCAAGGAGTGTTTTTTGACTCTAATCTAACGTTTGATAAACAGATTAATGCTGTAATCAAGTCCAGTTTCTTCCGTCTTCGATGACTTGCTAAAGTAAAGCCATTTCTCTGTTTTAGAGACTTTGTGAGAGCTATCCATGTCTTCATTTGATCTCGCCTTGACTACTGTAATAGCCTTTACTCTGGTGTTAGTCTGTCATCAGTTAGCTGTCTACAGCTGGTCCAAAATGCTGCAGCAAGGTTACTAACTGGCACACGAAAGCAAGACCACATATCCCCCATACTGGCATCATTACACTGGCTGCCAGTTAGTTTTAGAATTAATTGTAAGATTTGATTATTTGTTTTTAAGGCATTACACGGGTTAGCACCGCCATAACTGTCTGATCTTTTAAATTGGTACACTCCTGTAAGATCACTGAGGTCTGCGGATCAGTTGCCCCTGGTTGTCCCGAGGTCCAGATTAAAGCACAGAGGAGATCGGACCTTTGCTGTAACTGCTCCTAAGCTCCCTTCACATCAGGACTTCCCCAACATTGGACACTTTTAAAACCCGTCTGAAAACCCACTTTTATTCCTTGACTTTTAAATCAGAATGAGCTTGTATTACTTTTATTTATCTTATTTCTCACTCAAATCTTCTAATTTTATGATTCTTTTTCTTAACTCTTATCATGTCTCCCGATGTATTTATTTCTTTTAATTATCTTAATTGTACAGCACATTGGTCAATGGTAGTTGTTTTAAATCTGCTATATAAATACATTTGACTATAACTTTGACTACACAGTACTTTAAATATTTACTGAAGTATGTTTTTATCCTTCTTAAGTGGAAGTATATCTGTACTTTTTCTTAAGTAAAAAATGTCTGTATTTTGCCACCTCTGTTGACAGGAGGTCACACAAACGCACCCCCAAACACACACATACACACGTATGCACACACACATACACATTCTCGCACATGCATACACGTGCTTACATGTGCACACACATACACACATAGTGCCTTATCTTTTATAACCATGGGGGGGTTTATGATGGGAGGGGCTTGTGTGTATTGTAACTGTGTTTTCAATAAAAAGGCAGCAAGCGGAGGCCTGAGTTGAGGTCAGTCTGTGGTAGGATTCAGAGTGCTTGTCTGAGACACTGACCGGGACCTCCCTTGCTAGCAAGTAAAAGATGTTCTGTCTTGTTTCTTTCGTTAACGAGAATAAGTTTCTAAACCAGCGGGGCCTGTGGAAGCGCAGACCCAACAGCAATAAACTTCATTTCACTTCTCAAATATCACTGTGTGTCTCCTATATGATATATTTAACTGACATTTTTTATTGTAACAACCAACGATTTATACAGGAAAATAATGACTATTAACAAGGTTGCCCAAACTTTTGCATCCCATTGTATCAGTATATAATATGAAATATAAAAGGCCATGGAGAGCGCTTTTTATTTTTTCAATACAATACAAATTTCACAAAATCACTGAATATACCATAAAATCTCAAGTTTTTATCTCAGCCAATTCTGCTCCAGTGATGTGGGTAAAGATAATAAAATACACAATTTTATTAATTAATGCTTCAAAATCATCAGTCAAAGGTTTCCACTGGATCATCTCCAAACATTAAAGCATTATTTTGGTCATTGGGGGACAAGAGCGAGTGACTTCACACTAAAGCTTGTTATGTGAAGGCTGTGTGCAGGCAGGAAAAGGACCCAAAGCGCAGACTCCGGAGACAAACGTGAACTCAGACAGCTTTAATGCTGAACTCTAAAAAGGTAATAAAACCGAGAATCCAAAATAAACTTACACAGACAGACAGAACACACAGCAAGATAAGGGAAGATCACAACACGGACAGATGAAAACACAGGGCTTATATACACAGAGGGAGCAATCAGGGAATGAGAGACAGGAGGGAAACACAGCTGAGACAAATCAGGGCTGACGAGACAAAGGAAGCAAAATCAGACGCATTAACATGAGACACGGACTTTCAAAGTAAAACAGGAAACATAACACAGAGACGCAGACTTGACACGGGGATACAGCAGACGAGGGAGACAGCAACTATGGATCACAGACAGAAAAACCAGAACACTAAAACCCACACAGAAAACGTAAACTAAGAATAATCCTATAACCCATAAGGCAAAGCTAGAATATAAAGAAATAAACAAAATCAAAGAACCAAAAACACAAAACACTGCGTCGACGACCCAGGCACCCTAACAAAGCTAACACATATCCATAAATATTTCTGCTTAAGGAACAAAACATTAATGTAGTTAGTCTTACACTTTATTCCCAAATCTGCTCTGTGTTCCATTTCTAATTCAAGTTCTCTTTCTAATGTGTTGTACAAACATCTAATTTAAATATTTACCACACACAGTGATCTCATCCCACCCATCATGAAACTAAATTAATTAGTACGACAGATTTAATCCCCATTGATCTTTTAAGGCAGCAGACTTAGTATACATGGTAAATGGACTGGTTCTTATGTAGCGCTTTTCTACTCTATCTAAGCACTCAAAGCGCTTTACACAACTTGTACATTCACACAAGCATTTTTTTTTTTTATACACTGTTTCTAAGTGCTTCTTATCAAACATTCACATGCACTCATACTCTGATGGATGCATTGGAGAGCAACATGGGGTTAGTATCTTGCCCAAGGATATTTGGCATGCAGACTGTGATCGAACCAACAAGCTTACGGTTAGTAGCTGACCTGCTCTACCACCTGAGCTACAGCCACCCCATAACTGAGAATCGACTCTGCAAGGCGCTGTTTCAGGTCCTTTAGCCATACAGACAATACCCCATACATCCTACTACTTACTAACAGCAGTGGTGAACGAAAAACAGTATTTCAAAACATCTCCATGGAAAATAGATATACATGTCAATTTTTCTTTAAATTCTAATGAATTAATACATTTTCAAATGAAAACACTTGAGTTCATCTAAAAAAACTACTCATAAAACTCGTACGTAGCACCAGTAAGCTCGTCACGTCCCTGTCATCTTGCCAAACATATTAATCACCAATGGCAAGAAAGAAGCCTCTCTGAGCTTTTTCTGTATGTTTGCATTTAATGAATTAAACCTCCAGAATAAACCACTTAAAATATAAATAATCCCAACCATAAAAAGAGAAATGTGTTTTTAATGATTCAGTGTCTCCTTCATGGTTCAGACTGTGTGTTGCTTTTTCACATGTGTTCAAAGTTCAGAGCCCATCAGCTGCAGAATGTAAAGTTTGGAAATAATCCACCTCATCAGAGGTTTACTACTAACAGACCACACAGCTCATCATTCACTCTGCTCTCTTCAGATTATTATGTCTAGAAGAGCAAAGTATGACCATCAACACAACTTTGTTTTCAGTTTAGTGTTTCCTTGCCTTTGGTTCATTGTGCATGTTAATGCTGTGAACAGGAAGGGAGATGGTACAGTTTGACTTCCTTCTTCTGCCTGCAGACCACAGCAGAAAGGATTCTTTAGTCCACGTCCTTCACATTTGTAAGTAGAATTATTTATTGACGTGTCTGATTCCTGGATACATTATTTACCTGCTGACATGTTTTAGTGTCTCTGAAGTCACACATACAGCTCAGAGGAGCAACCATGAGTTTAACTGTATCAGTGAGAGGATGTGTTTACTACTATCTCACTCACATTTGCAGTTGCTATCATCTGTGCAACGTTTCCCTGCTTGCTAGTTCCATGGTAGCTTTTCCATGTAACAACACTGTGCTTATGTGTTTGTGCCATCTCATGCTTGCCAAAGATGACTAAAGTTTTCTTCCAGTTCTTGCAACCGCTACTGACCAAACTATCATGTTTGATGTTTTTGCCAAACACTCTACATGGGAAGCAGAAAGCTGCATTCTGGTTGACTGAATATTCTAACCAGTTGTGCTTTTCAAACCAGCTGTGGTGAAATGCTCGCTTCTGTGTACCAAAACAGTCATCTGGATAGCTCTTCAGCTTCAGCTGTCTGGGCCCTGTGTCTTTGTCACCACAATCAAACCCTGTAGTAGAATGAGTTGCTGCAGCTGCTTCATCATTTTCCCTCTCTTGGCCTGTTTGCTCTCCTCTCTCTCTAATAACTTGATCTTCCTCTGCCTCTCCATCCATTTGCTGCAGCTCCTCTGTCTCTCCTTGCTCTCTCTGACTTAAACTTGCCTGTTGACCTTTTTCTCCCTCAGCCTCTCCTTCTGCCTGACCATTCAAGATACATTCAAACATACTGAATTGATAACTGATACAACATAGAGGCTAATGTCATGACTTTTGCTCACACACCACAGTAATTTGTTGCTCCAAATATTTTGAAGTTACACAGATTACATTTTGGGCACATGTGACTAAAATGGTTGCAATTTAAAGCCCTGAAAAATATTACTAAATGACTTGAATTGAAGTCATATTAAAATAGATCCCTCACAAATATGTGAGTCAGGCTAATTTGACTTATATATATCTCTTTGCTCTCTCCACTTTCTAATCTTGACTCTCCTAAATAAGAGCTCAAGTTGTACCATGACTGAAATGTTTCATATTTCATATCCATATTGAGTTCCATTAAATTCTAATCAGACTGTCTGCATCACAGATGACTCCATCCTGTGAAATCCTTGACTCGCCTCTCCAGCAGAGGTCTCTCCCCTCTCACTCTCTGTGCTCCTCTGCCCTGACTCCTACAGGTTAATAGGGATGGAGGAGTGATTATTATCATTTCCACTGTTGATAACCACACCTGAATGAGCCCTCTGCTAGACTGGTGACTCGTCCAGGGTGCACCTTACCCCTCGACCTGTGCAAGCTGAGATAGACTCTAGCTTTCACCCCTGCAGTGCTAAATTGTATAAGTAGAAGAAAATGGATGAATGGTAAGAAAGTAAATTAAAACACAGTGAGTTTAAGTGGTACTTAGTATATACAGTAGGAGTGTGGATTACATCATCACTGCTTTTAGTTTTACAAACTGAGGCAGGATCTAAAACACTTCTGTTTCTGTTGTTCCGTCCTCGGTTTATTCTACGTTTATCTGTAGCCAACTGGCTTTTTTCTGTGTGACTGTTTGGAGAAATAAAACACTGACTACAATAAAAACATCACATGTTTGTGGAACAGCACATACGTGTCTTATGACACTACATGCATGATACATGCTCAATATAAATCTTGCCACCGGTAAGGATCTCAGTCACAAAGAGAAATCCTCAACACATAATACTCACAATGCATGAATCACATCTGTCATCATGTGCACCAAAAAGAGATTAATACTGTGTTTCTCAGTTCTTGCAGCACTTCCTGTCACCTAAAGTCTGTTGACGTCTCCAGACCAGCCCTAAAGAAGTGCTGCCTGATCTTTGAAATTGAATACACTGTGAGTGTGTGAATAAATCAAATTACTGTCAAGCCCCCGAGATAAAATCATATATGCTCTATCTCCGTTTGTAGTTTAATTAGAAATCAGAGCTAATATTCTACCGAAAGCTTAGGGGCAGCCATTGCACCCTCCCAAATAGTTAGTTATCTGCAGAGTGGGCTTGTAGTCTGTGATGGTTTGTATTCCTTGCCACTGCCTCTGAGTATCTCTGCTATCACTGAAGCCTTGCAAAATCCTCCTGGAGTACTGCCTTTTTGTCTCTGATGCCACGTGACAGGTTTGCCCTTGCTGTTCTTAGGCTCACCTAATTCCTGGCTCTGAAGGCTGCATTTCTCAACCTTAGGAGCCTTTAGACCTCACCTGTGAGCCATGGTTTCTGATTGGCCCGGACAGTGATAGTCCTGGTCTCTGTGACATCATCAATGCATTTTGGGATGAAGTAGAATTTCAAGAAACTTGACCAACACTGCTGATGGCCAAATAAAGCTTTCTGAAGCTTGTACTGAAAAAGGTTTCATTACTTGAAACTTTTTAACACAGTTGTCTTTGGTGACATCTGGTGGCCTGAAATATGAAGAGCAGGTTGAATCACAAGTCAAAGGAGTTTGCAAAGAAAAGCGTCTGGACTTCTTAAAGTTGCTTGAAGACGTTTCACCTCTCATCCGAGAAGCTTCTTCAGTTCTAAGGTCAAATGGCCGAGAGTCCCAGATTTAAACCCAGTGGGAGTATCCCCCCAAAGAGGGACAAAGGACCCCCTGGTGATCCTCTAATCACATGAGCCAAGGTGTGAAAGCGGGTGTGGGACCTAATCAGCCAGGGTTTCGGGTGTGCTCATTGTGAAACCTGGCCCCACCTTGTCGTGTGAATTCCTGAGGTCAGATGGCCCAGGATGTGAGTGGGCATTAAGGCGTCTGGGGAGGCAACTCAAAACTGGATTATAGATGGCAGACAGTTGGTGTCGTAAACCACCGCCTCTGTTCAAAGATGGTCGCTCACAGTGGACATAGATGGCCTCTTTCACTCCTCTTTCAAACCATCTGTCCTCTCTGTCCAAACTGTGAACATTGGCATCCTCGAAAGAGTGACCTTTGTCCTTAAGATGCAGATGGACTGCTGAGTCTTGTCCTGTGGAGGTGGCTCTTCTATGTTGTGCCATGCGCTTGTGAAGTGGCTGTTTGGTCTCTCCAATGTAGAGGTCTGGGCATTCCTCGCTGCACTGTACAGCATACACCACGTTGTTAAGTCTGTGTTTTGGAGTTTTGTCTTTCGGGTGAACCAGTTTCTGTCTGAGTGTGTTGCTGGGTCTGAAGTACACTGGGATGTCGTGCTTGGAGAAAACTCTCCTGAGTTTCTCTGATACACCGGCTACATAGGGGATAACAACGTTGTTGCGTCTGTCTTTCTTATCCTCCCTCGCTGGTGTCTGATCTTCTTTTCTGTGCCTCTTTGCTGACTTTATGAACGCCCAATTAGGATAACCGCACGTTTTGAGTGCTTCCTTTACGTGTGTGTGTTCCTTCTTTTTTCCCTCAGACTTAGAGGGAACATGTTCTGCCCGGTGGTGTAGGGTCCTAATTACTCCAAGTTTGTGTTCCAGAGGGTGATGGGAGTCAAAGAAGAGGTACTGGTCCGTGTGTGTGGGCTTCCGGTAAACTTCGATGTTGAGGTTGCCATTCTCTTCAATGTGCACAGCGCAGTCCAGGAAAGGCAAACAGTTATCCTTTGTGTCTTCCCTGGTGAACTTGATGTTTTTCTCCACAGCGTTAATGTGCGCAGTGAAGGATTCCACTTCTCGTGTCTTGATTTTGACCCAGGTGTCATCTACATATCTGTACCAGTGGCTGGGTACTCTTCCTTTGAAAGAGCCAAGAGCCTTCCTTTCCACTTCCTCCATGTAAAGGTTGGCTACAATCGGTGACACGGGGGAGCCCATGGCACAGCCATGTTTTTGTCTGTAGAAACCTTCGTTGTATTTGAAATATGTAGTGGTGAGGCAGAGGTCTAACAGTGTGCAGATCTGATCGGGTGTGAAGTTGGTCCTGTCCTCCAAGGAGCTGTCTTCTTGTAGTCGTTTTCTGACAGTCTTCACTGCCTCCGTGGTGGGTATGCAAGTGAAGAGAGAGACTACATCAAAGGACACCATGGTTTCATCTGGATCCAGGGTAAGTTTCTGGACCTTGTCGGTGAAGTCGGTGGAGTTCTTGATGTGGTGTGGGGTGTTCCCCACGAGAGGTGCAAGGATGGTAGCAAGGTGTTTCGCAATGTTATAAGTGGCTGAGTTTATGCTACTGACTATGGGTCTGAGTGGGACCCCTTCCTTGTGGATTTTAGGAAGTCCATAAATGCAGGGTATGGCATCCCCTGGATAAAGGCGGTGATATGTGAGGCGGTCAATGATTTTGTCCTTTTCAAGGTCTTGAAGGCAAGCTATAACTTTCTTTTTGTAGCTGCTTGTGGGGTCTCGCTTTAAGGGGGCTATCTGACCTCAGGAATTCACACGACAAGGTGGGGCCAGGTTTCACAATGAGCACACCCGAAACCCTGGCTGATTAGGTCCCACACTCGCTTTCACACCTTGGCTCATGTGATTAGAGGATCACCAGGGGGTCCTTTGTCCCTCTTTGGGGGGATACTCCCACTGGGTTTAAATCTGGGACTCTCGGCCATTTGACCTTAGAACTGAAGAAGCTTCTCGGATGAGAGGTGAAACGTCTTCAAGCAACTTTAAGAAATCCAGACGCTTTTCTTTGCAAACTCCTTTGACTACGATGACCTGGATGACTGAGAACCTTCACAGACATGTTGAATCACAACTTAAACTGCTTCATTATGATCACTCACTCTACAGAGCCCTGTTGCCAGTTTCTGTTTAATATCCTGTGACGGTGCTGTGTGATGTCGTTCTACCACTGTGGTGCTTTGAACATGTCTATTTGATTAATAAGTAGTTTTGATGAATAAACATTCCTTGTTTAAACATGTGTCATGGTGTGGTCTCTCTTTGCTTGTGACTTCTTGACGTTTGTAAACATTTGGTGAACTATATGAGTTTATTTCTGCCTTCTGTGTCCTGCATCTGGGTCCACACTCTACCTGCCACACAGCAGACCACGACGGCTGTAAGAACGGTTGAGGAATCTGGCTGTTTATTTGGTTAAAACCAAAATGTTGGAAAGTTCATGTTCAGTGAAATCACTGAACAAAGTGAGGAAGCTGATGCACTTTGACATGTTGTCTTCTTTGGCCCACGAAGGCTGTAACTAGAGAACAGTCCAGGAATCTGGCTGTTTATTTGAAGCAGTAACTGCAGTTCATGGAAACTGGTACAGTTAGCAAAGTGTGATCCATGGTCTGATTTAGATGAGTGAAATCATTGAACAAAGTGAGGAAGCTGATCCACTTTGACATGTCAGTTGTGAAAAGACTTTATTGGATTCCTACATCCTGGTAAGTCTGGATAACTGCTTGTCCCTTAAAAAATTAAGGGGGATCACGTTTGGATCTTTATTTTTTTATTTTTTTATTTTTTGCCTGTCCCATTTGGTTCTTTAGCCGTCAGAATTGTTGTCTGAAGACCAACAAGGATACCCAATGGATGTATTTTGCCAAATGGATCATCATGGCATTGCCGTATTGGTCCATTTGATCAACCTTTGTTGTTATTATTTATTTTATTTTCAGTTGTTACAGATGGGACAGACATGACTGGGGGATAGGAAAGGGAGAAAGAAAGAGAGGAAGGAAAAGAAAAACAGAAGGGAAGAGGGACAGTGAGAAAGGGCACTTACAAAGACAAAGAAAAAAAAATCTCCTGGATCACCTGTTGAGAGAAAAAGAAGAGAAAAAAAGCAAAAAAAAAACAAAGCAACATACTAAACACAACACCATCACGTTAATCTAGCTAAGTGTAAACAGCAATAAATACTAAATATTGAATGTTGTTGTGCAGCACGCAGGACAGACAGCGCACAATGTGCTTTGAAGTAGCAGCTAAGAAAGGTGTAGTTTATGTCTATGAACAGTGAACACCCGTGTGCAAACCTGTGTGGATCAGCGCGCTTGTATTCAAAAGGTTTCCTCATGTAACGGTCTGCTAGAGGGTGTAGAGGGCCATAGCCCCGTCCCCCAGGGCATGAAGCAGGCATGGAGGAGATCCAGGCTCCAGACATCCAGAGGCCCCAGAGTGCGAGAGCCCAAGGAGGACCACTGGAGAGGCATCCGTGCCACCCTCCTGGGAAGAGCTGAGGAGATCCCCAGACGAGGGGTCACCCAGTAGTCACAGAGCAGAAGCCAGAGGGGGCTGCACTGGCGTGCCCGCTGGCTCTGCCGGCAGCCAGCTGTGCCAGAGTGAACCGAGCCGCAGGCCCAGAGGCCGGAGGCCCGAGGGCCCCTTTGCCCCGGAAGTGGCCTGACCGAGCAACAGGCGCCAGGCCCCGCCAAGTAGCCACCGGGAGTGAGCTGGTGCATACCTGAGCGCCCAGCCCCGGACACCAAGAACCACCAATGCACCGACCCCTGAGGGCATCAGTTACCAGCAGGGAGTGCGGTGAGGGGGGATAGGCCTCCACACTTTGGAGGGCCTGGGAGTTCCCAGAGAGGTGGAGTCTAAGACCCGACCTGACATATAGACACAGACAGACAGGCACACACAGACACAAACATGCATTCCCACCCTCATGCACACATATACAAATACTAAGCACTCACCCAACGTAAGGATAGACATAAATGGACATGTACACACAATCACACTCCCCAAACATACTCTATACCCCGGGTCCAGGTACCCTCGCCCCCAGAGGGGGAAACGGCACCCAGACCCAAGAGATGTTACCCTTTCCCATGGGGTGGAGGCAAGCAGACCGCCCCGGCTCCGCAGCAGCAGGGAGTTTGGATCTTTAGCCATCAGAATTGTTGTCTGAAGGCCAAGAAAGATGCCTAGCGGATTTACTTTACCAAGTGGATCATCATGGCCTTACTATATTGGTCCATTTGATTGACCTTTATTATAATTATGTATTTATTTTATTTTCAGTTGTTACAGGCGGGACAGACATGACTGGGGGATAGGACAGTGAGAATGAAAGAAAGAGAGGGAGAGAAAGAAAAACAGAGGAGAGAAGAGATAGTGGGAAAAGGGGGGAAGAAAAAGAAAACAAAAACAAAAAAAAAACAAAAAACAAAAAAACAACTGGATCACCTGTTGACAGAAGAAAAAACAGAAGAGAAAACAAACAAAAAAGAGCAACATAGTAAATACAACACCATCACAATAAACTAGCTAACAGTAGATATCAGTAGATACTAAAGGTAGCAGCCAAGAAAGGTGTAGCTTGTGTCTGTGCACACCCGTGTGTACATCTGTGTGCACACCTGTGTGTATCAGCGCGCTTGTATTCAAAAGGTTTCTCCATGTAACGATCTGCTAGGGAGTATGGGGAGCCATAGCCCCGTCCCCCAGGGCATGAAGCAGGTATGGAGGAGATCTAGGCCCCAGACATCCAGAGGCCCCAGAGTACGAGAACCCAAGGAGGACCACCAAAGGGGCAACCGTGCCACCCTCCTGAGAAGAGCTGAGGAGAGCCCCAGATGACGGGTCACCCAGCAGCCACGGAGCAGAAGCCAGAGGGGGTTGCAGTGACGTGCCTGCGGGCTCTGCCAGCAGCCAGCTGTGCCAGAGAAGACTGAGCCCCAGGCACAGAGGCCTGAGGGCCCCCCACTCCCCAGAAGGGGCCCAGCCGGGCCACAGGCACCAGGCCTGTGGCGCCTGTGACTCTCCTGTTTCCTGACTTCTGTCTCTGAAAACAGAGAAGAACATTTCATGATTTGGAGGATATAGCATGAACTGAAATCATTTCCATTAATGGTGAAAAAGAACAGTAAAAGCAGTGAGTATGTTTCTTAGACATGAGAGGACAGTCTCTCTCACCTCTTGACTGCACTGCCTCTGTTAAATCTAACAGCAGTGTACTCAGTAACGTCCTGTTCCTGCATGTGTCTGTGAGGCTGAGCTGCTCTGATGTTGGAGTAGAGAGGATCTGCCTGGTTATTGGAGAAGTGGATGCTGGTATACTGAAGATCATCCTGCTCCTCTGGCTGTCTCTGATCAGGTAAACACTGTATAGGAAAAAAGAAGATCTCAGCTAAAAATGTAATCAAATTTATTTTAGTTAAAGAACAACAGCAAAGAAGTATGTGAGTCCAACAGGAAGTGTAAAACCACAATGTTGGTTATTTGTACAACACTGATGTGACTCTTTTCACCCGTTCTCTGTTGTTGGCTCTGTCTTCAGATTTAACAGATTCCTTGCACATCCTCTTTTTTCTGGTTGGGACAATTAATGTTGAACAAAATAGTGATTATAAACTTTAAAAATCAAAATTTATCTCACAAACAATAAAGTAACAGATCTGCTCACTGAATCCACAGGAAGACAGAGAAGAATATGACAGGCAGGAGAACAGCAGCAGTTACTCCAGCAGCTTTTAATGTTCCTGCTGCTGTGGAAACAAAGATCAAAATAAAACACTGTGTATATAATGGTATGCCATACCATAAATTAAAAAAACAAAGACTGTGTGTCCAAACTTTTGACTGGTAGTGTACATCTATCTCATGAATTAATTTGTAAGAAATAAAAATATGCAATGTCCCCAGTGCAATGACCTGCAGCCCTTTATTTCAGATTTTGTCTGAAACAAGAGTTAATTGCTTTATGTCCGTCCTTTAAAGTCTTAACCCTCTGTGGTTGGATCTTACCTTTGGATCTTTACACATTCTGCAAATATTTTCCAAGAACACAATGGGCAGCTGTTTATAGGGGAGTGTGGTTTAATGCAGCACAGTTGTTATTATTATCACTTGTCACATCGTGTTTATGAAAGTTAAAAAAATAACATTCATATAAGAAATAAAATTGTCTTGTGTCAACTGTATATGGTGTTAAATAGGCATATACCAGCGGTCCCCAACGCCTGGGCCACGGACTGGTACCGGGCCGCGAGAGTTGAGGCTCGGGTGTGAAATGTATGGTTTTCAGGGTTTTTATCATTTACTCTGTTTCCCTGGATCTTTACCGGTGTTGTAGTTGTGTGTCTTATTTTGAAAGAACTATTTAGGCATTACCATAGCGACCAGTGAGCATTAAGGGGCAGAGAGGAGGACGTTACTCTCAATGTTGTTGGTGCATTTCAGGAGGATGTTACTAATAAAGTTACACAATTACACAGCAAATTCACGTTTATTATTATATTTACAAAATAACCAGTTTTCGTCTTGGTCATATCATTTTATTTTGTTGTATTAACTGCGACACCTTAAAGGCCGGCCCGTGAAAATATTGTCTGACATTAAACTGGTCCGTGGCACAAAAAAAGATTGGGGAACGTTGGCCTATACTACTGTACTTTAATGTTGGTCATAAGGGTGGTACTTAAAGAGCCATATATTTTATGAGGTGGTACTCATAGTGAAAAGTTTGAGAACCGCTGGCATAGATCACAGTTCACGTCTGAAAACATTCCAAACCTGATCAGCTTTCGTGGTTAAACAGTTTACCCCTCGTCTTTGCAGCCTAAACCTCGGAGAGTTTACGTACCCAACACCTACATCGTGCCAACAGAGAAGAAACGGTCAGCGCTTTGCTGGAAGATCAGGAATGATTTGGCCAGTGGTCTCCTTCCATACAAATGTAGCTAATGATTACACTCTGCATGTTGTTTTTACATACTTTTATTAAACTTTTGTATTTTTTATTATTCGAGTTATGACTCTCTTGTTACAAACAATAAAAACAAAGATAATGTGACTTATGTTAATACATTACAGGCAATCTGTTTTAAGGAAAGTCAGAGTAGGGTAGTTTAAACGGGTAGAGAGGTGTGTAACGCTCATCGTGCCAGAGCAGCTTATCCTCCAGAAACTTAACAGTTTCCAAAGTGAGGACGATGGCTTCATGTTTCAGCATGCTGTGGACATTCAGACCTGAGAGAGAAAATATGACAAACTGTGTGAGTTTTATATAACAGATTTGTTACATAGAACACTTAAAACCCTGAGCGTTTTAAGAACTATTTAATAAAACTGGCATGTTAGAGGTCCAAAGACACAGTGCTGCAAAGACTTCAATGCATGTAATATTGTTTGAAAGGAGGAACAGAAATAATACATTTTGCCATCAATTAATCTGTTAAAATGGAGTTAAGAGAGAGACAAAAATCACTGAGTGTGAACTCACCGATTGCTGGAATGATGTTCACTGTCTTCAAGTTTGCCGTGGCCTGAAGGATGTTTTCAGAAAAGTCTTCACCTCTGAAAGCAACAATAAAAACGTGAGCACTGAGCAACAGTGGGCGTCCAGTGGTTGGAGATTCAAACAGATTTGAAAGTTGATCATTTGTACAGAAGTGCTGCTAAAGATACTCACACATCCACTATTAACACAGACTCTCCCCAGTGTCTGTGTCTGATGAGGTCAAGCAGGTACTGAGAGTCTGGTGTGGGGATGTTCAGGGAGTCCACAATGTGAAGATCATCCTGTGTCAGCAAGCAGTTCAAAAGGGGGGAAAAGTATACAGCTGTCAATAAATATTACAGATACCTAATAATGTAGTTAAAGTCATCATGTATCCTATTCTCACATTTGTTATGTGCTCTAATTATAGTGTCACAGATGAAGAAAGGATTTTCTTTCATTCTTTTGAACACTTACAAGTTCGTCAGTGTCACCGATCTGCTACAAACCAAATACTATCAAGAAATGATATGAGAACATAAAGGGTGAAGAAATTCTCCATTTAAAACAAGTGGATTTATCTCCTCCCCTCTTTAAGCCAACTTTCTTCTGAGTGGCTAACCACTGCAAACAAAGGGTCTGAACAATAGGTGGGTGTGGCTTCTGTATTCATATGTGTGAGATAACTGTAAGGGTTATTGCCTCTGTGACATCATAACAACAGCAATAAGAGCTTGAGATAAGTGTGTGACAAAAACTGCTTGTGGACACCGTCATATGTCACTGCATGTTTTTACAACTCTTATTACAGATGTTCTCAGCCTCTAACATCACTAGCAGCTGTATTTGCTCTTCAGATGAAACAAAGGGGTTTCTCTTACCTGAGCCATCTTGGAGCTCAGCGCCACTTTGAGTCCTTGCACTCGGACTTTCATGGGTAACATGTAGTAGTAACTGGTGGGACCTCTGGGTCCATGAGCCACCCCACCTGAATGAAACACAGAACCAGTCAGACCATACTGGCCTCCAGCATGGGAATCCTTCCAGATCAACCCCACTGAAGGGTGATCATGTTTCTGGGAGTCATGACACAGAGACGAGCACACGCTGGACTATGAAACAGAGATGTTCATTTTCAGTTATATTTGGAAAAAAGGAGGGAAAACAGCAGACACGGAAAAAGTGAAAACACAGAAGTTTTACAATAAGATCAAAAGGAGGCACCTCCTCTCCATATGGGTGATCGGATGCTTCCATGCCGAGCTCGTCCACTTCCTTTCTGTTTCCAGGGTTTCCTGCCTCCACCGCTGACCTCTGACCTGACTTTGGTGTGGGCGTGACTCTGAGATTTGAAGACAGCCATTAGTCTACTTATCATTTTCTTTATCAGCCACAATAAAGCTCAAACTTTTCTGCATTTGATCATCTTCCTCTGTCATATATGCACTGTTACGTATTCCTAATGTGGTCATTTCAAACACAGAGCTCTGTCTGAGCTGAAGTTTCTCCTGCCTGCTGTTCAAAACACTTCTTTGCAAGCAACAGCCAATCAGAAGAAGTTCTAATTTTACTGTTGTCTACTCTCCACGGATGTGAGCTGTAAAAGTATTAAATTAAATTTAAATGTAATAGCATAATCTTAGCTCAATGTAGCAACACATGATAAATAAAATGTTCCTAAGCTTAAAGTGCTTGATTATGTGATATATATTACAAAAAACTCAAATGTAATTGACATTTTTAAATTGTAACTTACAATCCTTTTGTAATTTCTCTGCCATGTTTCAACACTGTGTAGAATATCAAGCCTGAGGAATGACAACAAAGATTAACTTGCACATTTCAGTAGGTGCTGTGAAATGTGTAGAATTGAATGGAAAGGCTGTCAATAGTAGCTTGGTTACCTCGGAGGAACTGCAAACACATCAGGGTGAAGTTGAGCCACACCCAACGGCTCGCTGTCCTGTCTCTCCATAGACTCCACCCAGGTCTGCACAGGGGTCAAGTGAGCAGGAACTGCAGCATCACACTTCCTCAGAAGAGGCAGAGAGGAGTCTGCAGGAGGTGGTGGACGCTCTGCAGGAGGGTATAAAGCAGCAGTCAGTGAGGAAGACTTTCATGTATCCCACCCACAATGATATCAGTGTTATCAGGAAAATCAAAATATTTGGCTTTTGGAGCACAAACAATAACACTGAATAAATCTGATTTAAAATCCATTTTCAAACATTACATTTATCTATCAAGTACACAAGCTTCATACTTAATCTGTCAGGATCCACGAGGTTGGTGGGCAGCAGTAAGTTTGGAGGCAGAGCGCTCTCATTAGAGAACGAGGAAACGAACTGAGGAGTGAGAGGGAGAGAAAAACTTGAGGATGAACAAAAAACACTAAAAACAAAGACAAACGGGTATTATATTAATCTTATACACACATACTCGGATATAATGCTGCACTATAGACACTTTTTTCTATATCTAAAGAAATTAAATAACAGCAAAAATGGCTCCAGATTATTATTGCTACCATTTGGACAGAACGCTGTTATCTGCCTTTGGGTGATTTATGAAATAAAATTATTTCACGTGTAATCGAAACACAGTTGTGCGCAGGGTTATGGTTAGGATACAGAGAGCGGTTGAGGTATGTTTTTCGTCACTCACCCTTTTAGCGACTCCTCTGCCACGAAATATGAAGGAAAATCGAAGCATTTCGGCTGTTTTTTTGTTTGTTCTACAAGCTTACACTGTTAAACTGCTCTTAAATAATTTGAAAACAACATGATAAGGGGGATGACAGGCTACATCAAAGGTCGAGGACGCTTTTCCGTGTGGCGTGCTTGTGGCGCGTCTTGATGACATCACGCAAGACTGTAGACTGTTTTCTACAGTCATTGGTTGGACGTGGTTAAAGTGACAAAAAGCTTTTTTTTTCACCATCCAACTTCAAAACAAAAAAACGTTAGACAATAACTGATAATCGATCAACATCTCCAGACAAAACAAACAAGAAAATAATTTAAAAACACAATACTTCTGTCTTTTTTTATTTTATATATATATAGATACTAAAAAGTTTTAGAACACCCCGTTTTTTTTTCAGCTAATTGAAAATTATGCAATTTAGTGTCTCATAGCACTCTGAAATGAAAGCATAGTACAAATAAACAATTGGAGTTACAAAAAAAAGAAAAAAAGAAAGAAATCATGGAATCAATTTATACAGCAAATGTATTCTAAACTTTTGACTCACCAAAGTAGCCACCTTTGGCAAAAATAACAGCTGAACACACCCGTGGCATTCTTTCAACAATAGAAATGAAATATTCTTCAGAGAGTTCTTCCCATATCTGTTGCAGAAGTTCCCATAAATGTGTGGCACCTGTAGGTTGCTTTGCTTTCACTCTTCTGTCCAGTTCATCCTAAACTAGCTTGATGGGGTTTAGCTCTGGAGACTGTGCTGGCCACTTCATGGTTTCAAGCTTACCATCTTGTTCTTTTTTCCTGGTGTAGTTCTGGAATAGCTTGGACTTGTGTTTTGGGTCATTATCTAGCTGTAAGATGAACCCCTGACCAACTAGGCAGGCCCATACCAAAGGGTATTGCATGGCTCAGCAGAATGCTGTGGTAGTGGTTTTGGTTCATGGGGCCTCTCATTCTGTATAAGTCACTAACCCTGGATCCAGCAAAACAGCTACAGACCATCACACTTCCTCCTCCTGTTTATTTTTTTCTTTTTGGCCTTTTTCAGCTTTATTTGATAGACACAGTGAAGAAAGAATAGGGAAGCAAGGAAAGAGAGAAGACATGCAGCAAAGGTCCACGGGTCAGATTCAAAACCGGGCCAGCTGCTCTCAGATGCATGGCATGTGGTCGCCCGCTCAACACACTGAGCTAAACTGGCGCCCACTTCCTCCTCCACGTTTGAAAGTTGATGCCACACACTGTGGAAGCATCCTTTCACCTACCTACTTGAAGACATACAAAGATCCTACGGGATGAACCGAAGATTTCAAATTTTGATTCATCTGTCCATAATACCTTCTTCCAATCTTCAGTAGTCCAGTGGCGGTGTTTCATGGCCCAGGCAAGCCTCTTTGTCTTATTCTGACATCTTAGCAATGGCTTTCTTGCTGCAACTCGTCCTGTCAAACATGCAGCTCAAAGTCTTCTCTTCACGATTGAAACTGAGACTTGTTTACTACGACCACTATTAAGCTGTGGTTGAGTTTGAGTTTTCCTGTGAGCCATGGAAGCTGTTAATTCTCAGAAACCTCTGATTCAGTTGTGGCTTTGGGTCTGCCAGACCTCTTCCTGTCAGAGGTTGCCCCAGGTTCTGAGTGCCTTTTGATGGTGAAGGAAATTGTACTCACTGACACCTTGACTTTCTTTCTTTCTGTTTTTGTTTTTTGGCAGTAGAGAAGTATTCTGTCAACTCTGTTTTCAAGATAACATTCCACTTGTTCCAAAACAAAATAGGTTTCTTGAAATCATGACATAGTAGGTTTACCAGGATTCCTGCTTAATTATGCTGTGCGACTGGTTAGATTTGATCCAGCTTGGCAAGCAGTTCAGTTTACACAATAACAGGAGAAAAATCACAATAGCAAGAGCTTTTTATTGTAAGGTAAAGATCCAACAGACCCTACATACTGTGCAAAGTAGGAGATAAAGTTAAAAATATAACTTCAATGTTGGCACTCCTCGCATAGATGTTCAGCCATCTTTGTTTTCATTGTTGTGGGATGAGACAGTCAGTTTCTCAGTAATAGAATCATCTGAGTTATAAACTTCCTGTTTTTCATTGTACTGGGCAGCAATGTTTGTTGGAAGAACTTATGACTGTATGTATTTTTTCAGGAATGGCCTGCATACGAGCCTCCACCAGTAAGTATTTCTCCAGATTTTTTTTCCATTAGTCATTTGTCCTTCGATATTGACACAGTCAAACTGTCTCAACTGGGTTTAGGTCAGGTGACTGTGGAGGCCAGGCCATCTGACGCAGCACTCCATCACTCTCCTTCTTGGTCAAATAGTCCTTAAACACACTTCCAGCCTGGAAGTGTGTTTCTTAAATCAACACACTTCCAGCCTGGAAGTGTGTTTGGGGTCATTGTGCTGTTGAAAAATAAATGAGTAAGTCTTTTCCCAGATATTTTTTTTTCCATTAGTCATTTATCCTACCAAATGGTTTGTCTTTATTTTCATGATTATTTACATTGTAGATTCTCAATGAAAGAATCAAAACTATGAATGAACACATGGAACTATGTAGTAAACAAAAAACGTGTTTATATTATAGAGTCTTCAAAATAGCCACCCTTTGCTTTGATTACTGCTTTCCACACTCTTGGCATTCTCTCGATGAGCTTCATGAGGTCGTCACCTGAAATGGTTTTCCAACGGTCTTGAAGGA